>NC_091832.1:31578771-31881801 GCF_037783145.1 Equus przewalskii | reverse complement strand
AGAAGAGAACCCCCCGCCTATTCGCCCCTCCTTAGCAGACGGGGTCTTGTGTGGTGGTTAAGAGTGTGGACACAGGAATCTGACGGACTTGTGTTCAAATCCTGCCTCAGCCACTTCCACGCTCTGTGACCTTAGATAGGCTGCTTTCCCTCTCTGAGCCTCAGTTCCCCATCAGTAAAATGAGGATGATCATATAGCACAAAGAGGCACATAGCACCGTGCCTGGCACAGAGAAAGTACTCAATAAAGATAATAGTAGTTGGTCATCATTATTGTTGCCCTAAGGGGGTGGGGGACGGCATGTGGAAGGGAGGGCGCCACCCCGCCGCCTCTAAAGGTACGTGCAGACAGGTGTCTGCAGGAGGCTGGTCAGGTGAGGCCTCCCTTTTCCTCCTTGGCAAGACTGACCCTGGAGGGGGCTTGAGTGAGGAGTGAGCAGGCGGGTCGGGGGGAATGTTGGAGACCAGGAGGCCCCTCTTGCGTGGCTGGTGTAGGGATGAGGCCCAGGGGCTGGGCTCAGAGGCACAAAAGCCTTTCCCCTTCAGCTCTCCTCCCAAATAATTCTGGAGGCCGGACAAAGACTTCCTTCCAGTGCATAAGAAGGGGCTCTGTTTAGCTGCCCCCACCCCACAAACCCGCCTTGGTCACCATCCGGGCCAGAGCACGATTCCTCAGGGGGCGGGGAGGGGCCTGGGAGCATCAATGGGGCCCGCAGGCCGCAGTCTGGTTCCCATAGGCCCCAGGGGGAGGCCCTTTCGCAGCTTCAGCACCAGACCCTCTGGGGGTGGGGGCAGACCCTGCAGCCCGCTGCATTTGTGCCGCTGACACTGTGCAGGGTCACTGTGGATAAAGGCGCTGTCCAGACCCCAGGCCCGGTCTGGAACGCGGCTTTCTTGTCAGAGAGGAGCTTTTCTTCCCAGCGCGCTGTGGGGCGGCGGCAGGGGGTCCCCGGCCCCGGAGGATAATGGAACTTCGTTGATGGAGACGCAGGGCCCGGCCTGCCCCTCTCCCCGTCCCCCATCAGAGCTGGAGGGGAGGGGAGGCTGGGGGAGGCTGGTTGGCTCAGAAATCTGGGCTGCCACCTTGGCAATGGCTCTCTGGGCAGATTCCGAAGGGAAGACACAGCCAAGTACGTGGGATGCCCCCAGGGGCCTCTGGCATCTTTGAATCCAGCCATCGGCCCAACTAGGAGTCCTGGGCGTCACCCAGTGCTCCCGTCTCCTAATCCGGCTGCCTGGTGGATCTCGGGGCAGAGGCCCTGGGCCAGAGCCAGCACGTGCGTCTCATCTGCGCCTCTGTCTCTCCCTGGCTGATCCCACTCCTCCTTGACTTTCCATCCTTGCCGCCACCACCTGCCCTCAAGGCCTCACCCTTCCTCTCCTGGACCCCACGAACCATTGCCACTGAGTCTTCAGAACTGCAGCTCAGACCGTGTTACTGCCCTGCTCAGACCTTGGGCTCCTTATTATCTAAAAAATCCAAATCAAACCGCTTCCCTGGTTTACTAGCCCAGGTGATGGTGACCTGGCCCCTGCTGACCTCCCTGCCTGTCCCTGTCCTTCTCATCCATAAGTTCCAGGTTTCATACACTTATGTCATAAACTCTTGTGCCCCCAGACCTTTGTTCAAGCCATAGCTGCTGCCTAGAATGAATGCCCTTCTCTCCTGTCTCTGTCTGGCGAACTCCTAGTCATCCTTCAAGGCCCAACTCAAATGTTCCCTCCTTAGTATATCCTGCTCTGTACCCACCCTCAGCCCTTTATCTACAAGTCTTTTATCGATGACCTTCTAACACCAGGGTGTGGCTAATCTTGTCAGCATCGGCCTCCCCACTAGACGGGAATGGAGAGACTGTCTGATCTTAGTCGTTCTTGGGCTGCCAGTGCCTAGCACAGGGTCTGTCACCAGCGGGCTCTCACCGCTGTTTTATGAATGAGGGCATGAATGAATACACTGTCTGCCCACAAAAATAACTTCCTCTCCTATCCTAGAAGCTTTTACAACTCAGCGTGACACCCCCTCAAGACCTTGGAAGTGGGAGGAAGTGATGATAATGCACAGGCTGTGTGATGCCTCAAAAACTAGGTGGACCCTGGAAGGGACTGGAGCGGGGTCTCGGCCAGAAGAAGGTGGCTCTGTCATCGGCCCCGCCTGGCAGAGGCCTTCAGGGTCATGCTCTGCCTTGAGGCGGGACCCGATCAATCCGCTGGAAGGTGACAAACACCAGCTCATCTCAGAGTTGAGAAATCCCCACTTTGGGGCCAGAAGGATTCTTGGGGGTCCCTCCTGGCCGGCCCCCTCTTTGGGGGTGGTCTGCACAGAAGCACACACGGCTTTATTCGCTTGGGGGTCTGGTCCTCGCTTCCCTTTCTCTCTTTCCTTTGCCGTTTTCTTGTCCCTGAATAGGCCTGGCCGTGTGCGTGTCTGCGTTGATGGTCTTTCCGATGCCGGGAAACCTCAGGTGTGCTTGGTCCGAAGCCGTCGAGGACCAGTCGTAAAGGGTGATGATGGTCGTTGGGGTGACAGTTCCCGTCTCTGAGCCCGGGTGCCGGGTGCTGTGCCAGGCTCTGCGCGTGCCTTATCCTGTTGCATCTTCATGACAGCTCCCCGTGGACAGTACCGCCACGGTCCCCATCTCATAGATGCGAAAACCAAGGCTCATGGAACCGAAGCGGTTTCCCTGAAGTCGCCCACCTGGTAAGTGGCAGAAGCGGGGTTCACGTCCACATATGCGTCCCTCGTGCCTTCCTGTTCCAGGACCGCACCGCACCCAGCCAGCCACTCGTTTAGTCCTTCAGTAGCCACTTACGCAGCTCGAATGCTGTTGGTGGTCATTTTGATCGTTTATTCCTTGCATTCGACGAATGTCTACTGAGGACCTACTGTGCGCCCGGGCTCTGCTGCAGAGGTTTCCAGGGGGGATGAGACTCGAGCTGGGCCTTGAGGTTGGCAGAGAGGAGAGGTGTTCGCAAGCTGTGATGGAGGAACCCCTGGGGCCGAGGTGCCCCCACATTCCTTGAAAGGTTGGACCAGTGGCCTTGGCGTCCTGTAGTCCCACAGGTTGGGGATGGCACCCCTGGGGCATCGGCAGTGAGCAAGCATTCTGGGGAGTCTTGGTTGGCTTACTAAAGCCGCTCAGAGCTTGGACCCCTATGGCTTCTGGCCTTAGTTCTGCCACTTTGCTTTTCACCCTGAGCCTCGTCTCTGAGATGGGCTTACCAGCCTGAGCTCCCCTGGCTGTCCTGAGGCCTCGAGGAGCTCATCCACCTGGAGGGCCTGGCACAGTAGATCAGACCTACGCCAGCCTGGGCATTTCTGGTGTCCCCAGCGGATCACCCCTGGGGAGTCGGAGTCAGGAGAAACTGGCCCGAGCTAGCACAGCAACCCCGGGGCTGGGAACAAGGCTCCCCGCCCCCACGCCCGGCCTGGAATCAGCTCAGATTTGATGAGTGATTCATAACCTGACGCTGCAGAAAGCTGCGCTGCGCTGCCCAGGGTTTGTGGTTTTGAGCGCAGAGAAGAATTCCCTCGTCGGCTCAGGGCAGGATAACTTACTTGTTGAGAGAGACATTTTCACAAAATAAATCCTTAGAGAAACCAGGCGCTGAGGCAGGGGGCCTGGGAGGGATTAGCTAAATAAACCCTGTTTTTGAAGCTTCAGGCCCAAACGATTTGCCTGAGCCTTTTGTTGCTTCCTTGTACTCAGCTTGTGGTCCCCAATGACCCTGAGATCTTTTTCAGTGGTACCAACGTGGTCAGGCCCTTTCCATCTGGGGGACGTCCCCATCATTGGCCTCACCGACATTCTCTTCGACTGTGGTCATTGGGTGTTGTCCTTCTTTTGCGGGGTGAGTGTCACGATTGGTCTAATCTGTTCTTTTTAAACAAGGTCGCTGTTCATGTTTTGGTCAGGACAGCTCTTCCTTTTGTGGGATTGTCCTGCTCCTTGCAAGACGCTTACTACCCGAGGCTCCAGCCTGTGGCGGCGCCTCCCGTGGTCGTCCTGCCCTGACGGTCCTCAAAGGGTTGGACCCATGGCCCTGGGGTCCTGCTGTCTGGCGGGTTGCAGGTGGCACCACTGCGGTGGCAGCAGTGAGCAAGAGCGGTCACAAGTCTCAGTTGTCATCGTGACCACCAGACCTGCCTCCACACATTTCTAAATGCTAACTGGCAGCAGGGGTCACGGTGCCCAGTTGAGACCCACTCATCTCACCCCAGCCGTGTGTCCTGCCACCCTCAGTGTCCTGCCATTCCCAGCACTCACCCTACCCTTTCATAGTCCCGGGTCCTGGCTACTGCTGTTCCCTCTGCCTGGATGCCCTTCCCCACCCTGCCTTCTCCTCCAGAGCCCGGTGTCCCTCAGCCCAAGAAGCACCCAGCAGGGCCAACTCCTCCGCCCTTAGTCATGGGCGGCCTTGGACTCACTTTTGCCCGGCAAGTGTGAGCTGCCCCTGCCATCGCCCAGGCTGCCTTAGTTGAGGCGGGATCGGTACCTGGGCCCGAGCACCCTGCTCCCCTCTGCCCACCTCTGTTCCCCGAGCCCCAAGCCTCCCTTGAGCGGCGGAGGGGGCGGTCCCAGCTTCCACGGGCTCCTCCTCCCCAGCGACAGTGGCCTGGCCAACTAGGGTGCATGTGGACCCACGGGTGTGGCCTAAAGGTGGACGGGGGGGGGCTGACTTTGGAGACCCCCCAATCCCGTTACTCCATCCCCTCGCCTCCGCAGGCTCTCCCCTGGCGGCCGCATGGGAGGCCTCTCCTCTCACCCTGGGGCTGCTGGGACTTGTCTCCCTAACCTGACACCTCGAGACTCCGTCCCCTCCACTTTATCCTCCTTCTCAGTAAAACGCCTGAAAACCGCGTTCCTGGAGCGGGCTGTGTCCCCCCTCCCATAGCTGGCTGCTCTGCCCCAGCCGCGCCCCCCAGGCTCCCTCTTATCTAATCCCAAGCCGGCTTGTCTCTCCTAGGGAGATAAGGGGGCCCCCTGGCCCCAGCCCGGAGGAGACCAACTAGTTACCTGTTAGATGCTCTTTGCCTGACACTTAGAATAGCTCCTGGCACACAGTAGGCACTTAAATACTTGTTGAGTGAGTGAGTGGACTGTGGGGCCATCTGTTCCTCCTGTCTGGAGATCTGGAAGGAAATCTAAGAGCCTTGGGAGCAGGATGTCTTCACTCGGACAGCCTGGTTTTCTTCCCAGCGAGGGAGCTCGGCCGGTTTCTCCCGTTGCCTCTGGCTCCGTGTGATGACCGTGAGGACCGGAGCCGCGAGAGCAGTCACCCTGCCGGAGAGCGTCAGGTGCGCCGTGCGCTGGCTGCCTGCCGTCCGGGCCCGTCTCCCGGGGGTCTCTGTTCTTCCGGTTTTAGAGACGAGCCGTGAAGCTCAGTGTGGTGAAGGCACCTGCCCTCAGCGGGGAAGTGGTTGAGTCGGGATTTGAACCCGGTCTGGGCCTCTTTTGAGTGGGTGGGCGGGGGCCAAGCCAGGGCCTGACCCAGGCCCCCTGCCCTGAGGGCCCTGCACATCACCCTCCTGGCCCGTTGGAGCCCAGCCCTGTAAAGGCCTTGCAAAGTCTGGGTTCATGGCAGTCACATTCTGTGACGTGAGACCGCCGGCGGATGGAGGAGGACGCCCAGAACGAGGCAGACTTCTCATCTGGGGTGGGCACAGGGCCAGTGGGGAGCAATGGAGGAAATGCCGGTAGAAGGGGTGAGGGGTGAAGCTGGGAGCGGGAGCTCCGAGCAGTGATCCTGGCTCCTAGGCCACCCCTGGATCAGAAGGGGAATGGGGTTCATGGACTCTCTATTCCAAGGGCTTTCATGTCATCTTTCTGGGCAGAGAAGTTCAACCCCCGGGTTCACCCAGGGGTCCTTGTTCTGTTCCCACTTTGACATCAGCTACGCTCATTTGGTCACTCAGTTACCAACAGGCATTTATTGAGCACAGACTGTGTACTAGGCATCATACTCTTGCGAGTGCATTGGCTGTCAACAGTCACATTGACCCAGGGCTCAGGAACGTCCTGATGGGCTGCCAACCCCCAGTACCAGGAGGCCTCCCCTTCCAGAGACTCACTTCCTGTGGGACCCAGGCCAAGGCACTTCACCTCTCTGAGCCTCAGTTTCTTCCTCTGTAAAATGAGGTAGTCATGGGGCCCGCCCGGGGGCACAGCAGTTGAGTTCGCACGTTCCGCTTTGGTGGCCCGGCGATCGCTGGTTCGGATCCAAGGTGCGGACATGGCACTGCTTGTCAAGCCATGCTGTGGTAGGCGTCCCAAGTATAAAGTAGAGGAGATGGGCACGGATGTTAGCTCAGGGCCAGTCTTGCTCGGCAAAAAGAGGAGGATTGGCAGCAGTTAGCTCAGGGCTAATCTTCCTCAAAAAAAAAAAAGGGGGTAGTCATGACTGCTTCTCACACGGTTGGGAGGGTCAAAGGAGATGAGAAAGAGCTGTGAGGATGGTACCTGGCGTGTAGTGGGCTCTTCCCACCCCTCCACAAGTGGTCATCTCATCCGCTTCTGGCCTGCAGCCCCCAGGCTCTGCGTCAGGAAGCCTGACCTGGTGTCCAGGGCAGCCGTTAACGGAGCTGTGAAATAAAGGGGTTCATTTATCTGAACCCCTGAACCGCACATGGGAGGCCTGACAGAGAGTGATAATTGATCTGTGAATGTGTTTCTAATGGAAATCACCCAGTAGTATTAAGAATCAAATCTCATTTCATTGTTAACACAATAAATCACCTTTATCCAAAATATTAAAATCACCCCACATCATGATTTCCTGAAGAAACAGATTGGGGCAATGCTGTGAATAAAACCAGCCATAGAACCCCTTTGGAAAACAGTTCCGTGGTTTCCAATAAAGCTAGATGTGTGCCTACCCCATGCCCAACCGTCCATCTCCTGCTTAGCATAAACGTCGATGACATGAGGGCACGTGAGCGCCGGCTAGGTGCTAGACTGCAAGGTTCGTGGACGCTTTGCTCATAACAGCCCCAGCTGGAAAAGACCCGAATGCCCATCAACAAAGACTCGGGAAATAAAGGGTGGCGTATTCACACAGTGGACTACGATGCAGCCATAAAAAAGAACAAATGCGGATACCACGCAGCGTGATGGATAAATCTCACAGTCGTTACGCTGAGCAAGACGGGCCAGACACCAAAGAACCATACTGAGTGATTCCATTTATAGGAACTTCCAAGGCAGGTGAAAGTAATCAATGATGGTGGAAGTCAGGCTAGTGATTGCGTGTGTGGGGGGTTATTGACGAGGACGGGACACGGGGAACTTTCTGCGTGGTAGCCGCACCGGTGTACACATTTGAGAAATTCATTGAGCTGTGCGCCAAAGATCTGTGGCTTTACTGTGTACGTGTTATTTCTCAGTTAATCTGAACACCCCTCTCCACTTTCTAATATGTGGCTCTGAGCCAGTGACTTCACCTCTCTGAGCCTCAGTTTCCTTCTTCTCTAAGAGAGCGTGACAATCCTTACGTCACAGGGTTGGGAGAATTTAATGGGTAATCATGGTCTGTGCAGGGCCCTGGCACACAGTGGGTGCGCAGCAGTGGCAGTCAGGTTGGGCCTCATGTGGGTCAGTAGCCGTGAACACAGAGGGTCTGGTGTCTTCGCACTGATGGGACTGGTGTGTCATCTGGCTCCTATGACAACCTGCAGCTTATCTTTCAAAGTCTGTCTGCCCACGCCCTGCCCTTGACCCCTGCCATCAGCCTGCAAAGTGGGGACAGAACACGATCAGTTTAACTTCTCTATAAGCCACCAAGGCCTGGTGGGAAAGACCGCCAACCACCGAGAGATCAGCTCTGCTCTGCTCAGGATCCGTCGTGTGTGAGCACCTGCTGTGGGCCAGGCCAGGCCGGGGGCCGGGGGCAGCAGTGGGAAGACCACGCGAGAGCCCGGTGGCAGAGCAGACAGTCATCAAAGAACCTCCCAGACATGGGCCACTGCATCTGGGACCACTCCTCCAAAAGAGGCTGTAAGGGGGGATTGGATCTGGTAGGGAGGCCAGGGAAGGCTTCCTGGAGGAAGTGGTGCACGAGTGCCACCTGAAAGATGAGCGAGAGCTGACCTGGCTCACAGGGAAGGCAGGGTGCACCACGCAGGGGGAACAGCCTGGGCAGACACCCATCAGGAGCGTGGATTCCTGGAGCTGAAAGGACCCAGAGTGGCTGGGACTGGGAGGGGGAGGGGGTGGGCTGAGTGGGGAGGCCTGTGGGATCCTGGTCCAGCCCCGCCCTGCGCGCTCTCATCCTTGGAGCAACAGGAAGCCATTCCAGAGTTTTCTGCAGGGGGGAGATGAGATGGTGAAACTGGCCTGATGGACCACCTATGGTGGGCCGTGCTCCGTGCTCCGTGCTCGGCCCTCTGGCCATGCTCCTCACCCACACCGCCCCCTGCATGGGGGGTCTCACTCCCACCTTTCGGGGTGGAGAAGGCGGGGCGGGAAGGTGACCTTCGAGCTAGGGCGTGCAGGAGCCGGGAAGCAAGCCCAGCTCTGGGGCCGTGTCCACACCTCCCACCGCGCCCTTCGGATCCACGGCAGCCTCGGGTGTGGATCCCTTCTCTTCTCAGCCTCGCTCTCCTCATTTCTGGAAGCGGGTGGGGACCGGCCTGCCTGCCTCCTCGGGGATGTTGCCAAGTCGGAAGAAATAAAGGATGAAGTGACAGACAGAGTGGGCGAGTCCCTCAATCTGAGCCTCTTATTTTGTGGAAGGGGGAAACTGAGGCCCGGAGGAGGTTGGCCGGCCCCACATCACACAACCAGTCAGACGCAGGCCCCGGACTGGAACTCGGGTTTCTGCACCAGCTGCCTCGTACCAGAAATCCAGGTGGACGGGAGAGAACTGCCTTTGGCTCCAACCTTGGTCACTGGACCTAGGCCCCGTAAAGCAGGCTCGTGTCTGTCCATCATGGTCAGAGCGGCCGTGGCCCACAGATAGGCCCGGGCCAGGTTAATTGTAGCAATAATAGCTAGAATTGATGAAGCGTTATCTGTGTGCCCGACAGCGTGCTAAGTGCTTTCACTGAGTTGCGTTACTCAGTCCTTGACGTTGCTGCCGCCGGTGGAGCGGGCCGAGGTCAGACTCAGTCAAGGTCTGTTGACTCTGGACCAACCAGGCTGTTCCCGGGCCTCTTTGTCATCCTGGGAGGGAAAATGAGAGGGGTTTGGGGTCCCCCAAGTCCCGTCTGCCCATGCCTTCACACGGCCATGGGCAGGGGGCAGGGGCTCTGAGATGACGCACCCCCCTGGGGGCAAAGCAGACACCTCAGCATGGCACGCAGCCTGTGAGCTGGCATTGCCAGACCCGCAGTCATCAGGGCCGTCTGCCAGCAGGGATTCCACTGCCTTTAGGGGACTCAGGTGTGACCTGTCTCGTCTCCTGAAATGAACTCTGCTTCCTTTTGTTGGTGGCATGAGCTCCAGAACCCATCGTGCTGTGGCGCTGAGCCAGCCTGCCAGCAGGCAGGAAGGTTGGGCAGGCCCCCTCTGCCACTGACATGCTGTGTAACTTTGGGCAAGTCACTTGGCCTCTCTGTGCTTCTGTTACGTCTTTTAGTGAATGAGGATAGTAACACAGCTCACCTGGGAGAGTTATGCAAAGCCAATGAGAAGGCACCAGTAAGGGGCCTGGCAGAAGAGTGTGGTGGCAAAGCTAGCCACTGAGCTGTGACTTGTCCTCTCTTGCCTCAGTTTCCCCATCTGTTAAATGGAGCAGATAATCTTATCTATTTCAGGGGGTTGCTGTGAATATTCAGTGTGTTTCTACAGATAAAGCTCTTAATACCTTGCACAGAGTAAGCACTCCATAAGTTTTGACTGTTGTTCTTATTTCCCTCATCTTCCCCTCTCAACCTGCTTTCTTTCTCACTTAGGCTGCTGGGAAGCTCAAAGCAGCAAACACTTTCATGATTATAGTCATTATCTCATCCCAGATTTATGGAACGGTTCTCTTTCTCTTACCTCTCAGGGCTTTCTGCATGCTCTTTTTATATAAATGTCATTCACATGTCACATATGTATGTTTTTTAAATTATAAACTTCCTTCCGATTCTTCTAGAAGTGGCAGAGTGTGTATTATTTGACGGAAACTAACAAGCTAGGCTATGCATGTCATGGAGCCCGTTGTCTGTGAGCTCCTGTCTTCAGGGCCAGCCTGGTCCTTTGTACTTTGGGAGTTTGATGCCAGCACATGCTCGTGCCCTGGAGAAAGAGGAACAGAAGGCGGGGCCTGGGACTCGTGTTTCTGTTGGAACCCTGTCCCTCACGCTGCCTAGCCCAGGGCTGGGCCCCTCGTAAACACCCAGCAGAGGCCTGGTGAAGAGAGGGGTTCAAACCGTGTGTTCAGTTCCACAGGTGACGACAGAAGGTGTTTTTCTGGTTGTCTGACATCAGCTCCCGCCGAGGAAAGCCGTCCCTTCTGGTTCCTCTTAGAAGGAAAAGGAAAGGAAGCTGAGGGTGTGGGCCCAGGATGGAGAGGGAAGGACACCACCTCCTCCCCAGCCTCTGGGGAGACATTACTTCAGTCATTCACTCAGCAAACATTCACTCAGCTGGGTCTCCACTGGGTTCTAGCCCTACACTGGCGGCTGCGGGGCTGAGAGGAGTCAGCTGGTCAGAGGACGGACAGACAGAAGGATGGGCGTGAGGAGCGAATGCACGAAGGGCCACAATGACTGCGATCCAGACACGTGCTTTGACAAGGGACCTTTTTCTCGCACTTGGGGTTTATTGCTAACAACAACAACGTGAGGTTCTTGAGCGCCGTGTGCCCCGAGCTGTGCCAAGCCCTTAGCCTCCCCCGCCGCTCTGAGGGAGGCGGTTTTGTCCCTATGCGGCAGATGAGGAAATGGAACGGGGCAGGGATGTGACTGACGCGCTCCAGGCAGATCAGCCATGGGGTGTAAAGTGCAGAATCCTTGCTCTTAACTTGTGCCCTGTCCTGCCTCCCCGTGAGAGGACGTGCAGCGGACGGTTTAACTAGGGGCTGGCCGAGACAATCCAGGGCACGCGGTGGCTGTGGCGTAGGAGGGTTTCAGCAGACAAGGGGCAGGAGAACGAAGGGATGTGGGGTCCAGGGGGTGCCTGGCCCAGACCGTTCTGTGGCATCAGAGCTTTGCTCTCGTCTCTTCCTGGAGTCCCGGGTCATCAGAGTCAGACGTCGGACGTGCTTTAGTCCCGTGTTTACCAGGGTGTTGGACAGAGCAGACTCGGGGGGGACACGGAAATGGCATTAAATAACACTGAGTCACGGGGCAGGACGGCCCCTTCCCCTCCTCTGGGCCTGCTGATTACTCACGAGAAAGTCTCTGTTTCCTGCCAACATGTCTCTAACACCTCTCTGACAGCCCCTAATCTCCCTTTTCAGTAGGGAAAAAACAGGCCTCGGGCTCAGACCCTATTAGGGAGCTGGAATGCCTGGGCATCATCTTGCTTTCCTTTTGCATAGTTGTTTATGTATTTTTATTCAGCAAACACGTCGCAGCACTTACCAAGTGCCGGTGCTTTGCAAATATTGACTCCTTTCATCCTTATAATAACTTTATGAGATACGCACTATTATTATCTTCATCTAGCAGATGAGTAAGCTGAGGCACAGAGAGGTTAAGTCACTTGCCCGAGGTCGCACAGTTCGTGAGTGTCAGAGCAAGGATTATGAACCCAGGCAGCTGGCTCCAGAGCCCATGTTCTTAAGCACCTCTGCACACTACTGGTTCCAGGAATCGGTGCTGGCTTCCTTCTAGTTACAGTGGCAACCTGAGTTTTCCTTTGCTAATGAATTTCTTTCAGTAGAAATAAGGGAGTCAATTTAAAAATAAAGTGTAGTTCAGGTGGTCACATGGATATGGCCAATGTCCTAAAAACAATCTAGGAATAACTGAAGTTTGAGGACCTCTGGTCTCATCCAAGTCCAAGCTCCTCACATGCCAAATGGGGAAGCTGAAGCCCAGAGAAGGATGGGATGTGCCCAAGGTCACACAGCAGGTGAGCCTGTGAGCCGCCAGGGCAGATGGGGCCAAGCTCGCACCTGCAGCCCACACCGTCTGCTTCCTGCACTCAGGGCTGATAGGCACCAGGCGGCAGGAGTGCTGAGGTGTGCTCACCTGCCCGGAAGTGTCCCGGGGCTGTAACGTGATCCCCCGTGTCTCTGATGATCCCTGCAACACAGGAAGGCCCTCACCCCGAGGCCCAGGCCCGCGTCAGCATTTTGTCCACCACTGAGCTGACTTCCTCACATTCTCCCCCAGGTCTCATTGCAGCCTGCTCTTCGGTGCCCATCTTCCCTGCCTCCACACCTTTCCAGAAGGTTCCACGTCTCTGCCTCGCAGAGATGTGAGCTGACCTGGGTTCAGATCCTGGGTCTTCAGCAGGTGCTTGGCCCCTCCGAGCCTTGCTGTCCCCGTATAGAAAGTGAGGATGGACGAGCTCGAGGACACTTGCCTGGGAGGATGCACGAGGTGGGGTTGACCTGCTGCACAGAGGCAGGAGCTCGTGTCGCTGAGTCACCAAGCTGGGGGGGCCCCTCCTCGTCCTGGAGGGACATGGGGCTCCAGCGAGGAGGAGAATATTGGGGTCATCGTCCCCATCATAGAGAGGAGGAAACCAAGGCCCCAGGTTGGGGCCAGCTTCTCCCCAAATCCGGCCGTGGCCCTGCAAGGCTTTGGGCCCTGGCTGATCACTGGCTCTCGTGGCCCCGGGTGGGTCCTTTCTCCTCTCTTCGCCTCAGTTTCCTCATCTGTCAAATGAAACCTACTCTGCAGGCTCCTTGTGAGTCTGCAGTGTGATGCGTGTTCTTCGTAACGTCTGCGGCTCCCTTCAGATGTGATTTACGACCGTCTGGATGACTTGTGTAGACAGAAAAGCACTGCGCGGCACTCCTACTGTGTAGACGGGACATGCAGGGGAAATAAAACCCCCTTTCCCATAAGAGCCTCTGACAAGGGCCTGATGGGGTCGGATCCAGGCTGACATTTCGTTTCCCATGCATTCTTCCAGTCAACCATCTTTTTTCACCTGCTGGGTGAGGCATCCTGGTGCGGAAGAAAGAGCGTGAGCTCCCAAGTCCGGCAGCCCTGGATTTGCATCCTGGCTCCCCTATTTCCTGACTGTGTGACCCTGGGCAGGTGGCTTCACCTCTCTGAGCTTCAGGTTCCTGAAAAGTGGGAATGATCAGGGGACCTGCCTCACCATTCCGTTGTGGGGATTAAATGAGTCGATGCATAAATGCATATGAAACACGTGGCCCATGAGGGACGCTCGATAAATGGTCGATGTTCTTTGCTGTCATATAATTACTACCCCCTGGGCCCTCCAGTGTGCTCTCGTGGCCGAGGGTGGTGGGTTCGGCAGACATACAAGTCAGTCCGTCCACACCCAACCTGGGCGGCCGGAGAATTCCCCTGAGCCGAGCGAAAGGGGAGGGGATGGCCAAGCAGGCAGAAGGATCGGCCCCTGGCAAAACCTCGGCGTCCTGACAGGGAGCTGGCCCTGCTCTGGCCGCACTCGGGCTGCCCGTTGGGGGGGCAGGAGAGGAGGCTGCTGAGTCGACGGCCCCCGGGGGACAGTTTGTCGGGGAGCTTGACAAGGTTAAGGATCTTCCTCGAACATCCTTTCACTTCCCCTCCGTAACCTGGCGCGGATCTCTCGTCCCTGTATTTATCTAAACCCTTGCTGGACCCATTTATATCCTCAGCCTCTCCAGCTCCTCGGCATAATGAGCTCCAGATGTGCGGAGGGGGCCTTCCCGAAACCTCTGCCTCGAGCCCAGAGGGTGCTGGGATTGGGGAGACGAGGGGAAGGACCTTGGGCCTGCTCCCCAACCCTGGCTTCACCCTTACATGAGCCTATGACACCGAGTAGGGTGGGCGCGGGGCGTGGGGTTCCAGGCCACTGCAGGACCCCAAGTCCCGGGCCTGAGCACCGTGCCTGCCAGGGCGTTCTGTGCACTCCCCATGGGGCACCCCACAGATGCTGCACCCACTGTGGCCACCCTGGGAGAGAGACGGGACAGCCAGAAGCTCTTTCAACCCACAAAGATAATAGGAATGTCCCCAAGCCCAACCAGAAAGCTCGGGCTTGAAGGAGCGTTGGTCCTGTGGTTCCCCATTGTCAGCCTCAATTTCCACTGTTGGAGCCGTGTTCTCGCTGTTCTTCCTGAAATGACTCACTTTTCTATTTACTGGAGTAAATGTATTAGGAAGGAAGGTCCACATGCCCGCCGTAAATAAAACGCCAGTCTCTCTCGACACAAACGAGGTAACTGGCTGTAGGACAGCAGACCCGGGCCCGGCCGCGCTCTGTCCAGCTCCAGCTGCCGCTCACTCTCTCGACGGGGCTCCCTCCCGCCGAAAGGAGGGGCTGACACAGAGGCTGGGGGCCCAGAGGGCCAGGGGAGCAGCAAAGGCAATGCCAGGGCGTGTCACGGAGCCGGTCACTGCTGTGGGCACCATCTCACCAGGGCGTGGCGTGGGGCCGTGGGGCTGACCCCAGAATCTCCACCGCCCTCCCTGGCCAAGGCTGCCCGCGGGGAGTGGCTTCCCTTCACCTCCCATTTGCTGCATGTGAGAGCCAGAGGCCCCCACAGGCACTAGGGTGGCGGCCGGAGGTCCACAGGGGAGGGGTGGTCAGGGGAGAAGGGGTGAGCCCCAGAGGCGGCCTGAGGCTCGCCCGCTCTCTCCAGCGTGTTCCAAGAGGTGTTGAAGCCTCGCGGCCCCAGTGGAGACTTCCTCTTTGAGGGATCAGGGGATTGAAGAGAACTCCAAAGGGGGAGCGTTCTTACGGAATAGTGTTCTAGAATGCAGCATCGGGTCCCCGTGAGGACACAGGTCCAGCGAGCAGGAGGGACTTGTCTGAGGCACTGGGACCCTGAAAGCTCCGTTCTCCTTGACTGCACTGACCTGCCTTCCCCAAGTTCATTTTCACTCCCTTTTACAGTTTTTTTTTTTAAACAAAGATCAGGAATTACTTTTAGGTGGATGCAGGGAGGGGGTCCCCAAAGTGAATGTGTAGGAGGCCACCTTCAGCCAAGCTGTGGTCTGTGGAAAGGAAGGCCCGTCTGTCCCGGGGTCTGTCCTCCCCCATCCCCAGGCCCGGTGCCCTCAGGGCACCTCGGAATCCGTGTTATTAGAGGATGAGCAGGACAGAGAGGATAGACCTCTCCCTGGTCTCAAGAAAGCTTCCTGGGGGCGCTAGGTGCATCAGTTCAAATCTTCATTCTGCCCTTGGCTGGTCACATGACCCTGGCAATGACGTCACTGCTCTGTGCCTCAGTTTCCCCATCTGTAAAATGGGGACAATACGCTGCCCGTCTCCTAGGAGTATTTAGAAGATGAAATAAGGTAATACATGTAAATGCTTCCAGCTGAGCCAGCACAAGCACTATGTGCGTTTGCTGCTATCATTATTATTATTATTATTGTTATTAGGCACAGAAAAGGCAGGAGGGAGACTAACACTTACTTAGTCCTTATGAAGGGCCAGGCTCTGGGCCTGCAATGGGCAAAGCTCATCCCATGTGGTCTTCAGGACGGCTCTGGACAGGTGGTTCTTTGTCAGACGAGAAGACAGGGCTCCGAGAGTGGAAGTGATGGGCCCAGGGTCACACTGCCGGGGGTGCAGCCCACATTGTCTCTGGGCACACGGTGTTCACTACGGGGACTCAGCCAAAGTGGGGAGGTGGAAACCGCAGGGAGAGGAGCCAGCGCAGCGGAGGCTCGGGGGCTGGGGGGTGGGGGGGGGACATGGACTGGAGGGGGCGGCTGGGCTGCCTCAGGAATTCCGGGGGAAGAGGTTTGCGCTTTCTCCCACAGGCGCTGGGGAGCCACCAGCAGGCCACGAGCAGGGAGTGACATGATAAAAGGGGTGTTCAGGAAAGGTCTGCGCGGCTGCGGTTTTGGGATGGATGGGCGGCAGGAAGGTCTGGAGGGGAGGCAGGGGGCTCAGCCGGGCGGCTGGACTGGAAGGGGCCCCGGAGATGTGCACAGGGAGCCTTCAGCCAGACTGACCCCCAGACCCCCGGGGAAAGGCCCAGCCGCGTCAGCGCCCAGGGACCCAGGCCTCCTTCCCTTTGCCAGCGTGTGGCTTTATCTGGGCGTCTAAGGAGGGCGGCCCGGCTGGGCTAGCAGATTTATGAGGTGTGGGGGAAGTGGGCAGGGCGGGGAGGGGCTGACAGGAGGGGAGACAGGCCTGTGGGAAGATGGGGGGAGCAGGAGGATGTTCTCCAGCCACGGACATGCTCCGACCCCACTTCCGCCAGGGAACCCAGCTGGCCCCTGCAGGTGGCGCAACCCTGGGCCAGGCCGCAAACCTGGCACCTGTTGCCTCAGTTTCTCCTCCAGACACCCTGAGGGGTGAGTAGAGAGGGGCTACATACAAGAATCTTAGGCATGAGGAGGCTGTCCCCAGACTAGATTATCAAGCCTCCAGTAGAAAGAATGTGCTAGAACCTTCTGTACCAGGGTCAGAAGATGTCTATGGTACGTCAAAAGCAGGTTAGAAACGATATGTGGAGTGCGGTTGCGTTTGTGACTTTCAAAGGGATGAATATGCATTGGTGCCTCTCTCTCTCTATTTTATGCACAGTGAAACGTCTAAACGCTGTCTAATTATGACTGGCTCTGGGGAAACAGCATTAACTTTTCACTTTATACCCTTCTAAATTGTTTCAGTGCCTCATAATAAGCATATACTTTTTTCACTTAAAATCTATTTTGTTAGGACTCAGAGTAACCGCGGGGTGATGTCAGAGGGCGAGAGGAGGGCCTTCTCCAGGCTCGTGTGATCGGTGGGCTGCTCCTGCCGGGGGCCTGGGGGTGCTCGGAACTTGGGTCCCTCTCTCTCTGCTGGAGCCCTGCCCTCCGGGAGCCCCCACCCTCCCTGGGAGCCCCTGCTGACCCATGGGCACCAGCTCACGGGGTGACACAGGTGCAGACAGGCTCCAGGGAGCACTGAGGTCAATCAGGCAAGGAGTCTCCCGAAGGCAGTGGTCCTTGAAGGATGGGAGGGTTGACCGGATGGGAGAGAGCTGAGGGCATTCTAGAAAGGAAGCTAAGAGCAGACTCTGGGGCCTGGAGTCAGGTAGGAATCCACATCCTTGCTCTTCCCCGACCAGCTGGGGCACCCCGAGCCAATTTTGTCATCTCTCTAAGCCTCAGTTTTCGCATCTGTGTAACGGGGATCCTAATGTTATGAAAAATCAGACTGTGCTCACTGTGTGTAAGCTATTATTTTTTAGATATGGGGATCCCCAAAACTGGGGGATGGCCCCGGACAGCTTGAAAGCACCCTGCCAGGTGTCCAGGACCCCAAGCTGGGAAGGCAGGAGGTCAGGGAGCACCGTGCGAAGGGACACGGCGGGGAGGCGGTTCCTCCCAGGAGGGGCTCCAAGCAGCTGGACGAGGGCAGGGAGACGGGTGGCACCTCACCAGGGCACCAGGCAGTCCTTGGATCTAGGCCCCCACAGGTCTGGGTGTCCAGGGACAGCTGGCACTCATTTGCGCGGGCACTGCCTCATGCATGGGGCTCCGGGACGTCCACACAGCAGGCACCATCATGCTCACTACTAGTAACACACCAGACCATCGAATCCAATCACTAAGACGCCCTCCTCAGGGCCTTTGCACTTGCTCTTTCCTCTGCTTGGAAAATGCTTTCCCTAGTTATTTTCCTGGGTCATTTCTCCACCTGCCACGAGGCATCCTGAGAGAGCACAGCCCAGCTCCTCGTCACCACTGCCTTGAGCGAAGCCCTTGGCCTCGCTGAGCCACAGTTATCTCACCTGCGAGATGAGCATGCCATGGCTTGCCTGTCTCCTGTGTGCCCCCATGCACCCCTCGATGGTGGCACCTGTTACCCCGTATTGCGCTTAATGGTGGTCAGTCTGCCCCTCGCCCTCCCGGCCCCTGCCCCGCCCCATCGTCTGCATTCCCCCAGCATGAGGCTCAGCGAAGGTCTGATGAATGAATGAATGTCCACGTCGTAGGGTTGTAAGAAAAGCCTGAGACGGTGAAGGGGAAAGTGCCTTGCAAACTGTGAAGTGCTGTGCCTGAGTCTGCTGCTGTCATTTTTAAGGAGCTCAGCCCACGGCCACGTCCATAATAACCGGCCCTCCGTGGCTGTGCCTCGGGCTACCTTACTAGGTGTCTCTGAGCCTTTGGGCAGAGAATCAAGGCAGTTTCCCCCACCCCTGCCCCCTTGTGTTCTGGGACAGCTTCAGAGGAGGTGTGGGGACTGGTGTTCGCACAGGGGCGAGTAGCAGCTCACCTTCCTTGATGACAGTAGCATGTCTGGAGGGGCCCTCTCCCCACAGCCTGCGGCCTGCAAAGCCAGACTTTGGGCACAGCCAACAGCAGGCCTGGGTGTGGGGGGGGACCTCAAGGGCCTGCCCAAATCTCACCCATGCAACACTCTCTCTGCCCATCAACTAAGGTCGGTGCCCTTTACAGTTTTCAAAATGCATCCACTTCCTCTAAGTGCTGCAGATGCCGAACCTCTGAGGCAGGTGGGGCAGGTAACAGGACGCACCTTTACAGCCAGGGAAACTGAGACTTGGAGAAGCTCATGCTTAGTTTATTTAGACGGTGAAATTGGACCAGCCCTGCCCTCCCAGACCCCACAGTTTGGTGGGGGTGGGGCACTCAGAAAGAGGGGCTGAGGGAGCCCAGGAGGAGGACCATTGAGCCAGGCCCTGAAGGCCAAGCAGAATTTTGGCATGTAGGGTGGCCTGGGGGAGACTTTTGGCTAAGGTCAGCTCCAGGCGCGGCAGTGGTGACCTGGTTTTTAAGGACGGAGTGCCTGGTGTACGGAGTAGGAGGGGCGGGCGGGAGCGGGCAGGGGAATGGCAGGAGGTTCATTCCTGGAGCCCGGCACATGTCGGTGTTGATGGACGTGACCACCAGGCTCCTTTGCACCTTCACCTGTGGGTAGTGGGGAGCCAGTGACAATCCTTCAGTGAGGGGGTCTGAGTTGTGTTGTGGAAGGGGACGCTCTGGGGAGGCAGAGGCAGGGCCTTAATCGACATCTCCGTTGGTTTTGCTCCTCAGAGCACCTCCTGCGCCATCTGTGCTCCCCTTCCCTGGCTCCAGGTGGCTCCCCCCTGGCCTCAGGAAGCAGCTTCCTGTCCTTCCCAAAGCCTGAGCCCCTAAGACTCTGCCTCCTGCCGTCCTGTTCCCAGGAAGGACAGTGAGTCCTGTGGCTCCATGTGCCATCATGTGCAGGGGGCTGATGCAACTGGGGAGAGGAGGCAAGTGGAGGCCAGGCCAGCTGGGCACACCCCATGGCCTGCGGTGGTCGCTTCCCCCTGTTGTAGTCCATTTTTCTCTCCTCCGGGGGCCTCTCCACCATACCAGCTGCACCCCAGGAAAGTGGCCTTAGGACTGTTAGATGGTGGCTTTGGGACAGTTATGATGACAGCGTTGGGAGGGTGGCAATGTCTCAGGTGGATATAAGCTCCTGTTTGGCCTTTTTCTCTCATCCTCTCCACGGCCCTGCAAAGGAGGGCCCCATTTTTCCAGATGGGGAAACTGCAGCTCCAAGACGTGAATTCACTCACCCAGGGCCACACAGCTCAGACCGTGGTCTTGCCAAGTGCAGGTCTGTGGGACAGTCCAGCTGGCTGCCTCAGGAACACCTGGGAAACTTGTTGAAAATATGGATTCGCAGCCGCCAATTGCCCACCCGCTCCCAAGATTCTAATTCTTTCTGTCTTTTGGGGTAAAGGACAGCCAGGACTGGTGTTTTTAAAAGGCACCCGAGTCCATTGTGATGCTCAGCCAGCTGCTGCCACCAAAGGATGTGGAAAGCATCACAAATTATGCGAAGAGAAAAAGAATGGAAAGAACAAGCCAAAATGTTGGCTGTGGTCGTGAAGGGACGACGCGGGGAGATGATTATTGTTTTGTACTTTACATTTCCTTCTGACTTTCCTACATTTCCAAATTGTCTTTAATGAGCATGTATTGCTTTTATAATGAGAAAAATAAATAACAGAGCATCTGGCCGGGAGCAGTTTGGAGAAGGGCAAGAATGAGAACCACAGATGTGCTCACGCAGACCTGGGTCCGGCCGGCGCTGGGCTCTTGGGCAGGGCTCTCCATTGCCTGGGCCTCAGTTTCCCCATCTGTAAAATGGGGATAGGAAGCCCTCCAAATGGGGCTGGCAGTGTTACTGTGTCCCCCCCCCCTCATGTCTCTCTTTCCCTGACAACGGTGCCCTTGACACTGGGTGCCCTTTGCTACCCGCGTCCACTTCGCCTCCCCCCTCGTCCAGCCGAGACCCTCATAGACTGAGGGGCTGGCGGGGGCTCTGGGGGCCTCCTCAGCCATCCCCATTTTACAGCTGGGGAGGCCGAGACCCGGAGCGGCCGCGGGACTCGGTTGCTGGCTCCGGCTCCCCGGGCGTGGGAGGGCCGTCCATGTGTCTGCTGCGCATCTCTCCTGTCGGCGCCTCGCTCAGTGTGTGTGAGGGGCAGCGAGTCACCATCTGTGTTTTCCAATAAAAGAAAATGAAAATTAAAGCACGTTAAAAATAGCTCGATTGGGATTCCGAGCGGGGCTCTGAGGCCTGCTGTGGCAGAGATGCCCCGCCTCCCTCCTCCCAGCCTGGCACCGACGCCACCAGGAAGTCATCTGAGGCGAACGTCTCCTGGGAGGGTCCAGGGTGCAGGCAGTGTCCCTGAGGGCAGCAAGAGCCACTGGGGACCCGTGATTCCGACTTCCCAGCTCCCAGCTGCTGGGGTCCAGGGTCTTGGGTCCCACTGGAGGCAGGAGGAGATGGATTTAGAGCCATACGCCACCCCGCTGGGCAGACGCTGGACCCGCCTGTCCCCAGGGCCCTCAGCTGGACCTCCGTCTCCAGAGGATGTCACACCAAGGATGTGCTGTGGCCGAGAGGAAGGCAGACTCATCTCGGGGCCTGGAGATGCAGGTTCCCAGCCCAGCCCCACACTGAGACGCTGGGCCTTGAGCAAGCCAGGAACGTCTCTGGGCCCGTGACCTCCTCTGTACAGTGAGGATATTCGCAGAGGCCGTGGGAGGGAGGGGTGCCTGAGTGGGCTTCTGAGCTCCAGCGTGCTAGTTAGAAAGGAGGCTGGTTTAGGAGTTTCCTCCTAGGGGCTATGTGAGAGGACGGAAGGAGAGGGCATCAGTAAGCTCTTATCTTGGGGCCTGGCGTGGCTAGAGGCTCCACGAATGGCCATGATTATCATTGTCCTCATTATCGTTACTTTCTGAGGAATGGGAATGTGATGGCTAGCTGTAGGAAGCCTGCATGAGGCCGTGCGGGAGAGGACGTCACACAGGCTGCAGGCTGCTCGCCCTGAGGAAGGGCTGGCATCCGTCCAGGAGTGCTGGTTCCGTGATTCTCAGAGCAGCTCTTCCTCCCCCGGGGGGTCTGGCTCTCCGAAGGGTCTCCCTGCACCTGTGACCTCAGCTACTGTGCAGACCTCTGTGAGGCAGACAAGGGGGCACAATTTCTACCCCCGAGGCCCAGAGAGTGCTCGGGCAGGAGTAGCCCCGGTTTCCACAGCCCCGCCTGCAGCAGAGGTCCCCTGCCCGGAGGGCTGTCAGGAAATGAGTGGCCTGGGAGTGGACAGGGTGTCCAGGGAGGGCCAGAGCTGCCCATGCCTGGGCCTGTGCAAGCAGAGACCAGACCACATTCTGCTGGATGGCCTTGGGAAAGTTGTTTCACTTCTCTGAGCCTCAGTTTCTCCATCTGCAAAATGAGGCTGATAATAGTTCCCAGGTTTGGGGAAGATCGGGTGCTGGGCAGGGCTTGGCATATGGTGAGCACCAGATAGAGGGTAACCCCGAGAGTAGACCACGCCCATCCTGCTCTCCCATCTGTCCAGAACAGAGACGGTTGCTGGGCCCATGGGTGCCCAGTGACATGGGGTCAGCATTGTCCTCCCACAACCCCCAGCCTCTCCTGGAAGTGCACACCAGTGGGCAGGACGGGAAATCCTGGAGGGGAGGGCTCTCAGCCTCCCCCACGGTCCTCTCCGAGCAGGGGGTGGGCTTTTTCCCAGCCATGGGAGTGAGTGTGTGGGGTTCTTGAGGATGGAGCCGTGGCTGGGGTGCAGGAGGCGACCATTTTCTCTGTTAAGGACCGTGTATTAGTTTCTTATTGCTGCTGTAACCAACAGGCGCAGCTTGGTGGCTTAAAACAACACAAATTTTCCATCTTACCGTTCTGGAGGTCAGACATCTGAAGTGGGTTTCACTGGGCTGAAGTTGAGGTATCCGTGGGGCTGTGCTCTCTCCAGAGGCTGCAGCGGAGAACCTGTCCCCTTGCCCCCTCCAGCATCTAGAGGCCGCCTGCATCCGGGGCTGTGGCCCCTCCCTTCAGCTTCAAACTCCATCCCGGCACCCTCTGCTCCTGTCCTCGCATCTCCTCTCTGACTTGCCTCCTGCCTCTCTTTAAGGACCCTTGTGATGTCATTAGCCCCCCTTGGATAATCCAGGCTAATTTCCATCTCAAAATCCTTAACTTAATCTCAACTGCAAAGTCCCTTTTGCCAAGTAAGGTAACATTCACAGGCTCTGGGGACTAGGATGTGGACCTCTTTGGGGGGCCATTAGTCTGTCCACCACAGATGGCAGAGCTAGGGTCTGCCTTAGCCTTGACCAGAGGCGCCTGGCTGATGTCGATAATAATTAGCAATGTTATAACTTCCATTTATTGAGTGACTGCTTTGTGCCAGGTCGTGTAGAAATCTGAGTTGTAATCACGACAGTCAGTATTTTCCTGAGCACTTACTATAGCCAGACCCCAGGCTAAGTGCTTTCCATGCATGATCTCATTGTCATACCACCTGCAAGGCGGGTTCCACTGTCGTTCCCTTTCCGCAGCTCAGAATGGGAAGGAAGTTGCTTGCCTGAGGTCACGGGGTTAGGAAGTGGGGACAAATGTGCATCTGACTGCTGAGCCCACGCGCTCAGTTCCCCGGGCTACGCTGCTTCTCCGGCGTTTGGACCCGACCCCTGGGTGGCACCACTGGGCTGCCACTCTCCTGCCTCTCATCCTGGCACCCAGCGTGTGCTCCTGCTCGATGGCGGGGACCAGAACTGCCTGCTCGGGTGTCGCCCTTGCTGGTCTGTTCCAGGCGGGGCCTTGGTCAGGGAGTGTGTGGGAATCGGAGGAGTGGAGAGGGGAGTGGGCATATGTCTCGATAATTCTGTGTCCAGGCGGCAACATGCGGCCTTGTCCCAGACCTTCTCTGAGGCTGTTCCTCTGTAGGATGGGGCTCCCTTTGTCCTCTGTCACCTCACAAGGCCTCCAGGAGGCACCTGCCCACTGAAAACCCCAAACCCATGGCTGTGAGTACCGTACTCTGTTCCATCCCTGGGGCCCTTCCTCAGTTCCATCGTTCCACCTCCCCACGAGCTTTCGGGGGCCCATCTCTAGGTCTGTGTCACTCTGAGTTGCAGGCCCCACACACTGCGGCCTCCCCCTGGGACCTTGGACCAATCCCCCCGGCTGCCTCAGCCTTCCCATCTCTACATGGTCAAGCGCTATCTTCACACCTCAGCTCATGGTGTGACCCCTTCAAGGGCCTCTGCAAGACTGACAAGGAGCCTTCCCAGCCAGGGGAAGCCCCTCCCAGCCCCCCCGCTGGCCTGGTCAGCTCCCCAGGGCAGGGACAGAGGGGAGAGAGGCCCACGCACGGGGGTGGGGGGAGCGCATGTCCTCCGGGCTCATGCAGTCACAGGCTCAGGAACGATTCCTTGGGAACTCCCTGTTCGTGGCATGCTCCATTAGGGTCTCCCCGCCTCCCCGGAGAGCTCAGCCATAACCAGTGGGAAATGGGACAGATAATTGCAACTTTAAATAAGGCCAAGTTAACGCTCCCTGCCAGGCCTAGCACGGGGGACTTTCTGAGCTTTGCTGGGAGACAGCGGGAAGCCCCAGATGGCGCTCGGAATCCCCGTGCTGCCACCAACTCCCTGGTGACCCCGGGCAAGTCACTGCCCTTCTCTGAGCCTCAGTTTCCTCATCTGTTAAATAAGGACCAAATGGCATCACCGGAAAAGTAGTTCGCACAGTGCCTGGCACATAGTAGGTACTCAATCGCTGGAAGTCAGGATTATGATTGTTATCCCTGTTCAGGGGCAGCTGTGCCTCCCACCACACCCCGGAGATTTCCCTGGGGGCTGTTGTCAGTCCCGTTGGCCTCTGGGTGATGAGGGGAGTGACAGAGATGGTGGTACTACCCTCTCCTGAGCTACGCTGGCTGTGCCAGGCCTGTGCCAAGAGCTTGGCATCTGTGCTTGTGAGCGAGTCTTGTTAAGGGCTCTCAGTTCCCAGATGAGGTCTCTGGGGCTGCAGACCAGGGGTGGAGGTGGGGAGCAGAGGGCCTGAAGGGAAGCCCTGGTCGGCATAAGGGGACAGGACCACCCACCACACACCTTAACCCCGTCAGAGAAGCATCCATCCCCGCGGGTGCACGCCAGTGTGGCGGGATGCTTGAGGTTCCAGATCCAATTTCTCAATTAGAGCAGGAATTCCTGAGCCTGCTCCCAGCGTCAGCAGGTCTGCCAGGGCCGCCCCAGGCCGCCGCTGCCGCCGCCACCACCACAGGGTTCCTGGCGAGGAGGAGCCCACATGTGGGCCTGGAGAGTGGAGGGCTGATCAGGGCAGGGAGCTGGGCCAGACCGTGCCCCGTGTGCCTGTGGTCTCCCGGGTGGATCAGCCGAGTGTCACAGCCAGCACCTTGGGAAGGCTGCTCCTCGGTCCAGCTCTGAGGTCGGCCCAGCCCCGTCGTGTTCGTGGGCTTGACATGGACCAACTGCTCGCCGTCTGACATGGTCTCTCTTTGTGTCTGAGGAGAGCTGGCTCCTGGTCACACTGGACACCAAGGGCCTCTGTGTTCTGCTCAGCAGCCAGCATTCCAGGACCCCAGCCCCCATCCAAACACCAGGCTGGGAAACAGCATAGACACACTCTGGAGGGGTGTGGCCCAGAGAAGGGGCATCTAACCAAGCGAGGAAAGAGGGGATGGTGGTCAAAGAAAGCTTCCTGGAAGAAGAGATGCTGAGCTAAGTCTTAAAAGGTAAAGAGGAATTTCCCGGGTGAAGAAGGTGGGCATCCTGGGCAGAGGAAGTGACTTGGGAAGGGGGTGAGAGGAGAAGCTGGCACGTCTATTTAAGCAGCCCTTCTTTCCTGCCCTGGGCCTCAATCTGCCTGCCTGCCTGCCCCCAGTGCCCCCATCTTCACAGAGAGGGTGTTCCAGGCAAGGGTGAGACCAGGAGCAAAGGCTCGGCAGTGGGAGACAAGAAGGCGTGCGCTCAACAGTGAGCAGACTGGCCCGTACAGAGGGGAAGTGAGTGGGGATCAGAGGCTGGGGCCAGCCCACACAAGGACCTTGACTGTCAGGCTGGTCTGGATGGTCCTCTCAGCACACGTGATGGAGGCATCTCTGCCTGGCCCGTCAGCACCTGGTCAGTGTCCCAGGGCAGCACTGGCCTGGAGGCCTGTAAAGCCACAGGTGAGGAAGGGGGCCCTGCCCCCCAGGATTGTAGCCCACCTCCCCTTGGAAGCCTTCCGTGATTCATGGAATGGTCTCTTGCACGGGCAAGAAGTCTCTGCGCCCCCACGCCCAGCCCTCAGAAGCCCAGGAAAGCCCATTGTGAGGGGACTGTGCCAGCCCACCTTGTGGACCTCCTAGAGCGGACACCACCCTCCTCCTGACACTCCTCACGCTGCAAAGGCATCACAGGTTATGGCAGGAAGAGAACTGGACGGGTGGTCAGGTGGCCTTGTCCCCTGGCCACTCCTTCCTGGCAACAGCCTCCCACCTCCGGCTCAGACCATTCCTGCTCGCCGATTCCGTGCTGCCACCTTCAGGCCTGGAAGCCCCTTCCCGACCCCACCACCTGCTTCAGCCCTCACCTGAGACTGGACTCCCAAAGGGCTCCTTGGGGTCACGAGAGGAGTTTGGGTCTCACAGCCCAGAAAGCAAGGTCCGCTTTCCCCACCAACTTGCAGGACATCTTGGCCCGCTAACTCGTCCTCGCTGAGCCTCAGTTTGACTATCTGCAAAGTGGGGACAATGACACATGCCTTGAAATCAGGCTTAGATGAACTCAGATGCCGTCCCGGATGTCCGCTGCACCGCAGGGTCCTGGCCTCCAGTCAGTGGTCACCATGACGATGGAAATGCTGCTGTGGGGGTGGGGTGCTCCCCTCCTGGCCGGTCTCCTCCTCCGGGCCTCGGGCTCAGGGTGCCCCTTCCCCGGTGTCTCCTCCACCCTCAGGACCCCCTTCCCTTCAAGTCCTGTTCCTTCTCAGGCCCGTCCTGCTGTCATTAACCCTTCCGTGCTGGCCACGTCACGAGCCCCAGAGCTCGTGCCGGAAGCCATCAGGCCAGGCTCTTTGGCGTCACCTCGCAGGGTGTCAGGGGCGTTGGGGAGTGAACGGTAGCTGACGATGACGACATGGTGGCTTTGATCGTGAAGGCGACAATGGGAAATTGCTGGGTGACCCTCCTGTGAACATCAGCACGTGAGCAAACAGCCAAGCAGAGTTGGGTCTGCTTAAGCGCGTGAGATGCCAGGCGTGGTTGGCAAGCGAGCCAGTGAGGGAGGGGGAGCAGGTGGAGTCTTGCTGAGCAGAGATGGCGCGCTGGGGGTTCTGTCCCTGGGCCCAGGCAGCCAAGGGCTACAGAGGCAGAGCTGGAGGGGAGTGTCAATGTGGGAGGGGTGCGGGTATTCTGGAAACGGCTCCTCCGAGGCAGCAGCTGCTCAGGCTTTGGAGCCATCAGACCTGGAGTGGAATCTCTGCTCTGCTCCTGACCGCTGTGTGGCCTGGGGCAGCTCCCTGACCTCTCTGGTCCCAAGGCTGCAATTTCTTCATCTGTAAAATGGATCAGTTACACAAGAGAATGCAGTGATAGCTGAATCAGGCCACCCCACTTCGATGGCTCCCTGCTGCCCTTTGGATTGTCTTAGCCCTTCAGCCTGGCATTCAAGGCTCCTTGTGGTGTCTGGAAGTTCTCTCTCCTGGGCCTGGTTTCTCCCTTGTGGAGCTCCCTGCGGGGGCCATGGTTATTCTCTCCTCCCAGCCTTTGCACAAGCTCTTCGTTCGCCTGCACTACCCTCTCTCCTTCTCTCCTTCCCATTTCCCTCCCCCAAGCCTGGCTGTCTCCTACTCAGTATTTGGGGTTCAGGTCAGGTGTCACTCATTTGGGAAGTCTCCTTTGACTCCAGGTGGAGTTTGGGTCCCCCCTCTACCATGGGGTTATGTCTGTTTATGCCTGGGATCCCCCTTCCAGACTGTGCAGCAGGGACCACAGTGGGGGAGAGGCTGAATCTGGGCTCAGGTTCCTCACTGGGTCCTCTGTGGAGTGGGACGGGCCTCAGCCGTATCCGTGCTGGATCCGATGGGGGAAGCCAGGTCTTCAGGCCCAGAGGGGCCCCTGTGAAATGGGCAGAGGGAAACCAGATCCAGGGGCAGGAGCACAGAGGCTGGGATGCCAGCCTGAGCAAGGGGCCAAACGCAAGGGTGGAATGGGGGACCTGGAAAGTCCTTGGGAACTGGGGGAGGAGGGGCCACTGAGCGTTTAGAGTTTGTCCCAAATCAGCACATTTCTTGAAGTCGGTGACTGTCTGTTTTTGATTCTTTGGTACCTAGCATGGGCCTGGCACGTAGTAGGGATTCAATAAACATAGCCTGGCTGGATAGGAGGAGTGGATAGATGGGTAGCAGATTTTTAGATGTACAACTGAGTGGTGTGAATAGATGGACAGGTAAAATGAATGGTCAGGTGGACAGATAAAAGAGAGAAAGGGAGGGAGGGAGGGAGGGAGGGAGGTTGATTCAGTGGGAAGATGGATGGATGGATGGATGGATGGATGGATGGATACCTAGGTGGGATGCTAGATGTATGGGAGAGCAAATGGGTGGTGGATTATTGGGTAAGTGGAATGATAGATGGATGGGGTAAGTGAGAGGGTAGATGGATGGGTGGGCAAATGGGTGAGTGGATGGCAAGTAAGCAGAATGATTTCATAAATAGTAGCTTGGATTGGGTGGTTCAATGGATGGAAGGGTATGGGAGTGGATGAGTGGGTCGATGGATGGGTGGCTGGATTGTTGGGTAAGTGAACAAGGGGATGGCTGGATGGAAGGATGAGTGAATAGAAAGGCATGCAGGTGGGTAAACAGGTAGGAGGGTGGCTGAGTGGACAGCGGGATAGTTCATGGATGATTGCAAGGATTGGGTGGGTGGAAAGGTAGATGATGAGTGGGTGTGTGGGTCAATGGGTGAATGAGTGAACAGTAAAATTTCATGTGGCTAAATGCCTGACATCTTGCCCGGAAGCAGAGGGGTGGTCTGGATTCTGGGATTTGAGTTAATTGTCCTTCGCTGGGAGAAACCTGTGCCAATTAGGCAAATAGATCCAGTCCCAGCAGGTCCTGCAGCAGGCTTGCTAATTGACTCCAACCTGACAGACCCCAGCCTCGACTTACAGTGGCCTGCGTCTTATTGATTTGTAATTAACACTCCACTCACATCCAAAAGGATTTGAGGTGACTTACAGTATTAAACCTGAATGCAACAGGACCATTAAAAATAAAGCGAGAAAGTGAGAGACCACCTAGCAGCATGGTTAAAAGAGTACCCGGTTTAACTCCTGGATCTGCCCCTTACTAGCTGTGTGATGTTGGGCAGGTTGCTTAACCTCTCTGAAGCTCCTTTTATACCTCCACCTATAGGAAGAGAGGAAGGAAGAGAAGTTGGTTTAGTGGGGAAATGTGTGAATGGTGAATGGATAGCTAAGTGGGACACTAGATAGATGGGTGGGTGGGTGGATGAATGGGTGGTAGGTTATTGGGCGAGTGGAATGGTAGACAGAGGGATGGGGTAAGTGAGAAAGTGGATGGATGAATGGATAGATGAAAAATGGGCAGATGGGTAAACAGAGATAATAATAATTCTATCTCATAGGGTGTTGTGAGCATCAAGGGAGGTAATAGATGTGACAGCCCAGTGCGGCGGCTGGCGCTGAGTGAGCACTTGGAATTACATAGTGTGTGGCGCCGTCTTGATACCAGTGACCATATCTCCTGGAGGGAAATCCCAGACCCCCAGACTGATGGTGTAGATGGGAAGGGGCGTTGGATTCCTGAGTAGGCTGAGAGTGGGACGTGGGGGCGGGCAGTTTAACAGAGAGCCTGAGGGTACCACAGCAAACCAGACTCAGACCTGCCCGCAGGGCGCGTGGGGCAGAGTCACAACGGGAGATACACACAGTGCTCTGGGAGCCCCGGGGCAGGGGTTGTCGGGAAGGCTTCTCAGAGGAGGTGACATCTGAGATGGGTCTTGACGGATGTGTTGGAGCGTCCCAGGCAGGCAGCAGGGCAAGCGATCCTGCAGGAGAAGGAGCAATGCCTTGAGTGCCGCACTGCAGAGCGCGAGCTCTGGTCCAGCGGGCAGAGGCGAGATGCCAGATACTTAGCAACCGCTCAGAAGGGGTGCTGCCATGAGCAACTGGGGTGCCCAGGCCCCTGGCCTCCATTAGCCAGCCCGAGGGGGGTCCTGACTCTGCCACGTCTTGCCAGGTGACCACCTCTCTGAGTTTCTGCTTCTCTTCTGGCAGATGGCTGTGACGATTGTTCCCACCCCATCAGCTCACTGCTAGGATCTCTGGACAGCTCAGCTCAGTGCCTGGCACGCAGTAGGTACTGAGTACAGTGCCTGGCACACAGTAGGTGCTCAGTACAGTGCCTGGAATGCAGTAGGCGCTCAGTAATGCCAGCTGCTCTCGTGTTTTTATTCCCTACTTCATGGGTTGGAAGGTTCTGTGGATTCAGCAAAGTAAAAGGCCTTTAAGGATTAAAAGTCACAGGCAAAGGCTGACTGTGAGGGGCAGCCTGGAGTGTTGGGAACACTTGAGGGCACTGGGCCTGGGTTCAATTTCTGACTTGCTGTGCGACCTTAGCCAAGTCACCTAACCTCTCTGAGCTTCAGTTTCCTTGTGTATAAAATGGGACCAGTGCCGGGCGTCCTTCAGGGTTATCGTGAGGACTAATGGAGCTCTGACATGTTCAGGGCTGTTCCCATCCTCACCTCCCTTCCTTCCTTCCCCAGCAAGCCCTGGTATTCATTTACCGCCCACCCCACCCCCAGCAACCCCTTCCCAGACCCCCATCCATCATCCTGTCCTTTGCGGAGGTTAAGTGGGTCCCCAAGCAGCGAATCCAAACTCTCCCAGAGCCCTGGCTGCACAATGCGGCCCGCTGTTAGCGAGCGGCCCGGCTGGCCCGGAGGATTGGGTTTCAGCCGGGCGGCCGGCGCTGGCGGATGCCCAGGCCAGCGGTGGGCAGGCGGGGGACAGAGCGGAGGACCCGGCGTCGCGGGGACTCCTCCGCCCCGGCCCGAGAAAACACGCGCAGGCTGCAGGCAGGCCACCGAGGCAGCGGAGGGAGGACAAGAAGGGGCGTGCGCTGCGGGTCCTGGGACAGAAGGATTTTGCATTAGCTGAGTCTCCTCTCCGCGCGCCCGAGGGCGGAGCAGGGGCCGAGCTGGAAAAACAACGCGCTGCCTGTTGGCAGGTTTCACTTTGGAAAATCCACAGCCTGCCCCGAGCTGGCCCGGGGCTGCTCTGGCATCGCCACCCCCCGCCGCCTTGCTTTGGGCCGGTGACCCCCAGGCCCTCTTAGCCACCTGATCCTCATCTGGTTTCCAGAGGAGAAGCCTAGGAAACCCAGTCGGGCTGATCTGGGTTCAAACCCAGCTCTGCTTCTTTCTGGCTGTGTGACTTTGGGTAGGTCTCTTAGCCTTTCTGGGCTCGGTTTCCCCATCTGTACAATGGGGATAATAGTGACAGCCTTGCAGGGTGTATGGAGCCACCCACTCAGGCGCCGTGGGCGTGGGCATGGACGTGAAAGCTGTGATGTGTTCCCCGCCGTTTTGTGAATCAGCATAACCTAGCGTAGCGGTTTCTGGGCTCAGACCAAGCGGGTCAGATCCTGCTGTGTCGCCTAGCAGCCATTTGGCCTTGGGGGAAACTTTGGTGTCCCCGAGCTTCGGTTTCCCCATCAGGTTGCCCTGGGATGTTGACGTGCCTGCCCACCGTCGGCCCCCGCAGTGTTAGCGATGCTCGCTGCACCTCCTGGGGTCCAGCCTCTGCGCCCACTGCCGCCTCGGATCCTTACAGCCACCCTGTGAGGTCCACAAAGCGAGGATCTTGTGGTCCCCATTTTACAGATGAGGAAACGGAGGCTCAGGGAGGTGAAGTGACTTTTCCAAGTCGCCCAGCTTATTGATGGTCTTGAGCTTTACCTCCTGACTCCTGACTGTCGCCTCCTCTTGGAGTTTCCTGTGTGGACCGTGGAAGGAATGCTCCGACCCCCAGCCCGTGATAGGCCGCCGGCCGGGCCTCCAGGCTGCAGCTGGCACCTCGCAGGCTGTGGTCCGGGAAATAGGCCTGTGTTTGAGCCATCTCAGCCCTTTAGCCCCAGACAGGGAGCAACCGGAGCTGCTGGAAAGGGTCCACAGTGGCCTCTGCTGCTTGGGTCACAGGCCAGGCCGACTCGCTGCCTGGGTTACGGGCTGCTGGCTGATCTGGAGCAAAGACCCTGGGGCAACAGCTACTGTGTGTCCATCCATCTTCACGATAGACAGTGTTCTCCTGTCCATGTGCTCAGGACAGAGCACGTCACTACCCTCCTCAGGAATCCTTGATAGCTCCCCATTGCCTATGGGACAATCCACACTCCTTAGCCCCACATTCGAGGCCCTCCGTAGTCCGGCCCCATCCTGAGCTGCCATATCCTCCCACAAAGCATTTTGCTCCCACTTTGTGGGCCAGAAATTGCAGCGTGGTGCAGTGGCTGGGAACACCGGCTTAGGTATAAGGCAGACGCAGCCCCACCACTTTCTGGCCATGGAAACCTTGAACGGCCTCCCCTAACTAGTTTTCCATCTGTAACGGGAGATACTAAAGTGCCTGCTTTACAAATATTTCAATGAAATGAAGTAATGAGGGCTAAACGCTTAGCCCAGAGCCCACCGCTGAGAACCAGTCATCGCGCTCACGACGGCCCAGCCTCGCCCTGCACTTCCTCCCTCCGTGCCTTTGACTCTGCTGTGCCCTCCACGTGGCGGGCCCTTCCCCTCTTCTCCCAGCTCAAACGCCATCTCCTCTGAGACGCCTTTGCTAATCTCCTGGTCAACGCTAATCCCTTCTTCCTCCGGCTTCCCTGGCTCCCGGCCCGGACCCGCCGTCTCGCTCTGCGTCTCCCTGTGGAAAGTTCACGTCTCGGGCTCTCGTTTCAAAGCTGCCTGAGGGAAGGACCTACGATCTGTTTCTGTGTCCCCAGTGCCCAGCACAGGGGCCCGGCACAATCAGGCAGAGTAGATGTTCGTTGACTGACTGTGATCTCGTAACTTAACCCAGGAGAATTCAGGCACAGCTGCCAGGAAGAAGGTGCCTTTGAGCTAAGTTTTGGGAGAGAAGTTAGCCAGGCTGACAAAGCTGGGAGGGCCAGGCATTCCAGGGAGAAAAATCTGGGATGGTCAAGTCACTGAGGCCCCAGGAAACATAGTGCCTTCTGCAAGCAGAAGGAAATTCAGGATGCTGGACACCAGGGACGTGGGAGCGTGCGGCTGGCAGGTCACTCACTGGCCCGGTTGGCAGGGGCCTTGAATGCATCGTTGGGGAGCTAGGACTTTGTCCTGCTGGCAGGGGGAGCGCTGGAGGGCATTCAGCTCAGTTAAGACGTGATCAGACGTGGGCTTTAGAAACATCCCCCTGCGGCCGCGTGGAGGTTGACACATCTGCTGTGCACCAGAACAGTGCCCGGTGCTGGGGGCACAGCAGCGAGCGAGTCAGACACAGAGCTGAACGAGGACCCGGGAGATGTCACATCAGCAGGACTCACCTACATGACGTCACTGAATTCTCACACAACCCATTTTACAGATGGGGAAACTGAGGCCCAGAGAGGCGCACAGGCCTGCCTGCAGCCACACACTAGAGAGTGTCAGGGCCGAGTTCTAGCCTGGACAGTTTGTGGCCTCCTCCCCTCCCTTCCTGCCCTCATGCAGGCCCACACAGAGGGAGAGAATAAACACACGCAAAAAGCCCCAATGAGTTTTTTGTTTTGTGCTGCATTGTCTGTTTTTTAAGCCTGTAACTGCGGCATCTTAATGATAACACAGATGTGGAGTGAGACAGATGTGGGCTCAATCCCAGCCCTGCCTGTGTGCCCTCGTGTAGGTCGTTCCACCTCTCTGGCCTCAGTTTCCTCATCTGTAAAATGGGGCTGCTCGTGTGTACCCCACAGGTTGTCACGGGGTTGCAACGGTATTTAAGTGCCCAGCGCAATGCCTGGCACACAGTAGGTGCTTAATGAAGGCTCCTCCACATGTCTTTGGAACTGTCACGCGCTGTCATTAGGGCAGATGAACCGTGTCTGTGGCCTGAGAGAATTATGGCCCGAGAGCCAGGCAGACAGCTGAACAGGGGTGGATCGGGCAGCAGAGGGCAAGCACCCGTCCCAGCCTGAAAACGGGGTGGTGGGAGCGTCCTCCAGGGCTCCGAGCAGCCACCCGCCTGTCGGCCCAACGCTAACGACTTCAGTGTGTCTCCTCTTTGAGCTCAAATATTTCTGAAATGCACACTGCTCGTTCACACATAGCCGGAGGGGCCCGAGGGCCTCCCCGGCCCGTGCAATCAGGGCCTCCTGATTGCTTTCTTCTGTGCAGTCTCCAGGAAGGAGAGGGGGTGCGGTCGCAGAGGGGCTACAGCCAAAATGGCCCCCATCGCCAAGCCCTGTTTTCCCACCAAGGAAGGCACGCTAGCCTGGTGGCCAGAGGTCCCAGCCTTTGCTCGGATGCTAAGAATATGTCCACACAGCCTCAGTTTCCTCATCGACCCCTGGGGATCGGGAACTGGACATTTCCGTAGGGCCAGCTGGGGTGGGAGTGCCCCAAGGCAGGAGAAGGGCAGTGTCAGGCGGAGTGGAGGGTGGCACCAGGGAGGCTGGCGAGGATGCAGGCAGGGGGACGTGGTCCAGCAAGGGGGCCTCGGAGAGCTGCTGACCTTTACTGGGCAGCCCCTGCTCCAGCTCTCCAGGTTCGACCCTCAGCTCTCACCCCTCCCTGTCTGCCCCCCGCGCCGCACCCACCATTCATCCCCACCAGCCATGCTATTGTTCATCTTGCCTTTGCCTCTCTGTCCTCTCTGCCCAGCATGGCCTTCTCACTCGGCCTCTCCCGACTCCCTTCTAACTTTAAGCCCCTATTCAAGTGTCACTTCCTCCAGGAAGCCCACCCTAAACCGGGCATTTCCTCCTTTCTTTCACACTCAGTCCCGTAGCCCACGGTGCCCCGTGCACATCCCTGCTGCCGTCTTTGCCACGTCGTGCGGCGATTAATTATCTGTGTACATAGGAAACAGCTTCCCCTGCGTGAGGGGTTGTCATTGTCACAGTGGGGATGGGGATGGGGGCATTTCCAGCCCTCGAGAGACAGCCTGATGGAGCCTAGTGGTCCCCAAAGTGTGGGAAGTGGAACAATGTTAGGTAGTTTGGGGACAAACATTTTTCATTGTAATAGTCTTGGGTTATTTTCCTTCTTTTTATGGCAAGGGATATTGGTTTTCCATTTATAATAATGATTCCTTCTTCCTCTTTAAAATGCACTTAAGAAAAAAAGAGTCAAGTGGAAGAAAAATAGTAACTAAATAACAGTACAGGTTGTAGGGGGAAATGGCTGAAGTCGTGAATGTTGTCCCGATGGAACGGAACCCTAGCATGTGCTCAAGTCCTACAGTTTAGGGGGAATGTCAGCCGTTGGCTGAAGACCTACTATGTGCCAAGCCCTGTGCTAGTCTTGGGGGCTCTAGAACCAGGACCCAGCACCCACCCTTCAGGAGACCATAGACCATTGGAACAGGATGGCAGGCGGGCAGCACCTGCCCAGGATGTCTGCAAGTGCTGGGACTTCTGGAAACGCCAGCAGCTGCAGAGCTGCGGGGGTGGTGGGGATTCAGGAGGACTTCCAAGAGGAGGTGACCTGGGTTGAGACTTCCCAGATGAGAATTCGGGCAGGCAAAGATGGTGCGGAGAGGGAACAGTATGCATGAGGTGCAGGGGCGAGAGAGGGCAGCACACTGTCTGCGCAGCTGGAGCACAGCTTGTGGATGGAGTAGACGTGTGAGCTCCGGCGAGGCCCTGAGCCTTTGGAAGACTCGGTTTTCCCGTCTGTGAAACAGGACAGTATCAACTATCTCTTGGCATTGTTGTGAGAATGTCTGTGAGGGTATCTGGCTCCCAATAGTCAGGGTCTCTGTCTCAGGGGACATGACTTCCCTCCCTTCATAGATGTGTGGGATTAGAGGGGAGGTGTCTGGGGGTGATGAGGAGAAGGAAGGAAGTGCCGGTGGTAGAAATAGGGCTTGGCTTCCTGAACCCCCCTGGGGTCCTGAGGCAAGAACTGCCAACTCCAGACTCCCCCCGGGAACTGAGTTTGACTCTTGTGCTTGGTTTGAGAGGAACAAAGAGGCAACGCAGGGCATCCAAGAGGGCCGCCTCCCCAGAAACTGCGGCTCTCAAGCGAGAGGCTGACGTTTGTCGTCGTTGGCAGACATGGTCTAGGGGGGAGCGGGGAGCCAGGCAGCCTGAGCGGGAGCCTCTTGGACCCGCCTGCCCTTCTGGGGCCACCTGATGAGCTCAGAGGAGATGCGTGTGTTCAGGGTCAGTAGCAGTCGCTCACTGACGAGCTGCTTGTTCTGGGCTCCAAGCTAACACACTTCCCGTCATACTGAGTCCTCCTGTCCACACTCGGAAGGTCTCATGGATGTTTGCCAGGTGAGGAAACCGAGGCTGAGAAAGGTTACGAGTCCAAGGTTACAAAGCAAGTAGGTGGCTGAGCGGGGGTTAGAAGCGAAGTCTCTGACCTCCTGACCCCTAGTTATCTGCTCTGCTCACTGCCTTTTCTGCAGGGGGTGGAGGGACATGTCGTCATTGAAAAGCAAAAGGCCCGGGCAAGTGGGGGGAGTGCGCCCGTGTGTCCCCTCCCGCCACAGCCCTGAGGGCAACAGCTTCCAGGCAGAGCCCGGGACTGCCGTGGCAGGAAGGGAACACGGCGGGCGCCCACCTTCTCGCATCCTCCAAGAAGATGCACCCACTGCACACTCCCCCTTAGCCCATTCCTGTCTGAACCGGCCAGCCCACCCACCTCCAGTCCTTTGAGATCCTCCCCTTGCTGGTTCCAGGTGTGGTGGGAGGCAGAGGGGGCAGTGGGGCCCCAGGGTCCGAGCACCCCTTTCAGTGTGTGACTTTTGGCAAGTCATTTGCCCTCCCTGGGCCGAAGTTTCCACCATACAATGAGGATGTCAGTTCATGGCCCCTCCTCTGGGCCGTGGAATCCTCTAGAGCTTGGCCTCTGGGTCAGCCCAGGAATCCAGCCAAGGGGTGGGGCCACCTGCTTGGCGGGCTTGCCTCCCCCGCCCGACCCCGTTCTCGTCCCAAGCAGAGTCTCTCCTCTTCCTTGTTCGACACAGCTCCCAGCAGCTGTTCCTCGGGCCCAGGCAGAGAGCCCGGCCTGGCGCGTCTCTGGCTGAGGCCGATGAGAGAAAACAGGTTAAAAGTTCAGCCCTTGTTCTCTCCAGGAAGAAGAATCTGTAGCATTCGGAGTGTGAAAAGGAACCCTTTTTTCAGCTCCAAAGAAGCGCAATAGAACTTCCCTCCAATTTGCCATTAAAAAGACGCCCTTGGCACTGGACTCCACTGTCCCTGGCACCCCCACCCCCGTCTCCAGCCCCCAACGCAAAGGGACACAGTGACCGCAAACACGAGCCACAGGCGGTCATGGGGACGCTGCTGCATCCTCTCTTGTCAGCTCGCGGGTCTGACGGGGGTCACCTCCGGCTAAGTGCTTCCTCCCATCCCCGCCCTCCAATCCACACTGCCCCTGCCCCAGTTCAAGACCTTGTTACTCCCATTTCCACCTTCACAGTGGCCTGGAGACGGGGCACCCTGCCCCCACGCTCCTTGCCCTAGTTCATCCAGCCCAGGCTAAGTGTCTAGAAATTTACAGGGTCAGAGGCAGAATACCTGCACCACCCACTCTGCCACCAACTCCTCTGTGATCTTTAGGAAGTCTCTTCTCCTCTCTGTGCCTCAGTTACCCTGTCTCCAAAAGGATAGCATCTGAAAAGGTGGGTCTCGGTCACCTGGAGTGCCGTGGGAGAAGCATCATGTGCCACAGAGTGTGGGGATTGATTGGCGATGTCTGCCCTGGCACAGAATTGGAGGATGGCAGCAAGCCTGCCTCTCATCCACCCTCCCTGAGCTAGGTGGTGTGGAAGGGTCAGCTCTGACTTTCTAGGTCTCTCTGCCTACTCTCTCGTAGCTATTTGTATGCACACCTCATTTCCACACCAGACTATGAACCGCTCCAGCATAGGGTCTTGGTGTTCTCCCTTATCTGTCTTAGGGTACCCAGCACAGCGCCTGGTACCTAATGGGCATCAGGATGTATTTGTTGAATGAATGCGCACAAGAGGCCAATTTAAATCTGCTCAGTGCCTTGCAATTCAGTTCGAAGTGGTTTGAAGCCCCTGTGGCAGGGAAGGGATGGCGGGTCCTGAGCCTGATCTGGGATGAATAGGGGTCTCTCTGACCCTGTGGTCTCCTTCCCTCCGGCTGCTGGAATGAAGGGAGGCAAGTGGGGCCCTGGCTGGTTCAGAAGCTGATCTGAGTCTCTTGAGTTCCCGGAGGGCAGGTGACGAACTGGCCCCACTGGGCACAGTGCTGGCCCTCAACACATCTCCACCCCCAGGGCCGTCCTAGGGGCGGAGTTGGTCAAGCCCTGGGGGAAGGGGCCCCGGGATGGGGACTCGAGGGAGGACTCCAGTCCCCAGAGAAGAGGGGAGGGTATCCCTGACAGGAAGTGTGGGCCAGAGGGCTGAGCTGGGGAACTGATGGGGCTCAGCTGGGACACAAGGGCAGCCCCTCTAAGGCCCATGTTCCAGTTTTTGAAAATTTGATGCAAGCGAAAAAGCACACAGGCGCCCTCGGTTTGACAACATTTCGAGGGTTTCCTTGTGGACTCTCTGAAGCCCACCCTGGAAACCCAGGTTAAGACCCTTCCAGATCAGAAAGGGAGGGAAGGGGGCGGTACCTAGGTTGGTGGGACATGATTGGTCGAGAGGTTGGGCGTGGCCATATGTAGAAGGGATGGAATTGGGCCCTGGAGGAACGGAGCCAGACAATTGGCTGGAGCGTGGGAGTGGGTAGGGTTATGGAGCGGGGGCAGGACCTAAAGGGAGGTTGATCTATAGAATTAGAGCCAGATTTGTTTGGAGCCATGGAAGTAGGTGGCGCTCTGTAAAGAAGACCCTCGAGGGGTGGGGTCTTGGGGTGATTGACAGCTCTTGGCAGGAGGGCCTGCGTGACTCTTTGCTCTCCCCGCAGAAACGCTGATGGACTCCACCACTGCCACGGCGGAGCTGGGCTGGATCGTGCATCCTCCATCAGGGGTGAGTCAGTGGTCCCCAAACCCTGCCTGGTCCCCCAGGATACCTCGGGTTCTGCTGCGGGGCCTGGATGCTCCCTCACGTTCCAGCCCTTTTCCCTTTTCAGGGCCCAGGGCGCGGCCTCTCATTGCCCCACCTGCCTGGTCCCCTACCGTTGATGGAGCGCCAGTTACCATGACAACATGCTGGATGCATTTAGCTCCCCGATGGAATCCTCAGGGTGAGGCTGAGAAGTAGGTGCTGGCACTACCCCCATTTTACAGATGAGGGAAGTGGACTGTCACTTCCCGAGCACCCACTGTGTGCCAGATACTGTATCAAGCACCTTACACACATCCTCTCCAGTCCCATGGGGAGGAATCACCTCCGTTTTATAGGTGAGGAAACTGAGGCTCAGAGAGCTGTAGCCACCTACCAGGAGCCCTACAGCTGGTAAGTGATGGGGCTCAGGTTTGTGTCCAGGGCTGTGACCGAGTTTCCTGGGCGTTCTTTCTGGGTCCCCCATCACCCAAGGCTCTGCCTGCCTGAGCTCTTATCATCCCGCTTCCTTGGGTCCAGTGGTCTGAGCCCATCTGACACCCAGCGCAGTGCTTACACACGGGCTGTGGAGTCAGATACTCCTGAACTTCTGCCGCAGTTTTGCCACTCACAGCTGTGTGATCTGGGGTCAGTTCCTTAACCTGTCTGAGCTTCAGTTTCCTCATCTGTAAAATGGTGATGATAATGTCTTCCTCACAGGACCGTTGTGAGGTTTTCCTGAAATGTGTCTAGCACCGTGCCTGGTGTAGAATGGGCTCCCAATAACACGTAGCTCTAACATCTGTCACCATCGTCACCGTCATCGGCTTTAATATCATTCCTTCCTCATCTCCCTCGTCTCTGGGGAGGGCCCTGGGCTCCCACAGCCCGGCCTTCCCCTCCCCCCATTCCAGCTCCTCTGCTGGGACTCAGCTGCTGCCCCAGGAGCCGCCCCCCCCCCCCCGCCACCCCCCTCAGGCCTCGCTCTCAATAGGCAGGGCCCAGGGTCAGGCCTCTTTCTGTGGCTCTTTCTTGTCACCAATTTTCCATCTGCGCAGGCGGCTGGGCCCACAGCCCCACCCTGCCGGTAATGAGGCCAGGCTGGGCTGCAGGGCCCCCGGACGCAATTATTTGGGGTGTTCAGGCTGCAGGGCCTTTGCATGTTAATTAGAGAGAGGGGAGAAAGGCAGAGTGCTCTAATTAAGTGCTCTAATTAAGTTCTGAAGAAGAGCAGTGGTTGTAACAAGGGGCTGACTTTGTCACATGGTGCCACCAAAAAAAAAAAATTAAATGCAATGTAGGGAGTTTCAGAGCCGCCATTGAAGTAGAGGCCGGGCCAGCAGGCTCCAGCTCGGCCTTCCCCACGCACGCCTTTCACAGCATCGTCCCTCCCCAGCCCAGCAGCCACTGCTCCGCCCTGCGCAGACTTGGCCCAGGGAATATGAAAGAGGCAAAGGGACAAAGAATGCCCACTTGGGGGTGACACCTCTCCCATCACCTGCCTCCCTCACCAACAGTCACATTTGGCAGCTGGGGAAATAGAGGCCCAGAGAGGGGAGGTGACTTGCCGAAGGCCACACCTCAAGTTTGCAGAGCTGGGACAAGACCCAGGACTCCTGGCGCACTGTTGGGTCCTCGTGCGTCGAGGCAGCCTGGGCAAGCACGTGAATGGGTCTGAGTCTGTGTGACTTGGGCCAAGTGGTCTCAATTCTCTGGTCTCTACTCCGTCATTTGTAAAATGGGGATAGCCATGTGTACCACGTGTGCTAATTATGACAAGGAAATGAGAGCCTGTCCCAGCCCCGCCCCTGGCCCCACATGGGTGGGAGGCGGCGCTCCGCTGTTGGGGCTCTTTGGGGTCTCGCCTTTTTGGGTCCACCCCAGGTGAAGCCAGCCCCACAAGGAGACACAGGAGAAGGCGGGAGCAGTCGCTCCCCTCAGCGAGCGTTCAGTCCCCCTGGGGAGAGCAAGCCAGGAGGGCTGGAGGGCCCAGCTCTCACCCAGGCAGATCGCGCCCAACACCCAAGGGAGGGTCGCTGAAGGCAGACGCTGCCGCTGGAGGGAGAACCTGCGGGAAGAGATCCCAGAAGGATGGACTGAGAAGTCGAGGGGGTACTCAAGGAAGGCATAAGAGTGTGAACGGAATAGCGGTGCGAGTGAGCTGGGCCTGTGAGGAGAGAACATGGGCCCGGGGCCCCTCTACTCCCCACTTTCCCCAGCCGGCCCGGCCCCTCTAGCAGGGGGCTGGGGAGCACTCAGCTGGGCGCTGAGAGCCCAGGCTGGGTCCGGGGAGGGCACAGAAGCACCTGCCCCCAGCAGGAAGAATGGGAGGTCTCCCTCCACACACCAGCTGGCCACTTCAGGCTCCAGAGCAGAGCTGGAGCCCGGGGAAGGGCCCTGTCTCCCCGTCCCTGGGGTGAGGGCTCTTTTTCCATCGGACTGGGACTCCCCAGCAGCGAGGGCTCTATCTCCCTGGTCAGACTTGGAGCCCCCAGCAGGCAGAATCTCGCCCTCCCCATCAGACTGGCAGCTCCCCAAGCACAAGGCTGTGTCTGCTCTCAGAGAGGGAACTGGCTCGGGGCGGGCCACTCCATCTTTTCCCTTCCAGGTGGGAGCTTCCCAGGAGCAGGGGCCTTGTCTCCTTTATCAGATTAGTGAACCCCGGGGGAGGGGTCACATCTCCCGTACTGACTAGGGGGGTACCAAGAGCAGGTGTGCGCCCTTCCCAGCAGATCGGCGTGTCCCCCTCACAGATGGGAGCGTTCCTCAGGGCCGAGGCCATGTCTCCCGCTCAGCTTGGGAGTTCGCTGATGGTAGGGATCATGTCTTCTTTATCAGACTGGAAGATCCCTGAGGTAGAGTCTGTGCCTCCCCCATTAGACTGGGAGGCCCCTGATGCTAGGAGTCCTGTCGTCCACCATCAGACTGGAGGATTCCCTAAGGCAGGGTCTGTCTCTCCCCTCTTAGGGCATTCCCTGGGGCTGAGCCCCTACCTCCCTCACCTGACTAGCATTTCGCCCACAGTGGGAAGAGGTGAGCGGCTACGATGAGAACATGAACACGATCCGCACGTACCAGGTGTGCAATGTGTTTGAGTCGAGCCAGAACAACTGGCTACGGACCAAGTTCATCCGGCGCCGCGGCGCCCACCGCATCCACGTGGAGATGAAGTTCTCGGTGCGCGACTGCAGCAGCATCCCCAGCGTGCCCGGCTCCTGCAAGGAGACCTTCAACCTCTATTACTATGAGGCCGACTTCGACTCGGCCACCAAGACCTTCCCCAACTGGATGGAGAATCCGTGGGTGAAGGTGGACACCATCGCGGCCGATGAGAGCTTCTCCCAGGTGGATCTGGGTGGCCGGGTCATGAAGATCAACACCGAGGTGCGGAGCTTTGGGCCCGTGTCCCGCAGCGGCTTCTACCTGGCCTTCCAGGACTACGGCGGCTGCATGTCCCTCATCGCCGTGCGCGTCTTCTACCGCAAGTGCCCCCGCATCATCCAGAATGGCGCCATCTTCCAGGAGACGCTGTCGGGGGCTGAGAGCACGTCGCTGGTGGCCGCCCGGGGCAGCTGCATCGCCAATGCCGAGGAGGTGGACGTGCCCATCAAGCTCTACTGTAACGGGGACGGCGAGTGGCTGGTGCCCATCGGGCGCTGCATGTGCAAAGCGGGCTTCGAGGCCGTGGAGAATGGTACCGTCTGCCGAGGTAAGGACCCCAGCGGGGCAGGTGCCCTGGAAGGGCGTGGAGTGGGTGTTGGCTGCAGACTCGGGCCTGGCAGCTGGGAGCGCAGGCTGGCGAGGGCGGTGGCCTGGAGTTGACCACGTGGCAGTGTGTGGACAGGGTTTGCAAAGCCGCAGCTGTGGTTCTGCTTCTCAGAGGAAGGCGTTTGAAGAGCGCTTCTTGGATGGTGGTACGTGTGCGTTCTACAGAGGAGATGAAGATGATTTTAGTCGGCATGAGGATAAACATTTCTCCTTTTAATTATTGTATGAATATTAACGATGGCAAGCGGTACTGTATGTCTTTGTTTACAAAAGGGATACGGTTTCCTTTGTAAGGAAATTCATGTCATAGTAAATAACATTGGTAAGTATAGGCCAGGCTGGGGTGAAGTGACAGAACAGGAGGAGTTTATGTCTCGCTCCGTGTTCCGCGTCCATCGTGGGTCAGCTTGGGACTCCTCCCTCTGGGAGCCAGGCGGGTGGAGCAGCCGCGGAGGAGCCTGGGATGCTGGGATCTTCGGGAGAGGTGGGGGAGAGTGTGGCGGGCCGTGCGCTCTCCACAGCTCCGCCGGGAATGGCCCACACACCACCCTGCTGCCCATTTCACTGGCCAAAGCAAGTCACACGGTTCCTTCCGGTTCAGAGAGATGGGGAACGGCAGCCCTACTGTGAGCCAGGTGTCCTGACAACACTCTCACTGTGTGCTGATAGCTGTAATTCATTTCATCCTCACGAGAACCCTGTGAGGGGAAGTGCCATTTTCTATGAAGAGGTTGAGGCCCCGAGAGCTCATACAGGCGTCTTACCCGGGTCCTGTGATTCTAAGCCACCCTCTTAACCATTGTGCCACTTGAGTTCATTTAAGGAAAAATATTGACTAAGCAATAGTACAGGTAGTGCTTGATTATGGCAAAGAACCATGAGGGTGGTTTGCAAACATGAGTTTGTAGGAGGTACTCGTGGTGCTGAGGAGGCTGTGAAGGCAGACAGACCTAGGTTTGAATCCCAGCCCTGCGGTTATCAGCTGTCTGTCCTGGGCCGAGTGTGAAACCTTCTTTCATAGGGCGTTTGTGAGGATTCAAGAACTTAAGACCTGCAAAGCATTTATACTGGTTTCTGGTACACAGTAAGAGCTTAATAAACGTTAACTAAGTGAGATGATGTATGCAAAGCCCAGCCTGCCGCAGGTGCTCCATGGAGTGAGCTGTGATGGTGATGCTGGAGGTATAGGAGATTTGAACCTCTCTGTGCCACTTCCTCTTGCCTTCTCCGTTGGACTCGGATCCTGGGTGCTTCAAATGCCAGGCTAAGAGTTTGGACCCTGTCCTGGGGGCCCTGGAGAGCCAGTGGAAGTTCAGCCTGGGGCGATTGCAGTGACCCTTGTCTTGGTAAAGTGCTGTCACAGCCACCGTCTCTGTGGCTCCTCCTCCGTGCTCTGAGGCAGCATCTAAAGGTCTCTGGAAGGATAAGGGGGGTGCACGGGACGGGAGCAGCAGCCTGTAGGGAAGCTGTTGCCGTGATCTCAGAGATGCTGGCTGGTTTGACTGGGCGTCCAGGGTGCCTGAGAAGAGGAGGGGCGGAACCATGGGGCGTCTTGGCAGTGAGTCGGACGAGACGTGGAGACCGGTTGGAAGGGGGAGGTGGGGGAATCCGACGGACGGGGAATTCCAGCTTTCGGGGAGATGATGGTCCTGGACAAGCACTGGGAAGCTGGGAGAAAAGGCTGGTTTGTTGTGGGAGAGAACAGATTGGGTTTTCTGTACTCAAGTGTGAACGTGCACAGCCTTGGGAGATGGCAGGCCATGGGGGCAGAATCACTCACTCACTGCTCATTGTTTATTCACTCATCAAACCTTCCCTGCGCCTGCTGTGTGTCAAACCTTGTGCTGAGTGAGCATCAGGTAAGACAGAGAAGAATCCAGCTGTGGCCCTGCCCTCGAGGAGCTGATGACTAAATGAACAAGCAGGGAATGTGTCAGACTTGCTTTAGCAGGAGCTGCTCAGGCTGCAGTGGGCACAGAAAAAGAGGGAGGGCTTCACAGAGGAGGTGACACTGGAGCCGAGTCTTGGGAGATGGATGTGTTGACTAGGTGGCCAGGCCTTCTGGAGGATGGATAGGCATGAAAAAAGACCTGGGGCCGTGAATGAGTGTGGCCCTTTCGGGGGACCCGTAAACTTTATGTGCCTGTGGCTAAGGGCTCGGGGGGCTGTAGGAAGAATTGTTGCTGGAATGAGATGAGGAGGTGTATTATTTCTCTCTTGCTGCATAACAAGTCACCCCAAAATTTAGCAGCTTAAAACAACAAACGTTTATTATCTCTCAGGGCCTGAGGGTCAGGCGTCCAGGTGTGGGCACCCCAGGCTCCAGGTCTCCCCTGAGGTTGCAGACAGGCTGGCGGCTGGGGGCTGCAGTTTCATCTGAAGGCCCGAGTCGGGAGGGATCTGCTTCCACGCTCGCTCTCGCGGTTGTTTGCGGGCCTCGGTCCCTCGCCACATGGCCTCTCATGTGTGCAGTGGCTTCCCCAGAGTAAGCGATCCGAGAGAGCGTGAGAGAGCACCCAAGATGGAAGCCACCGTCTTTCTATAACCTCATCTCAGAAATGAGGTCTTATCACTTCTGCTGTATTCTCTACATGAAAAGTGAGTCACCAAATTCAGCCTGCACTCCAGGGCAGTGAGGTGCACAGGCTGTGAATGAGGGGGGGTGGGGGTCACGGGGGCCATAGCAGAGGTTGCCCGTCACAGGCAAGTTATTGGAGTCCAGCTTCTCCTTGCAAATGGTGGGGCTCGAGGTAATGCTAGGACAGAGTTTCCAGCACTGGCTCCCCGCCACTCCCCTCTTCCCCCCACCCCCCCAGATCTACAGCTTCCCCAGGCTCAGGCCCAGCCCAGCCGGCCGCTGGGTGCGAGTGGGGGCCAGTTAAGGTGTGATTAATGAGCTCCGGGAGCCAGAAGGACACCAGCTGCTGCTGTGGCCTGTGCAGCAGCCACCCAGATGTGGGGCTGCTCCAGCCCAAGTCCCGCGGGCCGGCCCAGAACGTGTGGGAATGGTGATTGCAGCTCACATCTGAGTGCTTGGCACAGTGCTTTCTCCCCCTCTCGCTCAGGGGTTCTCAGCCCTGACTGTGCCTCCGAATCCGCTGGGAAGGTTGCTAAGACGCAGATTCCTGGGTCTGGCATGAGCCCCTCCCCCAGGTCTGGTTATGTGGCTCTAAAGTGGGGCCAAGAGTCAGCATTTTTAAGCAAGCAGGGCTGATGCTTTTGTAACAGGACCATTAGCTCAGACACACGATGCGATACCACATCCTTGGCCAGACGGAGCAGGAATCAAGGCCAGACAATGACCACAGGCCCAGCCCTGCGGCCACCCCAGGGAGCATCCACCCTAAGGGGATGGGAGGGGACGTTAGCAGAATCTCTGGGTGGGTGGGGTTTGGAAAGATCCATTTAATATGGAAACATAATTTGATAGGGAAACTCCATGGCTCTGTTAGTACACACTAGAGAACAGAAGGCTGGAGAAAGTCTTCTCGGCGGATGGGGAGGCAAGTCCTCGTGGGAATGGGAGCCATCCCAGGGGTGGGCAGTGGTGGGTGGGGGGTCCCAGTGCACTGGGTGGTTCACGAAACTACAGGTTAAATGTACTCGATCTGACCGACTTCCTCGGGTGTCTGCTGTGTGCAGGGCACAGCGGGGCGGGAGGGGCCTGGGGAAGCCAGTCCACCGTTCATGTTAACAAGCATGCATCGAGTACCCTCTGTATGCCCCTTAGCCCTCCAACAGACACTTACTGAGTACCTTCTATGAGTCAGGCACATACCGGTGCTGCAGGACACAGAAGTGAACAAGACGGACACGTTCACTGCCCTCCCAGAGGTTTTAGTCTGGGTGGGTGGATACGGGAAAGATGGAGGGAAAAAAGTAAATTAACAAATAAGTAAAATAGTTACAGACTGTGATGAGTAAAAGGAAAGAAAACCAAGGGCAACAGGGGCCGGCCCAGTGGCGCAGTGGTTAAGTGCGCATGTTCCACTCCAGCGGCCCGGGGTTTGCCGGTTTGGATCCCGGGTGTAGACATGGCACCGCTTGGCAAGCCATGCTGTGGTAGGCATCCCACATATAAAGTAGAGGAGGATGGGCATGGATGTGAGCTCAGGGCCAGTCTTCCTCAGCAAAAAGAGGAGGATTGGCAGCAGTTAGCTCAGGGCTAATCTTCCTCAAAAAAAAAAAAAGGAAAATTGAGGGCAAGAGTAGAGGTCAAAGGGAGGACCTGCTTCAGCCAGGTGGTTCAGGGAAGGCTCTTGGAAGAGGTGTCCTTTCAGCTGACAGGGGCCGCCCTGGGAAAGCTGGAGGAGAGCACCTGAGACTCAGGGTTTGGCCTGAAGTGGCTCCTAGGCGAGCCGGGGACTCAGACACCCTGGGAACAAGGCAGAGCATGAAGTCTATCCAGACAAAGCACGTTGAGAATATGAGGAAGATGGCATCTTTTCTGACTGGGAGTCTAGGAAGGCTTCAGGGAAGAGGTGGCATTTGAATTTGGCCTTGAAGAGTAAGTAGGATCTGGATGGGTGAAGAGGGGAGGGCATTGTAGGTCGTGGAGCCACATGAATAAAGGCCTAAGGTCTGACGGGATGGGGCATGTCTGTGGGTGTCGTGTGCCCTACTGGGTGCAGGGGCTTAGGCACGGCTGTCCCTCTCTGTTCATCTGCTCAGTTTATGGCGCCCCCACATACGCCTGCCAGGTGGGGCACTCCTGGGACTTCCTTCAGAAGAACTCTCCCCGCCATCCTCCGGGCCCCAGCCTCCTCAAGATCACAATCCCTGCTTGGCCTTGCCCGCAGTGGATCCGCTGGAGGTGACGGGATGGTGGCCCTGGAATCCCTGCCCTGCAGCAGCTGCTCCCACCCAAGACCCCGAGTCTGTTTCCCAGATGTTTATGGGTTTGATTATGTGTGTGTCCTGCCTCGGTGTCTCCAAGTTTGTCTCTGTATCCCTATTTCCCTTGGTTTCTCTTTCCTACCTCAGCCCCCACTTGTCCCTGTCCATCGGGAGCCCCCACTCCACCAGCCACTGTTGGGGGCCCTACCGTCCTCTCTCCTGCTGCCAGACGCCGCCCCCCCCCGCCCACCCCCCCCCCCCCGCCCCGACGGACCAGGAGGCGGCTCCACAGGGGGTGTGGCTGCTGTGGTCCCATCGGGGCATCATGGGATTTTTAATATTCGGCTTGGACAGCGAGAGGGGCTGCGGGCCAGCGGGAGGGGGCGGTTGCACGCATGCACACATTGCTGCCCTGGCTGCAACTCAGACTTCCCAGCTCCCAGCTGCCGGGCTTCTCCTCCCAGCCTCTCCCCCGCCCTGCCCCACTTGGCAGCCCCCGGCCCGCTCTCTCCCCCACCCATGGCCTCTCCTTGACCTTGGAGACCTGGTTTCCAACCCCAGCTCTGCCTCTCACTAGCTGTGTGACCTTGGGCGAGCAGCTGACCCTCTCCCAGCCTTTATTTTCTCATCTGTAAAACAGAATAAATAGGAGGGCTGCTGTGCAGAGTCAATGAGAAAATACCTAGAAAAGTGTTATAAAAACAAGAATCAGGACTTTTACCAACACCGTCTTTTGCCTGTGAATGTTTTTTTCCCTGATGAGCATTTTGTTTTGAGGAAAAAATAACTTCCTTATCACGAAAGCAATGCAGCTTATTTGTAGGATCTTTAGACATTACTGAGAAGCAAAAAGGAGAAAATTAAAATCACCCAGAAAGAACCACTGTTAACAGACTGGGGTGGATCCTTCTAGGTGTACTTATGAGTTTTTACACGTATTGATTTTTTTTAAAGAAAAAATAGACTCCTGATAAAAATACACGAGGGATTTTGACTAATTCGTATTTTGTGGACGTTTTTCCACGTCATGTTAGATCTACAGCATCATTCTGGGAGCCTCTCAGACTCCGTAGGTGGAGCTCGCATCGTTTATTTACCAATCCTCTGTTGATGGACATGAACACTGCTCACGGGGCGCAGTTTTCGTTCTTAACCATGATCCTGAAGCTGGGATGGGCCCCATGGTCGCTCTGTCGTTTGGCCCGCTGCTAGTATTTGCATAGGATACGTCTCCGGGTGTGGAATTGTGGGGTCAAAGGGTGTGTACTTTTTTTAGAGCTTTTGACACGCTTTGCCGAAGGAGCTCCAGAAAGGCTGGGCTGAGGTACCCTCCTGGCCGCAGCCTTCGCGGGCCTTTTTCCCGGCGTGCTCACCAGCCTGGGATCTTATGCCTGTGACTTTATTTTCTGTTTTTCTCCCAGAATCTTGTGTTTCCCCAGCCAAGGGAGGGAGGGGCCGGGAGTCCTCTCTGGACCCTCAGAGTGGGATCCTGGGCCACCCTCGGGGCGGCCTCTTTCCCGCCCGGCTCTCGGCTCCAGCCCTTCCCACAGAGGCTGGACCAGTGGCCCAGATGTGTCTGGCAAGTCTGCGGGGGTGGGGTGCGGTCAGTCTCCGGGGCAGGAGGAGAGAGGCCGCCAGCTGGCAGAGCTGTGCTGGGGGAGGGTGTGCGCGTTGGAATGCTGGGTGGGAGGCGAGGCCCAGACCCCCACACGGAAACAGAAAGTTCTGCTGCTTCTCTTTAAGAACAGGGTGGAGATGCCCAGCTGAGGGGGGCGGGGTGCTAGGCACTTTCTGCAGACCCCCAAGCTCAGGCCTGGGCTGAGACCATGCAGGCCAGCTTTTTGGGAGGGGCATCGGATGGGGACCCCGGCCAAGGCACTCAGGCTATTCAGGTCTTTGTTCTTAAAAATTGGAAGTACCCCAGTCCCCCACGTCTCCTTTCTTATATGGTCTCAAAGCATCTGTGCTTGTTCACAACTGTCCATCCATCTGTCCATTCATTGGTCCACCTGTCCGTCCATCCAGCCAGCCAGCCATCAGACATCCTCTGAACACCAGCTTCTGATTTTTTTGCTGCTTAGAGGGGTCGGCGATGTCTTCATAGAGGACGGGGACACTAACACATATCGAGTGCCCGTTATGTGCCACACATTGGGGTCCTTGGAAAGATCAGTCATGGCCCCCACCCTCAGGGACCACCCAGTCTAGAGATGTTGACAGACATGTCTGCGGATCTGCGGACAGGGAAGGTGGACAAAGCACCCAGCCCATCCAGGGGAGTGTCAGCCAGGGCTTTGGTGGTCAGAGGAAGGCTTCCTGGGAGAGGAGCTGTTCAGGTGGAGCTGAGTGAGGAGCAGGAGCTAGCCGGACAAGGAGGAGGTGCAAAGGCCCAGAGGCAGCAGGGTGGGTGCTCCTGAGAAGCGTGGGAGGCTTGCTCCGGCCCTCTGTCGTCTCCGAGTCGGTTGATTGGAAGGATCTGGATGTCAGGACATGGGGTGGATCTTAGTATTTCTTCCTGCGTCTAGGCAGGAGATATTAGATACTTTTGGCTCCAGAACCTCGTAACAGCTCCATCATTTTTCACGCAAATAACACTCCCCAGGCACCGACTATGCAGCCGTCCCTGGGCCAGGCGTGGGAACTGCAGAGATGAGGATGGCCCTTCTTGTCCTCCAGTCTGGGGTGGGGGAGACAGCCCAGCCATGGCTACAGCCTTGGGGCACTTAGCAGGGAATCCAGGGAGAGCTGGGGAGGCTTCCTGGAGGAGGAGCCATTTTCTCAGGGCTTCGGAGAATGGGAGGAACTGAGGGCAGGAATTAGTCCAGAAAAAAGATGTTCAGAAATGATACTGATTTTTTTTAACCCTAGCCTCTTGCTGACCCCAGACGAGATTCAGCCATCCGGGGGCGGGAGAGTAGAAGAGCCGTGTTCCTGGCCACAGGAGAAGGGCAGAGGGCTGGGCTTTAAGTCCACGCTGTCAAAGGGCCGAGTGAGGCAGAGGCTACAAGGAGTCCTGAGAGGCTTGGAGAGGGCCAGGGCTGGGGCGAAAGGGGCCTCCGGTGCCCAGCGCTGGGCTCCGTTATCTTGTTGAATCTTCTGTTGATATGCTTAGCTCTGTTTTACAAATGATGCAATTGAGGTCCAGAGAGGGTCAGCTAGTTGTCCAAGCTCACACAGCCAGTGAGTAGCAGAGGCACAATGTGAACACAGCTTTCTCCAACTTGCTGGGACAACTTATTAACCAGAGGGGGCCGAAGCCTGAAAGGACTCTGCCCATCCCCACCGCTGTTACCGAGGGGCCCCTGAGATGGTGGAGGTAAAGGGTTTGACAGATAACCGACAGAGTGGCTCACGTGCGGGACTGAGTGACTTCAAAGGACGAGGGGGCCACCCTCGTGGGGCAACCAGAAGGGCTTCAAGGGGGAGGAGGGCGGCCCGTGGCTGAACCTTGAAGGAAGTGTTGCTTTCGTATCAAGAGACATCGGGCAGGATGGAGCTGGGTCCCCGCACGAAGGCTCCTGGGTGGGGAACCGGTATGGGCCTCCTCTCTCTGTGCCAAGGGAGCAAAGATCCTCCTGGAAGGCGGCCCACCCGGCCCTGGCTGACCTCTGGCCAGAGAGAAGATTCCCCCCGCCCCCCACACAGCTTTCCCCCAACGCCCCCTCCCTACAGGGCCCCTGTCGAATCCCCCACAGATCAGGAGACGGAGACCGGGCCCAGAGTCACAGCCTCGGAGGGGGCAGAGGCAGGCGTCTGCTCTCGTGCCCCCCATTTCTGATTTTCCCTGCTTCTCGGAGGAGGTGGCAGAAAGGCTTTGTAGCAGGAGCCGGGGGCTCACCTGTGTCAGGAGCCTCCTGTGGACCGGGCAGCTCCTCCCTCGGGCCTCCCGTCGGGGTTAGGCATCCTCGTTCCTGTTAACAGAAGAGGAAACTGAGGCTTGGAGAGGGCGAGCAGCTTGTCCAAGGTGACACGGTTAGGAAGGGGTAGGGTTTGAACCCAGGCCGCCTGACCCCGGAGCCCCTGCGCTGTCCTCTCTCAGCCCCAGACCCGGGTCAGACCCCAAAGGCACGGGGTGGACAGGTTTGGTGGCAGCTGCCTGCCTCCGGAGCCATAAACAGCTGGGGCAGCTCCCTCCCTCCAGCCGCGCCTTTTCATCTGGGCTGCTTCGGGATCTGGCGAGAGAGGCCCGCCCGTTTATTGAGGAAGTTTATGCATTTAACAGTTTAAGCCTTTCTAAGCCTGCGGTACAACAGGATTTGGGAGCCGTTAACAATTCTGTGTGGTTAAGAGATTTTCATTGCTCTGCAGCTGCTGGCTTAGGCCCACAGGCCCGCTCGGGCCTCAGCCGCACCCTGCTGGGGAGCCCCTCCCCGGGGGCCCTTTGTCCTCAGCCTCCCTCTCCCAGCTCCAAGCCTCCATGTAGGAACTTTGACCTCAGAGGAGGAACGGAGGCCCAGAGAGGGGAAGGGAGTTGCCCAAGGCCACACAGCAGGTGAGAGGCTTGAACGGAGACCTGCCTAGCAAAGCCTGCCCCCACCCCCAACTGCCTTTCCCTGGGATGGAGGGCTTACAAAGCCCCCCTAAAACCAGCCTCGATCCGAGGAAGGCTTCTGGGCAGGGAGGGGCTGGGGGGCTTGCCTAGGTTCGTTCACCTTGTCAGGTACAGAGCCGGGATCAGAACTCGGGGCTCCGGAGTCCTAATGAGAATTCTTCACACCACACCGAGCTGGGGTTTTTTCCATAGCTTGGGGGGAAATGCCATTTGTAATTATAATGTCTTACATATGCACAGTATTTATTTACTTACACCCTGCCTTGTTCCAGAGGAGATTAGAGGCTGCTTTTGTGTAGCATTTGGTCTCACCCTATGAGATGCTTTGATCTGAGTGATGTGGAGGGAGAGAAGCAAGGCGAAGGGCATTACGCTGTTCTAGAGACCAGGGAACCCAAAGCCCAGGGAGGACCAGGGCCGCCCTGCACGCCGCGGGCAGAGCTGCGACCAAGCCCGGTGCTCCTGGCCGTCCCTGGAGCCGCTCGTCGGCTCTGAGATGTCCCGTCACACAGCTCCCCTCTCCCCCGCCTTGACCTGCACCACTGCCAGGATGAGGCCCCCGGGGTCCCCCAAACGCCCAGGACACCTTCGTCTCCATCCCGGGTGGGAAGAGGTGGGCGGCCTCAGGGAGGGTCCCCACGGCCCAGAGAGGAGTGTGGGGGGTCTGTGGCGGGGTGTGAACCAGCCCCCACAACCATGCGGACGAACTGGCCCTTGGCTGGGCTCAGGGGGGCAGTGGTGGCAGGGATCCCCGCGAGGGGCGTGGCAGCCCTGGGACTCCCACCCGCCCTTGTATCTCTGGCTCTTTGCTCTTCACCAGGCCTCCCTGCTCTTTCTCCGCGGACCCCGTGGAGTCTGGATGGTGCCATTGGTTTTTTGTTTTTGTTTGTTTTTAGTTGTGTGTCTGTGTGAGGAAGATTGGCCCTGAGCTAACATCTGTTGCCAGTCTTCCTCTGTTTTGTGTGGGATGCTACTACAGTGTGGCTCGACAATGGTGCTAGGTCCATGCCCGGGATCCGAACCTGCTAACCCCAGGCCACCGAAGAGGAATGTGCGAACCTAACCACTATGCCACCTGGCCAGCCCCAGTGCCATTGTTTCAATCACAGGGGTTTCTTTTCTGATCATCAGCCCATCTGCCCCATTAACCACAGGCCAAGGAGATGGCCTCTGATGCACAGTCACTCCTATGTCACCAGCTTCCAAACCTGACACACTTGTCTCTCGTCCTCTCTGTCTGCCCCCCACTGCCAACAAAGGGGCCTTGGGTGACTGATCACCAGCTTCTCAGTTATGAAGAGGGAGCCCAAAGACCTTAGATGAAACGACTTGTTGGGGACCCAGCACTCAAAGTCAGGCCCCCCACCCCCAGCTCCCTGTCCCCCACTGGGAGGAAGTGACATGCAGTAGCTGAGTGCCTGCTGTACACCAGCCTCATGCCCCAGGCTTGGCGTATGGTACTTTCCTGAATCCGTACAAGTTAGGCATGACTGTTATTCTCGTTTTATAGAGGAAGAAGTGGAGGCTCAGAGAGGTTAAATAACCAGCCCAAGATCACACAGCTAATGGATGGTGGAGCCAGAAATGAAATCCAAAATCTATCCTCTTCCCACTGGCATATTTATAGTGTTTCATCATTAGTAAAATGATGAATTTTCTCACAATTTTTGTCTCATTTGGTTCTTAACAACCCTAGGACGTAAGAGGGGCATTAACCGCATTCTTCAGACGGGGAAATGAAGGATCAGCGAGGTGCAGCGAGCTGCCCAGACTCACCACTGGGAAGGGTCAGAGCTGGGACTGGCACTGGGTCAGCGGGTCAGTCTGGTGCTGACGCCCAGGCTTTGAGCCTCCCGGCCCCCTGGCTTCTGATTTCTGTGCCAGGGCCTCTCTTGAAGCCATTCGTCTCAGACCTCTGCCCCAGCATTCCCATAAAACTGCTCAGAATCAAGGCCACCACTGATGTCCATATGGCCGATGCACTGGGCAGTTCCCAGGCCCCAACTTCCCTGACCTGCCCTCAGCGTTTGACAAATGACCACAGTGTCTTCTGGGGCCACCCTCTGTCCTGGCGTCCCCCTGCCTCTCCAGGTGCTTTGGGGCCAGTTCCTGCTCATCTCCCTCCTCTCCACCTGGTCAGCTGAGCCCTTGACCCCTCTCCTCTCTCCCTCTGTGGCTGATTCCATCCAGGCCGATGGCTTCACGTGCCCTCTCTGGACTTCTCTCCAGCCAGGACCTCTTCTCTCAAGTCCAGACGCACAGACCCAGCTGCCTACTGGCCATCTCCCCGGCTCATTCCCTGCCCCTGCAGTGTGTCCTCCCCCTGAGTAGAGGCCCCTCTGCAACTGAGTCAGGTCACGCCCTCCTCTGCTCAGAACCCCCTGAAGCCCCCCATGTCACACAGAGCAAAAGCCAAGGTCCTAACAGTGGCCCACGAGGCCCTGCCCCATCTCTCCCGCCCCTCCCCCTCTGACCCATCTCCCATTTCCTCCTTGCCTCCTCCACTCCAGACACGGGCCTCCCTGGCAGGTTCTTCTACCTGGAATGTTGTTTCTTCAGCTGTCCACGTTGATTGTTCTCTCACCCTCTTCAGGTCTCTGACCAAATGCCACCTTCTCACCAAGGTCCCCCATCACGCTATTTTTTAAAGGGTGCACATGCATGCACACACGTGTGCGTGCATGCAGCCCAGCCCCCCTCCCACTTTACTTCTTTCCATTGCCCTATTGCCATCTGATGGACTGTGGGTTCACCTGTTTGTTCCATCACTACCTGTCTCCCCAGCTGGGGTGTAGGTTCAGCTCAGAAACGTGGGGACAGACGTCTTGTCCACCACTATCTCCGGTTTCTAGGCTAGAGCTTGGCTCATAGAAGGTGCTCAGTAAGTATCTACTGCAAAGCCCGCCCGCCCCGTCTCAGCACCGTACCCTCCCAACCCTGCTGTGAGGGATGTTACGAACAAAGGCCCTTGCTGGGCTCCCGAGGGACCAGCATGGCCAGATGCCCAGCAGGTCTGTCTGTCTGTGGTTGGGACAGATGTTTCTAGGCACGGATGGAGGGTCCTTATTCTAATACTCAGCATTTCCCATAAGATCACAAATCCTTCTTGGAGCTGGAGGCCTCAGAAAGCATCTTTTAGTCTTACTCATGTTTTCACAGGAACAAAGGTAACTTCAGCCCTTGCTCCCTTGCCTGCTGGGGGTCCTAGACCAGAGCCTGCTGGGGGACCCATCTCCCCACAGGAGCTTGGGGGAGCCTACTGGCTGCCCGGGTCTGTGCAGACACAGAGCTGGAGGAGGGGGAGAGGCACTGTCCAGCACGCCGAGTTTCCTGGTCAGGTTTAGACTCTGGCCCGCTGCTGTCTTGCTTGGTCAGGTCCTTTTTCTGAGCCTCAGTTTCCTTGTTGTTAAATGCGGCCGACCATCCCAGCCTCACGGGGTTTGGGCGAGGCTCCGAGGAGTTTAGGGAGCTCAGAAGACACAAGAAGGATGGGGAGGGGGGTGTTCCTGCTCCAGGAAGGGTTATTTCTCAGGGGGGCACCAGCCCCGTGCCCCGGCAGAGCTCCAGGAGTGTGTTCACGTCGGGGGGAGTGGTGGTTGGTAATGCCCTCCCAGTCACAGGCAAGCCTGGGCACACAGTGGGCGCCGGGTATGTGCTGGGGGAATGGCATGTCTTAACCAGACACAGTGCTTTTATTGGGCAGCACAGGAGGAGCTCAGAGTCGGGGGGCCTGGGTCCAGATTTGACCTCTGCCCCGTCGCCCTGGGACCCTGGTGGAGCACCCCCCCACCCCCCCGGAGCTCAGTGTCACCCTCTGTGGATGACACTAATGCACTAACAGCCTCTGATTCTGCTCTGCTTGGTCCTCACGGTGCCAACCTCGAGAGGCCAACAGTCAGCCATGACTGCCTGTGACATGGGGATAAAGACCCCCCATTACCTGTCACACCCCAGATGCCCGTGAGCAGGAAGGTCTCACCCGGTAGGTAAGAGCCAGCTGCCCAGGTTCAAATACTGCCTCCGACATTTACTACCATGTGACCCGGGACGGGTGACTCACTTCCTGAAGCTTTGATGGCCTCATCAATAAAATGGGTGTAATAGTAAATGGAATGTTACAGGCGAGGCGTGAGGACTCAATGAGATGATGAAAGGGAAGCGCGGACACAGCACCCCGCTCATGGCGTGTGGTCACTGCTGGTCGTAGCCTGGAACTTGCTGTATAAATGCTCAGGGCTGTTACCATCCCCTTCTGCAGATGAGGAAACAGGGGCTCAGAGAGAGTAAGTGACTTCCTCCAGGCCACACAGCAAGTAAGGCCCCATCACCCCTGTTGTCCGGTGGAGCATGAAGAGAGGGCTGAGTAGGGCTTGGGGGCCAGTCAGAGCTATTTCCCACCTGTGTCCCTATGTCCCCAGGGAATTCTGGGCCCAGGGCCTTATGTCACCCTGGCTGCTTCCAGGAAACCAGACTCAAGGTTCTTCCCTTAAAGGCGTCACTGTCTGACTGGCAGCATTCTAAGGACCTAAGAGTGGTCGCTGGCCTGTTGCACTGCCTGGGCAGGCTGTGCAGCTTTGGGAGCCCCACAGCCGTATCCCTGGCAACCCCAGCCATGGGCTGCCCTCCCCCCACACCCCGTTGTCAGAGCTGTCTGTGGGAGCTCCCTGGAGGCCTGGGGGGATGTGCATGCGCGCATGTGCTGGATCAGTGCAGAGCACCCCCAGCACGCATGCGTGTGCGTGTGTTCCGGCCCCGTCAGGCGTGTGCGGGTGTGAGAGTGCTTGCTGGGCCTGCTGGGAGTGTGTATGTGTGCCTGTGAATGCACAAGTGTGCCCACTGGCCTAACACCCATGGGTGCGGTTGGAACAGCTCTGGACATACGAGCAGGTACATACATTTCAGGTGTGGGGCATGACCTTACCTGCACAGGCCACCCCGGAGCCTGCTGTAAGCCATTGCTGCCCTTGTATTGTGTGTTCCTGTGTCGTGCACATGTGTGTGCAGGGAGAAGCATACTCGTGCGTGTGCTGGATCAGTCGGACCAGGGGATACAAAGGAACATGAGTGCCACACCAAACACGTGTGTGCCTCCATCCTTGCATGTGTGGGTCCCTGTCAGTGTCCTTGGGAGTGTGTGTGCACACCCACCCACAAGGAGATCAGGCCTGCGTGTAGGTATTCAGGCGGACAGGTGTACATTATATCAAGCCAGGCGTACACGAACTCGAGCATGGATATATGTGAGCATGTGTGTGTGTGCAAGGGATCAACTAGCAGAGTGTGTGCATGTGTATGTGTGGCGGGCACACACGCGCACACACACACACACTTTCTGGGGGCCAGGATGTCAGGGCCATTGATTTTCTGTCTCTTAGAGATTCCCTTTGAGGCCCTCTTCATGTCTCTTGCATGAACCAAAGTCAGCAGTTCCGACGTTCTTAGCAAATAGGGCCCGTTTTGCAGCGAGGCAGCGTGCCCGCCCACCTCCCCCGCTGGTCCTGTGCACAACACGCACACGCAGAATCTGCTCATCATTCACGGGAAAGCATGGGGGCCTGGGTGGGGAGGCGGCGAGAGCGCTGGGCGGGGGCACCTTCCTCGGTCGGGCTCTGCTGGTCTCCAGCCAGGTGGCCTTGGGCATCTCCCTCCACTGCCCGGAGCCTCCAGGTTCTCGTCGCTCGGAGGCACGGGGCGGTGGTGCAGCCGGGCCGGCCGGAGATTGTCATTCCTCTCACATCTGTCTGGGGCGTTATGTTTACACAGCACTGGCTCCTTCTTCCTGTGCGGGGAGGCTGTGTCTACACAGTACCCCAGAGCAGGGCCGGTCCTGGACGGGCCAGCAGAGGCACAGCGGTGCGTCTGGGAGGAAGGGAGGGGACACACGTGGAGGAAGGCAGTTGTGTGTCCTACTGTGTGCCAGCCCTGTGCCCCGAGCCCTGTGCTAATGTCTCTTCAACCTCACCCTGGCCACTGCCCTCTGTGGTAGCTGGTGTTATCTTCATTCCACAGAGAGGAAACTGAGGCCAGAGAACTGCAAGGACCTGCCTGCACCTCTCAAGGGGTGACAGGTGGCAAGCCAGGGTAGGGACCCAGTCCTGCCGACCCCTGAGCCTTCCCGCCGCATTCCCGGATGGCTTCCTAGAGCAGGCAGGAGTCAGAGGGCAGGCCTTGAAGGATGCCCAGAGCCCACAGTGGGCGGGATGACGGACGAGCCCAAGGCACCGTGGGAGCAGAGGTGGGGAAGCGCCAGGCCAGAGGAAGCAGGCCCCTCAGCCCCTGCCGCCTCCTCGGGCTCCCCCAGCCGTCCCCCTCCAGATGGGCAGCCCCTCTCCGCGGCAGTCTTTGTGGCCCAGGAAGAATGGCTCTCTTTATCTCCGGACGCCCCTTCTCTTTGATTCTCCTCTCCCCAGCGTTTCTGCTGACCTCTGCGTGTTGGGAATCCAATTAGACGAGCGGATGGAGAGAGTGACAGGCGCGCCGAATCCCGCCTCGGCCCCTCCGAGCACGCCCGCTGGAGCTGCAGGCAGCGCGGGGCCTGCTTGTCATGCGGGGCCCAGCGCTGGGCTTTGTGGGGATTAGCTGCCGAGGGGGTGGGGCGCTCCGCAGATGGGACCAGAAGTGATGCTGGTGAATGTCACGTCCTGGCGGAGAGTAGAGGGCCCCCCTGCTCGGCCCTGCTCGGCCCAGAACCCAGCTTGGGGAAGAGGGGAGAAGTGGGGGAGGAGGCTGGCAGGCCTTGTCAAGGAGTGGTCCCCCTGGCCTACCAGGGTGCTTGGGGAAGTGGTGGCCCCGTTGGGTTATTGGGTTCCCATTTGAGCCTTGGAGGGTCCAGGCCCAAGGCTAGACTGGAGCAGAGCTGGCAGCCAAGCCCAGGTCTGCCTGCGGTGGGGGGACAGGCCAGAATGTCCACCTCGGAGGGCCTTTGGGGGGTTGACGTGGTTGCAGGGACAGGCTATTGTCTGGAAGCTTCATTTGCAAAACACTGTATATGACTGTGGGGGAAAAATCCCAAGGAGGGGGAAGGGGCAGCCACTGAGAGATGGTGTCTAAAGAGCCACCCACCACAAACCTCTCCTTTGGCCAAGACCCTCCCTGCCCTTCCCCACCCACCACCACGAAATTACCCGCCTGGTTTACAGCTAAGGAAGATGAGGCTCCCAGCACATCAGGCCAGTTCGGGGCAGAGCTGGGATTTCTCATCCCCTCTTCATATACCCCTGTGTCACCCTGACCCCACCCCTAACCTTCCGAGTGAGGAGAATCCTAATGCCCCCTCGCCAAGGAGGGATACAGGGTCTGAGGAAGTGGAGTTTTGGTCCTCAGGGAAAGCAGCAGCCTCATCCCCATCCTCAGGAGCACCAGGCAGAAAATGGTCTGACTCGTGGCCTGTGGACCAGCAAATGTCCCAGCCGCCCCTGGAAATGGCTGGAGCCTGCAGCATGCTGGACCTCGTGCTGGACCTGAACACAAAGGGGGACCCAATGACATGGCCTCTGCCTCCAGGGGCTCACAGTGGGGACTGGGAGGTACAGGTAGGACTACAGTTAGCCTGGGCGTCCCAGAGGGCTTCTTGGAGGAAGGGGCACCTGACTCCGAGACCTGGAGGACAAGCAGAAATAGCTTGAGGAGGCCCCGAATGTTCCTGAGAGGTAGGCAGGTGTGGGGCTTCCCAGGGTGGGGCACTTGCCTTCCCCCATTCCCATCCTCATTCCACAGCTGCCTGGGCTGGGCAGGGCTGACCCGCCTCCCACCCTAGCGCCCTAGCGGGGCTGCACAGCTGTGGCCGTCTCCCGGGCCTAGCAGAGTTGGCAGCCTCTGCATGCTCAGCATCTTCAGTAAGAATCACCCCGGCCATTGGATTGGAGAGTCAAGAGCATCCCAAGGCGGTTCCCGGCCCGTAGTAGTGGTTTGGAGGCCACAGTGCCTGAGCCTGCACTTTAGAGACCCGTGCCAGCCCTCACACACTGTCTCCTCCAGACCCACACTAACCCCAGGGGACAGGAATCACCTCCCCTTGTGACAGGTGAGAAAATGGGTTCAGAGAGGCAAAGGGGCTTGCCCAGACTCACAGAGCATGTTAATTTATGGGACCAGCATTTAAACTCAGGACCCCGTAGACTTTTCCAACTACTCCAGGCTGCCGCAGACAGGAGCTTATTGGGTTTGTGTTTTTGGTACTCCTGCCCCAGCATGGTGCCTGGTACATATTAGGTACTTGGTGAGTGAGTGGCAGGTGGGTGGATGGTTGGATGGATAGATGGGTAGATGCATGGGTGGATGGATGGATGGATGGATAGATAGATAGGTGGATGGATGGATAAATGGATGGATGGATGGATGGATAGATGCATGGATAGATGAATGGATAAATGGATGGATAGATGGGTGGATGGAGAAAACCAGTTGATCAATTGACCAATTTCCTCACCTGGGGCCTTTTGTTTAGAACAAATCTGCACCAACCCCCATCCTGCCACTGAAGGCCATATTAAATATGACTTCATCTTTCAGTTCAGTTCTTCATGAATACAAAATGAGAAGGGTGTGTGGATCCAAGAGAACAAAAAAAGACACCCCGGTCTGCTTCCCACATCTGCCTGGGCCTGAAAACACACTTTCACACCCTGAAACACACATGTAGACACACAAACCCACTCACTTTCGTGTGGTCTCACCCACGCACACACCCTTCCTCACAGCTGGTGCCTCCGGCTAGGACAGCAGCTCATATGACAGCCCCCTAGGGACCTCATCCTCCCCCCACCTCCCCCTCCAGCCCCCCTGCTCTGCTCTGGGCCTGGCCCTGGCCCTGCCAGCCCTCCCCACCCTGCGCACACACCCTTCCCGCCCCTCCGCTCTCTCTGAACTTCACTCCTCCTCCCCTTTCACCTTCTCCCCCCCCCCGCCTTGGCTCTCCGTCCCCTTGTCCTGTGTTCCCCTCTTGCTTCTTCGCATCTCTCGGGGTCTACCTTGATTGGGCCTCTGGTCTCGTCCTCGTCTGACTGCCCGTCATGCTGCACCGTCTGACTGTCTGTCGTCTTGGGGTCTCCACCTCACTTCTCTGTGCCTGCCCCGCCCCCAGGATGTCTCCAGCCCTCTCTCTCAGGCCCTAAGGGGACCACTCGCCCATGCCTGGACACGACAGGGGCCCTGGGTGAGCCGTAGGCTGGAGAGGGAAGCCTCGGTCCTCAACCAGACACTCAGGGGTCAAGCTGGGCCCCAAAAGTGGTCCCACCTTCCCCTTTAGGAGGGGGCGTGGGTGCACACATCCCTGGGCGGCTGCCTCAGTCTCCTCCCCTGCCAGCTGGGGGAATCGTGGGGCCAGGCTGAGCACACGCTCCTTCTCGCAGTTTGTTTGCTGTACACAGGTACTGAACAGCCCTGGCCCCATGCCCGGTCCAAGGGAGGCCTGGGGGGAAGCCAGCCCAGGGTCCCGATTTACACAGCCCCAGTTCAGAGGCTCTCTGTGCCCTGAGCAGGTGCCTCCACTCCTGAGTCAGTTTTCTCATCTGTAAAATGGGGACAAGAGAGTTGGCCTGGAAAAGCTGTGTGAGGCTCAGATGAGCTAAAGCCGGCAGAGCGCCTGTGTTCTGCCTGACACACAGTGGGTGCTCAGGGTCAGAAGAGAAGATGCGGGCTCCACCCTCAGAGGACCCACAGCCCAGTGGAAGGCGGACGACTGGGTGTTTCACCCCCTCGGGCTCTAGGGAGCTGGTGGAGCCATGATCACAGCCCGTTTCCCCTGAGGTCAGGGGTGAGGGCAGACCGAGGGGCTGGGGGTCAGGAGTCATAGGGAAGAGGTCACCCAGGCAGGTTTTGGAGAGCGTAGTCCTGAGTGATGCTGAGGCCGGGCCTCAGCGGGAGCCACTGCTGGGAACTCACCCTAAGGCCTGGCCAGCTCAGAGTCTGTCTGTCAGTCTAGGGGATCTGAGCGCTCATGGTCGCCCCTTTCCTTCCCGCCAAGGCTAGAATCCCTCAGATTGGCGCCCCCTGCAGGCGGGGGATGAGCCACCGCATCCCTGGAGTCCATATCATCCACCTGTCATCTCTGGCCTCTGCTGGCCTCCGGGGAGCCTGGCCTGCTGCTTCTGAAAGAACTTCAGAAAATGGGTTCTGCAGGGCCAGAGTGTGCCCTGGTTTGGCATGACCCCATCTGAGCCACACCCGTCCTCACTGAGCCTTGGTCTCCTCATCAGGGCCTTTGAATAGATTGAACAAGGGGCCGTGGGCCCAGAGAGGGCATTGGGTAAACGTCCCCAACCTCCCGCAGTGCTCCCCAGGGTGGGAATTCCAGACCTGCCCCTCCCCTGTGGCCTGACGTGGGCCCTCCCTTTCAGGAGCCGACCTCCCCTCCCACCGCCTGAGAAGTCTGGCCCCAGGACGCTCGTGCCCTCTGCCCCCCCCCCCCGCCTCCGCCTCCCTGCGACCACCCAGCCCAGCCAGCTGGGTTGGAGGGGATCAGAGGCCGTGAGCAGCCACCTCCCTCCCGCCCACCCTGGACCCAGGGGCCAGCAAGCCTTCGAGGGTGGGAGGGCCGGGAGACTCATTCTATCGGGTGGGGGTGGGGGCGAGACTCAGGCAGGTGCGTGCATATGTCTGTGTATGCGTGTGTGAGAGAGAGATCGCCAGTGCATATGTGCCTGCAAGGGGGGCTGCAGATGTGTCTGAGGACCTGGGAGGGTGGGCCTGGTGAGAGAGAAGACAAAAGAACGAGCGCGCTAAAGGAGCCGCCTTGCTGGCTGGGAGGCTGAGCCATTTGTATGCAGCAGGAGCAGGAGCCCGGCTCGGCCGCCTTTCAGAGGAGCCTTGATTCCCAGGGCGCTGGAGGAAGCCGTGAGACATCCGTGCCTGCAGAACCCTCCCTCACATGCTGCACTGCCCCACCCTCGTTGTGGGGTGGGGAAACTGAGGCCGGGAAGCCACACAACAAGTGACTGGCAGAGCTGGGACTGGAACCCAGCCAGCCTCCTAGACCAGGGCTCTTCCCATCAACTGAGTGCCTCTGGGGACTCCAACCAGGTCTGGAGCTGGATAAACGAGGGAGTGAATCCTGACCGTTGGTGTTTGTAGAATGACTCGACGAACATTTTAGGAAAACTCAGGGATCCTCACACAGCCTGTAAAGGATGTGCCGTTTTTATCATCCTCCTGCTACAGATGGGAAAACTGAGGCACAGAGAGGTGAAGAAACTTGCTCAAGGTCACACAGCTGGGAAGGGGCAGAGCCAGGGTTCAAACACAGGCATGCTGGCGTCAGAGTCCATGCTCCCAGTCACTGTCCCATGCAGCCTCTTAGTATGGGAAGTTCTTGAAATGCAGGGACTGTTACATCTCTGTGTCCCCAGTGCTGACCACTGGCCCAGCACATAGTGAGCACCCAGTGATGCTGGTGAGGAATGAATGAATGAGTGCGTGAGAGACAGGCTGCACCTCCAGGAGGTCTTCCCAGCCCTGGGAGCCCAGCTCTCACAGCACGGTCCTCCTGCGTGTTCTTGGCCCCCTCCCCATCCCCACTGGGCAGGTGTTGGCTGTGCCCTCCACGGGGCCAGGCCCCACGGGGACAAAGCTGGGGGCGCGCCTGGGCGGCCCAGCCCTGGCGCAGGCTGAAGCTGCTAACAGGCTGGAAATCTCTTTTGTCAGAGCCTGCGCTGCCTCCAACCTCCTTTAATTAAAGACAATTAGTGCTTTCAGCCCCTCTGCACAGCTCAGCTCCCCTGTTTGCAAACACACAGCTGCGGGAGCTTTGTGGGCCCCCCCTCGCCGCGCCCCCAGCCCCGCTTCCCCAGAGACACACAGAGGTGTCTTTATTACCAGCACTCAGGCTGCTGCACCGCACCGAGAGGCAGGCGCCCACGCTCGAGGGAGGGGCGGGGCGCTTCCCAGCCAGGCGGGGGAGTGCAGAGAGCCAAGGACCCTGGGGTGGCCTGGCACACGTGAGCCATGGGTCCCACTCTTTGCAGATCAGCCTGCGGGTGCCCAGTCCAGCTGGGGGCACTTGGAGGGACCTGCCGCCTTCCTTTCTTCCCCTCTGTCTCCTTGGTCCTCTGGGCCCTGCAGCTGAGAATTGGAGCTGCCCATGTGTTTTCTTCCAGGACCTTGTATCTGCTCTGGGTACTGCAGGGCACAGATGCTGGCCCTGAGTGGCACCTTATGAAGGAACAAAAGGGGAGAAATGGCTTTTATTGAGCACCTGCTGTATGCTCAGACTCTGACTCTGCGCCACATAATTCTGAGGCATCCCCATTTTATGGACAGAGATGCCAAGGCTCAGAATGGCCCAGTAACTTGGCCAAGCACGACTAGGAAGTGGCAGAACCGGCATTCAACACAAGGCCTTCTGACCTGAGCGTACTGGTGGGATCTAAGCATAGTAGGAGCCCAACTTCTTAGAGGTCAAAAGTCATCTGGTCCAGGGGCTGGCCCCGTGGCCGAGTGGTTAAGTTCGCGCGCTCCGCTGCAGGCAGCCCAGTGTTTCGTTAGTTCGAATCCTGGGCGCGGACATGGCACTGCTCATCAAACCACGCTGAGGCAGCGTCCCACATGCCACAACTAGAAGAACCCACAACGAAGAATATACAACTATGTACCAGGGGGGCTTTGGGGAGAAAAAGGAAAAAATAAAAAAAATCTAAAAAAAAAAAAAGTCATCTGGTCCAGCTCCCTGCCTGCTTCAGCCCCCGTGAACTGAGCCTGTGCCATGTGCCAGGCAATCTCTAGCACTGCTGGGAGTTGAAGAAGAGGACGCAGACACAGCCGTGCCCTCCAGGAGCTCCTAGTCGAAGGGCAGATGTCCTGGACAGCCCCGTGTGCACGCTGGCAGTGCCCTGCAGTGTGGAGGGCTCTGCAGATTCTCTGGCAGCACAGAGGCGGGAGTGACTGTTTGCAGGGAGACGTAGGAACGTCTGAGCTGGTGCTGGGGCATGAATAGTTATTCTCAAAAAAGAGGACAGTGGAGAGGCTGGCCTGGTGGCACAGTGGTTAAGTGCACACACTCCGCTTCAGGGGTTTGCCAGTTCGGATCCTGGCACTGCTTGGCACGCCATGCTGTGGTAGGCATTCCACATATAAAGTGGAGGAAGATGGGCACGGATGTTAGCTCAGGGCCAGTCTTCCTCAGCAAAAAGAGGAGGATTGGCAACAGATGTTAGCTTGGGGCTAATCTTCCTCAAAAAAAAAAAAAGAGGACAGCGCGAAAGAGCATTCTAGACAAAGGCCATGGGCATAAAAGAAAAGCAAATTCCAGGAAACTTGAGCACTTCCGGCCGGAAAAGGGTCACTGTGCCCAGTGGATGAGGGGACAGAGGCGCAGGCGGGCTGAGTGCCCAGTCTAAGGTCGCACAGCTAACTAGTGCTGGAAGGGCCCTGCCCCTCTTCCCTGCACCTGTCACAGTTCTAGCACACGTGTACCTGTGTGGTCAGTTGGTGAAGGCCCTCCCCACTGGACGCTTGGCCCCAGTGGGAAACCATGTCTGTTTTTGCTCACGTTTGTATCCCAGGGCCTCGCCCAGTCCCGGCACAGAGCAGGAGCTCAATAGTACCTGCCGAGTAGATGAAATGTCCCCGTGAAGGCATGTGAGAGGGCTGTGGGCTGCCACTTTCCCTTCCCGGGCCCAGGGCAGACATCACAAATCCATCACCACACTCCTTCACCCGGTCCAGAGAGGCTGCAGGCAGTCTCCTGGGAGCTGGGGTGTGGGGTGAAATTGATGTGTCACCACAGAGTCAAGTCCAGGCTCACCATTTGCAGGTGAGAACTTCCAGGTGGGATGCTTCCAAATGGGGAAGAAGGAACGATAAGAATAGTAGCTTGAACCTCCACTGAGCGGTTTCCACATACAGGGCACAGTTCTAAGCTTTCCGTGCATGTTTAACTCCCACAGCACCCCTACGACATGGGTGTCCTTCTTCTCCGTCTCATTTCGCGGAGGGGGAAGCTGAGGCACAAAAGTTAAGAGCACACGTCACTAATTTGCAGGGCCAGGATTCAAACCCAAGGAGCCTCGCTCCAGAGTCCTGCTCTCCACTGCCATGCCGCGCTGCCTCTCCTCTGTTGGCGGGGCACCCGCAGGCCCCGGAACTGGCCACCCTGAGGGCTGGTGCGTGTCCAGCCTCTCTCTGAGGCCTGGCCTCCTCCCCACCAGCGCAGACCTGAAAGCTGCGTCAGAGCCGCAGGGCCAGGCCGGGCCTGGGATCCATCTGTCTTTCGGCAGCTCCGGGCCCGCTTCCTCCAGCCTGGACAGCTTCCCAGTGGTGCCTCTGCAGGTCCTTTCAAGTCCCCTGGCACCCCCAGCCCCACTTCCTGCGACCCCTGGCCCCGGCCTGACCCGCTCCACTCAATTTCCCAAGATGAGTTGCAGAAGCTGCAGGGTCTGTGCACGGAGACGGGAAAATTAACGAGCTGCTCCCCGGCAATTGGCGGTTTCCAGGCACCAGCTGGCCTGGAGTATTTACTCGGCACCCTCAGAGCAAGACAATTAAGTGGAGCTTAGGCTGGGGTGCAGAGATGTCTACAGATCAGACGGAAACCCTCCTAAGATGTTTTTCCAAGGGATCAGTGCCTGAGAACAAGTTTCTAGGGAACTGGGGTCTTTATTCATTCTTATTAGCATTTAATAATACATATAACACATTATATATATATATGAAGTATTTTATGTGTATGTATAAATTCATTTATTTAGCATTACTCTGTGTCAGGCTCCTTAACCCGGGTTGCCTTGTTGAATCCCCCCTTTTCTCTGCAAGGTAGATTCAGTTACTCCCATTTTGCAGATGAGGAAACTGAGGCCCAGCAAGGTTAGGAGACTTCTCCCAGGTCGCACAGGTCTGTCTCCAGGCTGCTTCTTGTCATTGAGCAGGTCTTCTTCCTGGTCTTTTTTTTTTTTTTTTTGAGGAAGATTAGCCCTGAGCTAACTACTGCCAGTCCTCCTCTTTTCGCTGAGGAAGACCGGCCCTGAGCTAACATCTGTGCCCATCTTTTTCTACTTTATATGTGGGACGCCTGCCTCAGCATGGCGTGCCAACTGGTGCCATGTCCACACCTGGGATCCGAACCGGCGAACCCCGGGCCGCCAAAGTGGAACGTGCGCACTTAATCACTGCGCCACGGGGCCGGCCCCAGCCTTCCTGGTCTTTGAGTGTACCTGGCACTGTGTTAGGCACCAAGGAGGAGCCAGTAGCAAGGGAAGACCCAGCGTGTGCTGTGCACCTGCCCTGCGCCAGGCACAGAGGAGAATAAGAATATGAGCCCCCTGCCCTGCCCTGGGAAGTGTCATGTTAGAGGGACATGCTGTATAACACGTGAGCCCAAGAAGGGCTGGCCAGCTTCAATCAGTTTTAAAGGTGGGGCAGGGCTTTGCTGAGGAAACCAACCTTGTTTGGGGCTTTGAAGGCTGAATAGGAGTCTGCCAGGTGAAGATGGGCCAAAGGTCATTCCAGGTGGAGAATTCAGCGTGGACACTACAGTGCTTTGTGTGCTGGGAAGTGGCCCAGAGCTCAGTCTGGTGTTGGGTGAGATGGTTGGGGTCGGGTAGGAGGAGCAAAGAGAGCGCAGGGGGCAGGTGGTACAGGACCTTGAAGTCCTGGCGGAGCGATTTGGACTGGGTGGCTCCTGTGCCACAGACCTGGGCGCTGGCCAAAGAGAAGAGGCCTAGGAGACCGGAGCTGGAGCTCAGCTGCAGCCGATGCCGTCCCACGGCAGGAAGACACCCCCGGTATCACTCAGCAGGGCTTCCCCGTCCTCCGCCCTTTCTTCTGTTCCCTGGGCCTCATGGTGGCAGGGGTGAGGTTGGGGGAGACAAGCTGGTCGTTTGGCCATTGAGCCGCCTCCTCCTTGCTGTCTTCCAGGAGCTACAGATCCACCTGTCTTCCCCCACCCCCCAAATCGGGCACCTGCTAACTCACTCCCTGACCTGGGCCAAGTCGCTTCTCCCCTCTGGCCCTCAGTCTCCCCAAAAGTCAAAGAAGGAGCTAAACGAGAGGCCTCCGACGGCCCGGACCCCTCTGCCTCCCAGAGCTCTCTGGGAAGATTGAGACAGCTCTGCTTCTTGGGACGGGCGTGGGGCAGGGAGCCTGGGGACTTCCCGTGACAACGGGCTGCAGCAGAGTGTCCTTCCAAGCTCTCTGCCTCCCCACCCCATCTTATTCCTTGTCACCTCGTCTCCCCTGAGGTATCACTTGGGCCCTGTCATCCCACCCCAAGGCTGGGAAAGCTCCCATGGGGGACTTCCAAACGTCCTGGCACACCAAAGAGGGTCGACATTTGTGCAGGGGCCCTGGTAGCCCCTAGTCCTCCTCCCCAAACCCACCCAGCCCGCTGGCAACCCTGAGTGGCCTCTTGTTGAAATGCCCTCTTCCCTGCCTCTGGGGCGAGGTGACAAGGCTTAAACTGGGTCGTCAGAAGAAGCAGGGTCTGGTCTCAGCTTGACAACCACTTGCTGTGTGACCCTGGGTGAGTTCCGTATCCTCTCTGAGCCTCCATTTCCCATCTGTACAATGAGGGACGTGGACAGATGAGTGGTTCTTAGCCCCGGGTGTAGATGAGAATCACCCAGGACCCCACTTTCGTCTCTGATGTTCTTGGTCTGAGAATGAGCCCAGCCATCCTGGCTGTGAGCACTGCCGGCCTAGGAACCCCTGAGGGCCAAGTTCAGCTCGAACACGGTGAACTCAGGCTCTCCTTTGACCCAGGTTTGACCCCTCGTGCCCTGGTGATCAGGACCTCAGAGCAAGTCAGCGCCAGCCCCATCAGCACCGCCACCCTTGGGATGTCCAGGCCAGAATGTCGTCTTCCCCCTCACTTTCACTCCCAGTATGGCCCCAGACCCTGGGCCCGTCCTCCTCGTGGGTGGCCTGGGTGAGATAAGGAGCTAAAAATAACCCTTCCTGGGCCCTGGGAGCGTGGGGCAAAAACTGTGTCCAGGAGGCAGAGGGGAACAAGCCTGTGGAGTCAGGTCCGGTCCTAAGATCTCAGCCCCAGCCCTGCTAAGCTGTGTGGCCCGGGGCAATGAGTTCACTTCTCTGTGCCCCTGGATGTTTGTTGTAAAATGCAGGCATGGCACCCACCTCTCTGGACATTGGCAGGAGGATGAAATAGCAAATTTAGGCACCGCTGGTCAGTGCCTCCTTGACCCAGATGTCCCTCTGGCCAAGGAGAGAGGACAGCCTTGCAGGGAGCAGAGAAGCTGCATCTCTGGGGGGTTGAGGAGGTGGCAGGGGGTGGCCCAGAGCCGCCTGGGGGCCCTCGGGCCCACCTGGGGATTTTCTGCAAGGCTTCCACCCGGAGTGAGCAGCCGTGTTGTCAGTGAAATCATGGAACACATTTTGTAAGAAAATTAATAAGGAACGGATGGAGATGGAAATTATGAGTCCTTGGAAGCCGGTGGGGAGGGGGTGCGGGGCTGGTGCTCAGAGGTGCCAGACCCACCCCACTGAGGTGGGGGTATCTTTCAGAATGAAGGGAGTTGGGAGCGGGGGCTGTGGAGAGTGAGGGGCTCGTAAAAGACCATGAGATGATGTTGCCGGTGAAGGCAGGAGGGGACTTCAATCCCGCGGCCAAGGGCGCTTCCCAGGCCAGCCAGTGGGAGAGAAGCATGTGGCACCCGGTCAAGAAGGGCCTGCCGAGAGGCTGGATCCTGGCCTCGGCCTCTCTGGGCCTTAGTGTCCTCCTGTGTGAAGTGGGCGTGCTGACGGCTGTGAGGATTAGCGGGGCCTGGGAGCCAGCGGGCATTCCGGGGGCTCCGTGAGCTGTGGCCGGGATGGGTCTTCATCACGGGTGGGGTGAAGTTTGCTGCTCACCCATCTGAGGCTTCACCAGCACCCTGCACCCGGCAGGAGTTTGATGAGTGTCGATAGAACGGCCAGATTGATGGATTGGCCATTGTTGGATGGACAGACAGACTGATGAACAGACAGACGGATGAACGAATGACTACAGGCCACACTCACTGGGCTCAGGCACTTAAATCTGTGTTGTATATTTTTCTTTTATCACCCACAAGCCCCTAACCAGAAGCCGACATCTAGTTCCGTTTTAATTGATTATTTGTAATGTATTATAATCGGGCATATTATATGCTTGTGTTATGGTTTGATATTATAATCCATTATAGTTCTTTAAGTAAAGTCCACCAGGTACCTAGTACTTTTCACCCGTCGACTCACCTCATCCTCACAACAATTTGTCAAGCAGGTCCTCTTCTCCTGTTTTCCAGAGGAGGAAATCCAGGCTCAGAGAGGTTCAGTAACTTGTCACAGGTCACACAGCTTGTAAGTGGCAGGGCCAGGATTCTCACAGGGTCTTTTGTCTTTAAGGGGCACTGCCTGCTGGAGCGGGTCATTCTGGGAGCGACATTTCAGGCAGTTTGGAGCCTGACATGCAGGTGGAAAGGAGGGGAGGGAGGCGCTGGGGATGGGATCAAGAGAAGGGAGTGAAGTCGGGCATCAGAGATGGAGGCTGCCGGTGGGGACATCTCGGTGCCTGCTCCAGGGGAGGGTCTGGCTCCTTGCGGGGGCGTGAGGGGCCTGTGCCGCAGGAGGTTGACCTCGAGACATTTGAGGTGGGTGGTGGTGAGGGCAGAAGAGAGAGAGTGACAGGAGGCCAGCTGGGAGGCAGGGTCGGCAGCTGGCGCCACTGGCCTCGGGAGACAGGTGGGCACGCCCAGATCTTCGAGGATGAAGTGCGCGGCGCCGGCACCGCGGTCCACCAGCCACACGACCACAGCGGATGACTCGGCTTCTCTGAAACTGCTCCCTCCCGCAGACTGGGAGCTCCAGGGGGATGTCAGGAGCCTTCACCCGCTGGGCACCGGGACACCCGGGGCACCCCGCACATGGCATCCGGGCTTCCTGTCAGTTACCAGAAAAACTGTCCTCTCCTGCCACCTGCAAACGTGCCCCCTGGCACTCCCCAGGCCACACCCCTAGATCTGAGGTTCAGGAGCCGTGTTTACTCGCTGGCTCTTACTCATTTTCCGAGGACGTGTTGAGCACCAGCCTTGAGCTTGGCTCAGTGAAGACAGTCAGGCCCATTGTCAGTTACTCAAGCTTATCTGGGAACCGAGTAAATAAATAGACTGTTACAGGTCGATGTGCCGAGCGCTCTAATGCAGGAGGAGGGGACCCGCGCTGCCTGGAGGAGGTGGCCCTATGCACCTCTGCAGGGGCAAGGCTGAAAAGGGGCACGGGGAGGGAAGCCAGCACCTACTGTGTACTGTGCTCTGCCCCTTCTGTCCATTTCTCCGTCAGTCCTCCTTGCATTGCATCATTGTGGTCCCCTCCTGCCCGCTTTATAGCTGAGGATGCTGAGGCTCAGAGAGGTGAATGCCCTTGCTCAAAGTCACACAGCCAAGAAGCCAGCTCCAGCTGAGGCGCATCTACCGCAAAAGCTCCCAAGATAGGGTGGGTGGGCCTGAGTTAGGGCCCAAGGATCCTGGGAGGAAGCAGGAGCTCCAAGCCTGGCAGCCCAGAAACCGTGTCCTCACCAGGCCAGCCGAGGCCACTGGCAGCCGTGGTTCACAAGGCGCGGGCCTGGCCTGGGATGTCGTGCTTCACAAAGCTCATCGGGGGTACGCTGGCGCTGCTGCGAGTGTTCTTCAAAAGCCCAGCTCGGCTCCCTGCCCGTCGCCGTGGAGACAGCTGGGGTGGCTGGAACCGGCTCCCTCTGTGGTCACACGTGAAGGCGCCTGGGCTGGGGCCGTGCCACTCGGGTGGGACCCCCACAGAGGGGCCTCTCCTGAGAGGCTCTTGTCCAGGGCAAGGAGGCGGGGCTTAAACCCAGCTTCCGTGAAGAGTGACAAGAAGGAGTGCCCCTCACGGGCAGCAGAGCCCTGGGGACTGGGGGCTGCTCTCCCACAGTGGAGCCATGCCCTGCGCCGCCCACCGCCCCTGGAACCCGGACAGCCACAGCCCGGGGGGGGACTGGATCTGAATCCCGAAGATGGGCTGCCCACCCACACCCTAAAACTCTCACACGGAAATCCTGTTTTGTAAATCGGGAAACTGAGGCCCAGAAAGAAGTGACTTGCCCAAGGTCACCCATCAAGCTGGAGGCCGGATGAAGCATTCTTGCCCCCTCCTCTGAGTCCAGTGCTCATTCGGGGCCCCTGTGAAGCTGCTCAGTCAGCCCGGGGGGGTGGTCAGGCCCCTTCAGGCCGCGGCCCAGCCAGCCTGAGTTGGGAGGAGGGCCCGTTGGTGGGCCGGTCGGCTGGCCGGTGGCCTGAGCCCCGCCTTGGCCCCAGGCCCTGCTTGGCCCTCGATTTTGGGCCAAGTTTGGGGGCTGTTCAAAGATTCCAGAGGCATTTGAACATTTTGGAAGCAATTTGTCAGTTCTGGAAGCTGTGTGCCGGCTCCAAAAACTATTTAAAGCTTCCAGAATCCATTATGTTATGTTTGCAAAGGCTGTTGCTCATGGTTTGCAGAGTTTCTGAGGTCCCGGTGCAGGTCGCCGAGGCCGCGTGGGGGCCTGGGGCCGGAAGCCTGCTCACAGCCCTGGGCGGCATGGAGCTGGAGCTCCTGGTTTTCTGGCCAAGGGTTCAGCCCGTGAGGCTGCCGAGTCTGCCCGGGCATCTGCTGTTCTCGCGAGCAGAAGGTGTGTGGGCGTTGGCAGCAGGGGAAAGTTGAGAACCCAGCTTTATACTCGCAGGCTGTGTGACCTGAGGCCAATTTCTTAACCTCCCTGGGCCCCTCTTGCCCCCATCTGTAAAATGGGGTAATAACACCTCTTCCCCAGGCCCGATTGGCCCCCTCCCCTCTCACCTCAGGCGCCTGGGCTTAGCCAGCGAACACCCCCTCCAGGGCTGGTTAACACTTTCCTTGCAGCTCCTGGGTGTGGATTTGGGGGTCTCTGTCTGGGGTGGAAGCTGACCTGCTGTCATTCGCCTGCCAGCCCGCCTCCAACCAGACACTGAGACCCAGCCCTGCCGTGTGCTGTCATCGGGGAGGAGCCGTGGGCTGGCCGAAGGCCCTGCTTGACCGGGGTGCCCAGACTTGCCCCCGCCCCCACGGGAGGCTCTCGCTGGTCACAGGCCCAGTCCTGCCCCTGCCCTCTCCGTACCCCACCGCCATCCTGGTGTCCCCGCCCCCACCCTTTGTCGTTGGCCCAACTACCCCGTCCGCCCACCTGCGCCTTATGTCTCAGATTCGCATTCCTTCTGCCTGCAGTGCCCATTCCCACTCTGACACGTGCACACACACGCACACGTGCACACATGCACACACGCTCACCGGGGCCCTCTTGGCTCCCCCGGCTCCTTCTCCTCTGGCCCCTGCTGCCTCTCCTGGTGCTGACCAGAGTGCTGCTGTCCACTCTCTGGCCCCGTCAGCTCCTTGGCCACAACTCTTGCTGCCCAGTGACTCCCCACGGCCCCTGTGTGGGAGGGGCCTGCGGTGCGGGGTCAGACAGACCCGACACCTGGCTGGGCCGCTCACCTGCAGTATGCCCTTGGGCAGGCTCGTGGCTCAGCTCTCCTGAGCCTCAGTTGCCCCTTCTATAAAGTGGGAGTTATAAGTCGTACTCTGCCCAACTCCCAGGCTTATTATGAGGATCAAATGGGATGATGGGTGGGAACAAGGTGTGTAAACACCACAGTAACGAGGCTGATGGTGGCTGAGTGCTTTGCCTAAGGTCATCCTGGGGAGTCAGGTGCCAAACCAGGACCTCTGTCCAAGGCTCCTGCGAGGGCACCGATGAGGGCATCTGCCCACGGAAGCCCCGGACCGTCCTGGGGGCCCCTCTGAGAAGTTTTACTCTCCTGCAACTCTCTGACCCACTTGCGGAGCTGCAAGCAGGCCGGCCGGCCCCCAGCTGGGGCGATCTGCCGGCAGCTGGCTGATGCGCTAAATGCATCGTGCCTTCCTGGGAGGCAGGAAGATCGATACCATGGTGGATGGGCAGCCTCGCTCGATGCCACAGCCAGCCCCCGGGGGTGAGGATGAGCCAAGACTAAATATAACCAGGCTGGCTCCCTCCACAGGGTCAGTCCAGGCCAGACTAGAACGACGTGGATTTGATGTAGCCACCGTCATCATCATCATGCCTAGCAACGTCGTCGTGCTGTGCACTATTCTCGGTCTGTGGTTTGTTTTCAGCATATGTTAACTCGTTGGATCCTCACAACCACCCTAAAGGCAGGGGCTGATATTATCCTCATTTTACAGATGAAATGTGACACAGAGAGGTTTAGTGACTTTCCCAGGGTCACACAGCTAGAAACTATCCCAGCCAGGATCAGAACCCACACCTGCCGGGCTCAAAGCCATGCTGCTGCTGGGCTACTCTGCTGCCTTTTTGGTCGTACAGAACACTGTGGCCACACACACCCACGGGCTCCTTTCAGCTCAGAGCGCTCACTTGGGGCCTTGTCTCCAGCCGTCTCTGTGCTCCGCACACTGGGGCTTTGGCTTCCGAGCTGCATTTTCGGGTCTTGGAATGTGCTGTGGCCAGGTGCTCCCTGACAGGCCGGGGAGGCACCTAACCAGCAGGTGCCTATCCTCAGCCTCGCTCTGCCAGAGCTCAGAGCCCGCGGGTTAAAGGTGGGCCTGGCCCCCGCAGGCACTCTGGGCGTGGGAGACCCCCTGGCTGCTGAGAATTCTCAGGGGCACAAACCACAGACTGGAGTGGTCTCAGCCTCACTGCTCATGTGCCGAAGGGCGGAGAACCCAGAACCAAGGATGGGTCGGCCTGAGGTTCTGCCAGCTCCAGACCTCACAGGTGAAGCGGGAGAAACCCAGCCCCAAGCTGCCTGGGGTGAGGCTGGGAGGACGGACAGGTGCTCAGGGCATAAGATGTGGAACTGCTGGGCGGGAAGGGCCCAGCCCTTCAGGCTTCCCCCTAAAGGGCAACTTGAGTGGCAGGAAATGTGTGGGCTTTGGGGTTAAATCAAGCTGGGCCCCTCCTGCCTGTGTGACCTTGGATAAGACACTTAACCTCTCTGAGCCTCAGTCTGTCACCTCCTTTCACCCTTCCCCAAAGCCGGTGGTCCATCTGCCTTCAGGGTCATTGTGCTCGTCCCTTCCGCCCTCAAGCCCAGGACACCTGGCCAGCCCCCACGCCTCCTCCTCCCACCCCCAAGTCGTCCTCCAGCCCTCCGTCACCCTCACACCTGTCATGCATCAGACACCTAATCCTGTCCATTTTCCCTCCTAAATATCTGAGTGGTCACCTCACCTTCAGGCCCCACTGCCTCCTTGCCCTGGTCCAGGCCTCGCCGTCTTTCTCCTGGATTTCTCAGCAGCCTCCTAACTGCTTCCCGCCTTCCCCCTTCCCCTCGGTCCGTTCCCTTCTGCCGGTTGCAGAACCATCTTTCTAAAGCGGAAATCTGGTCACGTTGTGTGTCTCCCTAAGACACATCCTGATTGCACAGGACAAACCTCAGACTCCTCCCCGCCCTACAAGGCAAGCCAGTCACCGTCCGGCCCCAGACACCTTCCCTTAGCACCTGTCTGCCTCCAGCCATACTCTGCGGCCTGGTTGTGCTTGGTCCTACCTCTGAGCCTTTGCACACGCTGTTGTCTGGCCTAGAATTCCCTTCTTTCCTCGCCCTCCTCCTCACCATTTCTCTAACACCCACTTCAGGCCTCAGTTTTGACATCACCTCCTCCAGGAACCTTCCTTAGCCACCACTCCCCAAGACGGGGATAATCAGCCATCCTGAGCTCCCACACCCCGGTCACAGCAGCTGTCCCTCTGGAGCATCATTGTCTATTTACGTGTCTCCCTGCCCACCAGATGGGGTCCCCATCCCCAGGCTCAGAGATGGCCCCAGTAAGTGAAAATAAATGTCCCCCCACCCACCCCAGGCCCTCGTGTCCCACACTAAATCTCACTTCCCAGCTCACTGGACAGCTAGTCAAGTTCTAGTCCCAGCTTCCCCAGTCTGTGCTGTGAGACTTCAGGCCAGTGCCTTCCCCTCTCTGAGCCTTAGCTGCCGAGGATCTATAGCAAGGCGTGTCTGCACTAGATGACTGCTTAGGGCCCTGCCAGCTTGGCAGTTCCGCAGCTTGGTCTCTGGCAGATGCCTCTCTCTGCTGTTCTTTGTGCTGTCTCATTCTGTCTCAAAACCCTGTCTCCAGCCGCTGCCTCTCACAACCTCATTTTGGCCTCTCTGGCGACCCTTTCTCTCCCTTTCTGCCCCCTGACTTCCTGTGAGGACTGAGGCCTCCTTTATGCAACTCCAGATCCAGGTCGAAGGGCAGGCCTGGAAGCCTGTCCGGTCCCCCACCCGTCCTTCCGTCACAGGACCCACCATCTGCACGGCCCCAGTAGGGCCATTAACTCACCATGAGTCAAACGAACCTATAAATAAGTAAAGGGGTGAGGGTCCCCAGGGGGCTCTACCCCAGCTGGCTGCCCCGTCTCTGACCAGATCTGGGGTCTTGACCGCCCCAGGACAGAAAACCTGACAGATCTTGATGTGTCATCACTGTCCCCAGAGAATAATGGGGAAATCACTAGGCCTCTGCAGCCCCCATTAGTGTCAGTAATTGCCAATCAATTTCCTGGGATCCTGGTGGGGAGAGGCCCCTGGGTCTCCAGTGGGGAAGCCGCATCTAATGGCTTTTATTTGAATTGCCGCAAATTGATTGGGTTTTTTTAAATGGAGCTTTGGTTTTTCTCCTTGCATCCTAACCACCCCCACCGGACCAGTTAGGCCGAAAGACGAGTGATGGCCTGACTGTGCTCTCCGGAAAGCCAAGACCAGGGCCGGTCACACCCTCACCGTTCACGGATCCCCCTTTCAACAGATGCTTCCCAGGCCACGGCCACAGCTCCCGCTTCTCCAGCAGGAACCCCAGCCTCGGCCCTTCCCGAGGTGGCAGAGTTGAAACCTCGCCACAGCCCTAAGGTGATTTGTGTCACCATCTCCAGGAAAAGATGAGAAACAAGGAGGCAGGCTCAAAAAGGTGGCAAGGCTTACCACAATCACTCAGCTAGTAAATGGTAAAGTGGAGGTTTGAACCCAGCTCTTTCTGGCATCGACGCCTCGCTCTTCCCATTCGTATGTGGACCTCCCCAAAGTGTCACGTGTGAAGTGGTGACGATTCCCCTAAAATAGAGCTACGGGACTTTGAGCTTTCATGGAGCTCCTGGGGAAGACACTAGCTGACGGTAATAATAATGGTAATAGCAACAGCAGCTGTTATTTACCAAGCCCTTAATTATGAAATAGAGACTATGCCAATAGCTTTAATTTATATTTCATTTCCTCCTTAGATCTATGCTGAGAAGTACGCATTACTATAGCCATTTCACAGATGGGGAAACTGAGACTCAGAGGCATAAGATCACTCAGATGGTCAGTGGTAGAGCTAGGATTCAAACTAGGTATGTTTGAATCCATGGCAGGCGTTTTTAACCAGCTATCTCGGTTTGGATTGTGAGTGACAGAAAACCGTTAACAATGACTTAAACAAGGTAGGAGTTTATTCCTCTCTCAACTAGGTCCAGAGGTAAATATTCCAGTGCTGGTCTGGTGGTTCTGTGATCACAAAGGTCCCAGGCTCCTTGTGTCTTGGTCTCATGATCTAAGTTGGCTGCTAGAGCTCCAGCCATCACATCCACATTTCAGTCAGCAGGAAAGAGGAAAAGATAAAGACAGATGTGCACATTTCTTTTAAGGATGCTTCCTAGAAATTGCACCTACCATTTTTGATAATATCACATGATGCTATCTATCTGCAAGACAGGCAGGAAGTGTAGACTTGATTCCAGGAGGCCATGTGCCCAACTAAAGTCAGGGGCTATTAATTAAGGAATGAGGGGAGATCAGCTATTGGGACAATCATCAGTGACTTCCGTTAGCATTGCTCTAAACTGCCTCTCTAGATGTATCGACAGAATTTTACAGTGCAATCTGGCAAGTCACCAAACCCAGCTTTCTGCTATCTCGGAAGCGGAGCCTGAGGCCCAGAGAGGGGAGATGACTCGCCCAGAATTGAATAGAAAATTGGAGCAGAGCCGAGTTCAGAAGCCTGTCTTAGTAACAAAACCCAAGCTCTTGGCACAACCCCCTCCATCCCTCCAGCTTTCAGGGACCTTTCTTCTGGTTCTTGGGTTTTTCCTCTCACGTTCCCATTTCTCTGCTCCCTTTCCTGGGCCTTAGGTTAGTGGCACTTTGGGGCTTCTTTTAACCCCTGGATCGGGTAACAGAGGATCCAATTCATCCCCAACATCTATACTAAAGACGTCTGACCTTGACCCTCAGTATCCTGGTGTGAGGATCTGGAAGGTCTTTCCTGTGCCGACAGTTGGTTTATGAGATACTCAGAAGCTTGGGTTGCTTTTGCTCAGCAAATGTAATCCTAGTGCCAATAGGGCCAGATATCCCCCAGCATATGAGGCTCAGAAGTGGTACTTGTGGGAGCAGAGGGCACTTGTGAAAAGGCGAATGAATAAGAGATGAGGAGCAATGGAGAAGGCCCTTGGGTGATGCTGGAGGAAAGAATAACAAATGCTTTGTTAGGCATTTACTATGCACCAATTACAGTACTACAATAAATGTGAATAGGCCATATCTCCTTATTAATAGACAATGACTCTTAGATAGGGTTAAAAAATAGAATAAATCCAGCTTTCTGCTCTTTAAAAAAGATACATCTAAAGCAAAATGATGAAGGATCAAAAGTAAAGGGATGGAAAATGGCCCACCAAGCAATGTTAAAAATAAATTAAAAATAAAGGCAGGAAAAGAAGGCATCGTCGCTATTTCACAGCTGAGGCTCAGAACCGTAAGGTCACTCCCTTCAAGTCAGGTCACCCCTAAATGGCAGAGGTGTGATTTGAACCCAGGTCTTTGTCTCCTAAATCTGTGCTCCCCTGGGGATGTTTAGTTGCCTCCAATGAAGCTGACCAGTGGTAACCTTGACCTGATGGCATACTGATCTGGAGCCAGGTGCCCACCACCATGGAGCAAGGCTAGAGTGGGCAAGAGTGAAGGGAAGGCTGAGTTGGCCCACAGGGACCAGCACGGGACAGGGCATGCACCAGTCTCTGGGCCAGAGCCTGGTCTGACCTCCGGAGAGGCTGCCATTCACCGCTCCAGCTATCTCTCAGCTGGTCCCAGCACAGCTCCAGGCCAGCGGCTGCCGAGACCTCCGCCCCTCCTCCCCGACTCCCACCTCAGACGGAGGCTAGAATGAGGGAGGACCCATCCCACAGAGCCACATGGCTGAGCTTCATGCCTGGAAGGGAGCTCCTCTGCCTGGCAGAGGACAGCAGGCCCAGGGGCCTCCAGGAGACAGCTTGGCAGCAGTCAGGGCCCGGCCCCAAGCTGAAAGGCACTGAGGCGTGTCTTACCCCAGCCAGTCCCAGAGCAGGGGCGGAAGTAGAGCCAGGAGCAGGTCCTTGTGTCCTAGGAAGAACTGGGCAGGGGGCCTGGATCCAAGTCTTGACTCCAGCACCTCCCCCAAATGCAGCAGGATCCGGTCACACCCCAGCCAGCCAGACGACCCCACAGTTCCCAGAAAAACCCTCAGCTGCGCCCCATCTCTAAGCTTTGCATGCACAACAGAAAATGCAGATGGAGGTTAGCTAACCTCCATTCGGCTAACCCTGCCCGTCCTTCACAACTCAACTTGGGTGTCGCCTCCTCCAGGAAGCCTTCCTGGGCCCATCCTCACTTTTGTATTATAATGTGTAGAACACTGGGCTTGGCGTTCTATTTGTCTGTGCGGCTCCCAAACCAGCACCATGGACCGCGACCTGAGGGGTATGGGTAGACTTTAAGGAGGTTTGTAAACTCGCTAAAATTGTCCACAAAGTGTTTTCTGTGCGCGCATATGTGCATTTGGGGAACAACAGTGATAACTTTCATCAGATTCTCTTGAGAATCTGTGCTCTAGACCGTGATGCTCTTAGAGTCAGGAACTGTGTCTGTCATATGCAATAGGCAGGCAATACAATCAATAATAATTGAATGAATGATAGATGAATAATTTGATGGATGACCTTAGGCAAGTAGCTTCACCTCTTTTGATCTTGGTTTTCTCATCTGTAAAGTGGGAGTGAGAGTAGAGATCCTACTGTCCAAGCTTTTCTTCATTTCTGCATTCCTCCTCTACCCTAGAGCCTAGCCTAGTCCCTGGCACGTGGTAGGTGTTCAGCAGATGTGTATGAGGGGAGTGGGTGGGTGGGAGGTCTGGTAGGTCGGTGGAGAATCAGTGTTTAGATGAGTGGATGGGAGAGCGGCCGCTGTGTTTGCAGATTCAGCAGACGGATTGGTAGGTTCATTGGATGGATGGATGGGTTGGTGGGGGAAGACTGGTTGATGGGTGGGTGAATAGAGTGAGTGGATGGCTGAACAACTAGACGAATGGATCAGCAAAGGGAAGGATGGGTGTGTGGGAGGGGAGGGAGAAGTAGGTGGGTTTCAATAAAAGGATCAATAGACAGGTGGAAATGCTGAATACATGACTAGATGGATCAAAGACAGATTGGTGAATGGACGGTTGGATGGATGGATGGAAGGGTGGACGGGTGGATGGATGGACAGACGGATGGATGTTCATATGGACGGATGGATGGAAATTGTACACCAGATTTTTATGTGTGCATATAGAGGATGATGAGATGTTTCGATGGATGGACTGATGGACAGTTGGATGGACAGACGGAGGACTGAATGAACTAATGGATGGATGGATGGATGGAAATCGTACACAAAATGTGTGTGTACGTTTGTGCATATGGGAGGTATAGAATGTTTGGCCGGAGGAACTGAAAGATGAATGGATGGGTAAATGAATGAATAGAAGGAAGGGAGAGAGGGAGAATGGCCTTCACCTAACCCAGACGAGAGAACGATGAGGCAAGGACAGGGGGTTCCCTGTGCCCAATGCCAGCTTGCAGAACCGACAAGCCACCGTTCTTCCAGAGCCTGTGTGTTGGGCACCAGCTGAGCTCTTGCTTCCCATGAGTCCAGGGTCTTGCTGGCAGTGCCAATACTCAGAAAGTGATGTGGGAGGGAGACAAACGGAGTGGGCAGATACCAGGGCCAAAGGGAGGGCAGGAAGATGGGTGGGGGCTGGGACAGCCACTGGGCAGCCACCCCTGTTTATTCAGCTCCGGAATGAAGCCCCAGAGAAGGGCTGTTCATATTTCTCTCTTGAACAGGGAGCTGACATTAATGAACAGCTAATTAACATCTTGGAGTGCGATGGTTCCAGTGTCAGTGTCCCTAATTAGTCTCGCGCTAATCTGCTTTAATTAACTGTCCCTGTCGTGGTTTTAATTTAATTTTCAGCTCCAGCCCAGGATGGCAGCCCCGTGAGCATTCTGTCCCAGGGCGCCTGTGGCCTGGGCAGGGTGGGCTAGCTGAAGCCAGGTTCCGGGGGCATTGTCAGGCAGCCCAGGGTTGGGCAGAGCTGGTAACAGAGAGCCTGGCTCCTGCCTGGCCCCGCGGACAGAGAAGCCTGAGATGGGACACTCTCCTCCCCTTCTCAAAGGAGTGTTCTCAGGTCACCAGTTGCTCCCGGAACATTCATAAGTGAGGAGCACAGTCTGTGACCGAGCCTGGGTCCCCAGCAGACCCCGTAAACTGACCACACTTTCTGGACATGGCCTCTGGGTTCAGGAAGACCTGGATTCGTGTCCTAGTTCTGATACTTTCTTGCTGTGTGGCCTTAGGAAAAGCACTTCGCCTCTCTGAGCTCCTGTGAAATGGGGCTGATACTCTAGGTGTGGCATCCTCCTCCCACCAAGGATACAGTTTTTCCGCGGTGATCTGCATGCCCAGCCCCCTCATGCAAACACTGTGACAGCCACCCTTCAGTCAGGAGTGGAGGAGGCTGGGAGGGAGCCTGTATTGGGGTGAGAAGAGCACTGAGCCAGGAGCCAGGATGCCCAGGTCCCAGTCTTGGCTCTGCTACTGCCTCCAAGTCTCCCAGCCTCTCTGGGCTTCTGCTGGGTCCCCCCCGTAATTTGGAGGAGGCAGGGAGGGGAGAACAAGATGCTCCCTGAACCCCTTCCTGCTCTGAGCGGGCTTGGAGAAGGGACGTGCAGCTGGCCCAGAGAACCCGAATCTGGACAGGAGGTCAGAATGGCAACTGGGTGCTCGGGCCACCTGGGTGCCAGGTGAGGCCTCTGTGTTTTGCAAGGCAAAGCAGGCACCCTCGGGGAGGACTTGGCTGCCTCAGGGACGAGATCCTGCTACAGGTGGAAAACAAATCAACATTCCGGCCCCCTGGCCAGAGCCAGAGAAGCGTCTGCCAAGAAAGTTAGACAAAGGAGGATCGTCGGAGGGAAGCTGGCTGGTGGCAGAGGCAGAGCTGGGTCAGGACCCTTTGTCTACCATGTCTTAGCTGGGAGCTAAGAGTGGAGGGCAGGGCATAAGGGCTGAGGCTGGAGGAGTGAGGAGGCCCTCTCTGCCAGCTGAGGGGTTTAGCTGTAACCCTGAGGGCACTGGGGAGCCATGGAGGGTTTTGAGCAGGAGAGTGGTGTGGTCCTGTGATTGGCTACTGGCGGGGGCTGATTGAAGTGGAGCGAGGAGACAGGAGGCAGAAAGGCTGTGCTGGGGCTGCTGCCTCACTCAAGGCTGTGGTCTTGCAGAGGCCGAGCAGGCTCAGCCAGACTCCGGAAGCAGCGAGCTGATGTATGTAGGGTGCGTGCCCTTCAGAAAAGGTGGGGTGCACCTCCCTCCCCACGGCCTTGGAGTTTGGAGTTTGGATACGTTTGGAGTTTCTCTGTGGCTGCAGCTTCGGGGCTGTATCTCACAAGCTTTCTCAAACTGGGTCTGCAAACCCCAGGGTGGGGGAATCCCAGATGTATTTTCAGGGGGTCCAGGAACTCCGAGAGAATTAAAAATTCCTGTGTTTCAATTTTAATGCTGATCCAAAATACCCACCCCGAAATTGCGTTGACCACTTCTAAAGCAACATGGATTTCCCAGGGGTCCCTCCCAGCGGGCAGGCAGCCTTGTTTCCCAGCCTGGCCCCCGAGGTCTGGAGAGAGGACACTTCCCTTCCCGAGGGGCCAGGCCTTGTCCAACCTTGAGAGATGCTGTCCCACTGCCTTCCCCGGGCCCGTGAGCCCCTCCAACACCGGACCTGCTTCTGGCTCGTCTCAGCGTCCCTGCCTGACGCAGGGCTGCACCCGGGGAGGGCTGCACAGTAACGTGAATTCTCTCGGATGCCCCACGGCCCCTCCTCCTGCCTTTGACCCCCAGTTGATCCTTGTTTTCAGTCCAGTGAAGCCAAACCAGTTTTTCCTGAAATTCTCAGTAAATTAGTGTGGAATTTAGAGTTCCTGCTCCTCCCCCCAAGCCCCGCCACACACACACACACACACACACACACACACACACACACACACACACACACACACACACACACACACTGGTGCACAAAACTCCTATGAAAGGAGAAAAAGCTTCACCTTTCTCTATTCCCCAGCCCCGAGGCAACCCTGCGCATTACCCCAGATCCAGGTCAGATCTTGCCACCTCCAGGACCCCTCCTGGTTCCCCAGACGAATGTCTCAGTTGGAGCTTAGCGCCCCCGGAGCACGTGCTGTCCCCTGGGCCCTGCGCCTCTCTTGCCTGTATTTGCTGCCACGTAGTAGATGGCTTGCATCTCTGTGTCCCCTACTCCCTCCCCTCCCCACCCCACCAGGTGCCCGGCCCACAGCGAGGGGCCTGCAGAAGTAGGTGGAAGAGACTCACCGCTCTCCCCAGGCCAGGGATGGACGTGCTCCCTGAGCCGTGTTCTCAGCAGAGGGGCCAGTGGCCGCCAGCCTGGCCTGTAGCATGGCAGTCGTGACAGTGGCTGTGCTGTCCATCCAGCCCGGGTTTCCACTGCAGCTCCACCCCTAGTCCACCTGCATCTTGGGCTGCATCTCTTGATGCCTCCGTTTTCTCGTCTGGAAAACGGGTAATGGTAGCACTCACCTGGTGGGGTCTCTGAGAGGCCTTAATTGAGCAAACCCTTGTAAGGTGCCCAGGACATAGTAAGCACTCAATAAAAGGAGCTGATGACCGTGATGGCTGTAATGAAGCTCTGGAGCCCCAAGCCCGAGCCCTGGCACCCACACATCCGGGGGCGGAGTGATTCACACAGACCTGGCGTGGATTCTCAGCTTAGGGACTGGCCCTGGACGCGACGGCTGACCCTCCCCCTCCCACTCCCACCAGGAAGCAGCACCAACCAAAAGGTGCCCAGACCCCGGCCTTGTCCTGTGGGGCTTTAACATGAGACCCACACACAAGGGACGTGCACAGAGACAGAGCAGAGCTGCAGACTTGGGAACCCGAGTCCTGCGTGTGCACGTACACACTCACACATACTCAGAATAAGGAGGAGGCGGCCACACTGACCCCCAGACAAACGCAGACCCTTCCGAGCAGGAGCTCATGGGACAGAGGACTCCGCTGGGCTGCGTCCCCAGCCCTGCTCGCTCCATCGGGGCTGAGGCACTCCTGGGCGTCGTGGCTATGCTAGGTCTTGTGTCAGCACCCGGAGCAGGGGTGCCATCAGGGCCTCGGCTTGCAAGGATTTGGGGGACTGCATGGGACTCGGCGGTTTCTGACTGGGGGCTCCTGTGGGTGCACGTGCCTCTCCGTGGACCCTGGTGGGACGTCCAGCAGCAGCGCCTGGGCTGCTCCATGACCCTCCCAACAAGGGTAGCATCCAGGGCTCTTCCAGACCCGCCGCCTCCCGCCAAGCCCTGCCCCCCGCCCCCCCCCCCACCACTGTTGCTCTGGGCCCTCTTCCGCATCTGCACCGATCAGCATTTAGTTGGCCTAATCCTTGTTCTGGCAGCAAGAGGCCAGAGGGTCCAGACTCTGGAAGAAAGCAGGAGACCTTTCTGAGGGAGCTGTGAGTCCTGCTGGAGCTGCCAAGAGCCAGGGGCTGGCCGCGGGGGGGAAGGTCGTGAGGTCACAGAACCCGCATCGCCGGCTCGCCGGATGTCAGAGTCCCTGCCCGTTACAGCCACAGAGCCGTGCAGTGTTCAAGCCTCAGTCAACCAACAATTTCAGAATGTTACAGGAATGCTACGAAGGTTATAATCACAGAATTACAGAACCTTACAATCGTGTCCTCATGGAAGCACTGAGAAGTCTAAATACATCAGACTGAGAAGCAGCAGTTTTTGAACATTGCAGGCATAAAAAGGTCATAATCATAGAATTGTGGAATTTTCCAACCATAGAATATTGAAAGTTTAGCTTTACAAGCAGGAATTTTAGAATGTTACGGTCAGGGAACTGTGGCCTCTTACAGTAAACGCGCGCACGCACACACACACACAGAATGTTCACTTGGAGGAACTGTAGCCTGCTGTGGCAGTGGAATGTCATAGTCAAAAACCGTAGAGTGTCTCACCCTCCAGGTGCTGTAATGTCACACTCAAGAACGAGAGCGTGTGAGAGCTGGAAGAACATCTTATGTGCTTGTGCCGGATTCTATGCAAAGCACGTGACATTGGCTAACTCATTACCCTTCCCAGCAGCCCGTGCGGTGGGCCACTCCAGGCCAGGCAGGGGAGGGCTGGGGGGCAGGAGCCACAGGCAAGCCCCCCAGGCCCTCAAGTCTTGGCAGGGAAGGCGGGAGAAGTTGCCTGGGCCTGTCCTCGGCCCCTCCCCACTCCCAACACAATCCAGAGGGGCATATTTCTCCTTTTGTTACTGGTGTCTTAGGGGCCTGCTGGATCAGCTTCTAGTGGGGGGCAGGAAGTTGGCTCTGTGGGCCCCACCCAGATTCCCAGCCAGGGTGTGAGGGGCCCTGGGTGCGTGAGTCCCAAAGGCCTTCCCCCACCTGCCCTGACCCTCACCTGCCTGCCAGGTACACAGATGACCACGCCGATTTTCACCAAACACTCTGCCCCCATCAGTCATTCATCCATTCAGTCAGTCATCATTTTCGGATCCCCTTCTGAGGGCCAGGCCCTATTCTGGGCACTGGGGAGATGGATGTGAACCAAGATACCCCCTGCCCTAAGAAACAGAATGGTGGGGCTGTTTAGGGAAGCAGACAAAGAGCTGGGGTCAGAGTGGAGAGAAATGACCAGGGCATCATGGAGGCCTCCCTGGAGCAGGGGGTGGGTCTTAGAAGTAGGCAGAATTTAGATCTAGAGGGATGGTGGTGAGGGCACTGCGGGCAGAGGGAGCAGAAGGAGCAAAGGCTGTGTGTGGGTGGCGTTGGAGAATCATTAGGAAGCTTTCACTTGGACAGCGTGGAAGGTGCCGGATGATGGAAGTGGGGCAGGAGGAGTGTGCTGAGGCACTGGGCGGAGGTTTCGAGTGCCAGGCTCAGGCAGTTGGGATTTGTAAGCGGTGAATGGCTGTGCAACTTTGTGACAATGCTTGGGTTTGACTGGAGGGGTGGGACTGGAGCTTACAATTTGCTTTTCCTTGCTTTAGAAATGAGGAGCTACAAATTCCTTCCCAGGGCTGGTGGGCCAACCCTGGGCTGGGCTCCAAAAACAGAGAAAGGGCTTTCGCAGGAATTCCATGGGTGCTGAGCGGTGCTAGCTACGGAGCCTCTGTCCATGGAGGCTGGCGGCCGACGCCGTGCTCCAGGGCCAGGGGGTGGTGCTCAGGCACCGAACGGGACCCACACGGGGCCCGCACGATTCCTGCCAGGTCTTTGCAGCCTCTGCAGCTGTCTCCTCAGAGCAGGAGGCTGTGCGCACCAGGAAAAGCGCCAGACGGGCCTGCGCTCAAGTCCTAGACTGGCCTCATATTGCTGAGTTAGTTGAGCAAGTGACATTACCCCCATGTGCCTCTGTTTCCCCATCTGTAACATGGAGCTAATAACAGCGCCTCCCTCGCAGGGTTACCAGGAGGGCATGCATGCCTGGCCCCCATAGACTTGCAACTCATGTTTGTTCCTTTTATACCAACAGTCCCAGGGTGAGGAAACATTTAGTCCAGCCACCCCATTTTACAGGCAGGCAAACAGAGGCCTGGAACTGCACAGCATCTCAGAGGTGGAACGGCCGTCGTGTGGTCGCCCGGAGGTGGGGAGCTGGGTGCGTGAAGAGAGCTCAGTGTGGACTGTAAAGTGTGAAGCCCAGAATCTGAACCTGGGATCACAAGACAAGCGGTGACCCCAGGGCCCCCCAGAGAAGCTCAGTGGGCGCTGCTCGTGTCTCTGTGGGTCCACTCTGTCGAGGCAGAGCAGCAGTCCCGCCGAGGGTCGGGGCGGCCGCAGGGCTGGTGATGGGCAGTAAGCGAGGTGATTTCTGGAACGCGCCTCGCAGAGTGTCTTGCACATGGTAGGTGTTCAGGCCCTGGGAGGGGTTATGGTGAGGTTAAGAGAGCACTGGATAGAAACCCAAAAGTGGGACAGGGTGACTGCCCCCTGCTGACTCCACCCCTCCGAAGGGCAGTATTTTGCACAAAAACTCATCTGTAGGCGCTCTGCACCCTCTCCAGAACAGTAACATCTGTCTATTCAACAAATAGTTATTGAATTCCTACTATGTGCCAGGCAACCTGGTTGGCCCTTTGCATGAATCATCTCATTTAACCCCAACAACCCTTACGAGCCAGTCCACCATTATTCCCATTTTACAGATGAAGAGACTGAGGTTCAGGGAGCATTTTGCCTAAGGTCAGACAGAGCAGGGCAGGCATCCGGGGCTTTCCAGATCCAGAGCTTCAAGCCTACACCACGCCGCGCTGGCATAGATATCAAGAATCGCTGATGGAGATGTTTAAAAGGGAGTGTCCAAAATGAACACTGAAATCAAATCCCCGTGGTAGCTGTGGGTAGGAGCCGCCTACCTGGGCTCCCTCGGGCAGGAGTGACACCCCCACCCTGGGCTCCTCAAGGGCTCAGGAGGGGCTGGACTGGGCTGGGCTGGCAACAGAGGGTGACCATGATGCATTCCAGAGGGGGCTCTCGCCCCCCTAGCCAGAGGCAGCCAGGATTCCATTAACCTGATTCTCTGCCCCACATAAGCCTGCAGAGGGAGCCCCGGGAGGGAGGGGCGCTGGGCGGGAAGGAATTGGGCTTCCCCAGGCCCCGCACAGAGCAGCCAATGGCGTCGGTTTCCACGCTTGCAGTCCAGGAGGATGGTGGGGGGGGTGGGGGGGGGCCCTGGCTCTTTGAGCAGGGAGTGGGGAGAGGGATGGAGAGCCAGAAAGTGGGGACAAGAGAATGCAGGCTAGGGCGCCAGGCAGGAGCAGGTGCAGGCCTTGGAACACGGAACCCTGAGTGGCCATGCCTGTCCTGCCCCTGCATGGCCTTGGGGGAGTCTTGTCACCTCTGATCTTTGGGTTCCTCTTTGGTAGTAAGGGTGAACCAGTGCCACCTCTTCACACTGGGCAGGTTAGCGATACTGTGCCTGACACATAGTAGGGACTTAAGACATGGCGCCTGTACCCATTGCTATGATTTTAAGATCTTGACCCCGATATAGCCCTTCTCAGCTCGCTGGGCACATTCACACCCGTTTTCTCATTGGAGTCACAATACTTCTTCAAGGTGTGAAAGGATTTTTATCAGAGAGGTTAAGGGACTTGCTGAGAGTCACACAGCTTCTAACCCTCAGGCTAGGATGCAACCCCAGTGATTGTCGCAGTGTGGGCCACCCTAGCCAGGCCACTCTGCTTTAGTCCGTTCCTCTGTCAAGATTCAGGTCAGGTGCTTGTTCCTCCAGGAAGCCTTCCTTGACTACACAGCCTGGTTAAGTACTCTTCCTCTGTTCTCCTCCAGCCTTCCAGACTTCTGTCAGGGCATTTATCAGATATTGTCACAATTGTTAGGCACCCCCACCTAAGACTCCGAGGGCCCAGCCCATGCTTTCTATAGAAGGGGAGGGGCACAACAAATATTTGGTTAATGACTGCAGCTACTCCCTCACAGAGGGGCATGCAGGTGTACTTAGACTCACATATAAGTACACAGCTGTGCATATACACATTTATGCACATATGGGTTGGTGAGTACACATGTGCACAGATAGAGGGTGAACTTTCTGGAACTTGGGTAGGCTGGGCTGACATGGACGCCCCCATCTCCCTACATCCGTCTGAACACACAAAAATACTGGAGGTGATGTTGACACAGGCTTGGAAGAAAGGAAACTCCTTGGATCACTGGAAGATAGGAGGAATAAGATTGGAACTGAAACATGCTCAGATTGTTTGGGAGGTAGATGGCGATATCAATTAACGTTCAACTTCATTAAAACAAATGTGCGTGTTAAATATGTAAGTGTAGCCTTAAAAGACTAGAATATATAATTTCTGAACCAGTAGAGGGAATTAAAAGGCATAAAGAAAATTCAGTCAACTCCACAGAAGGCAAGAAAGGAGAAAAAGTTTTAAATGGATGATAAATAAAACACAGTATATAAGATAGTATAAAAAGGTCAAATATATTAGTAATCACAATAAATGAAAATGGATTAAACTCAAGTGTTAAAAAACAGAGATTCTTAGTTTAGATGGGGAAAAATCTCAGCTCTGTTTACAAGAGACACAGATAATGTCTAAAAGATAATGATGCACGAAGGGCATAGGTAAAGGGATAGAAAATGGTATATCAGCAAATATTCTCTATAATAAAACTGGTAGCAAGAAAAATATTAGGGAGTAGAAAGACTTTAACACAAGAAGCGTTACTGGGGACAGGGAGGCTTGTTACTTAGTGGCAAAATGAATAATTCACCAGGAAGATATAATAATCTTGAACTTGCATGCGCTCACAACACAGTGTCAAAACACTTAAATTTAAAAAGAAAGAGAACCAATATGCTTGCAAGAAGATTGTCAAATCCACATTCTTAGTGAGGTATTTCAGCTTAGCTTTCTCAGAGATTGATTGACTAAGTAGACAGAAATTATTACATTTGAATGACCTAGGTAATAACAACCCTGATCCCAACAAATAAAACCTGCATGTTTTTTTCTGATAGACTCATTCAAAGAGGGTCCCACAGACCTTCCCCAGGTGTGTGAGCACAGGACAGGGGTGACAGGTTTGTAGGCAGCACTGCAGTTAACACCCACAGAGACACCCAGAATCGGGAGAGCATCTGTGTGTGGCCAGATGTTCAGTTCACTGAATACTCACCTGGTGTATGACCTTGGGCTTAAATACCCGATCGGAGTCTCAGTTTCCTCGTGTGCAAAATGCAGATTAGCAGTCAGCAAACGGTAAAGATGCAGAGAGTTAACGTACAACTGAAGTCTGCCATGGTAGCATAAAAGCATCCATAGACAAGACGTAAATAAATGAACGTGACTGCGTTCCAGTAAAACTTTATTTTCAGGACAAGTGGCTGGCCGAATTCGGCCCGTGGGCCGTAGTTTGTCAACCCCTGATGTGGATAAGACCATTTGCCTTGCAGGATTAGTGATAACATAAAGAATAGTAATAAACGTAAAGCATCTTATACAGAATGAGCTCAATAGACGGTCCCTATTGTGAATAAGGACATCCCATGAGGGCGTGTACACACGTCTCTGTACCTATCTGCACAGAGACACGCGGACATGTGTTCATCTGTTTGCGTATGGATATAGAGAGAGAGGCTCAGGTGTACATACGCACACGTTCTGTGCACACAAATAGGCATGTGCATGTGTGAGCATGTGTAAGGGTAAGATGAAAGGTCCTTGGCGCCCTGGCTGGCGCATAGGAAGCACTCAGAAGTTATATGATATATGTTTTATGAACATATATCATGTTTTATGATGTATGGGAACGGGTTCTGGAGACACAGCAAGGGGTGCCTGACACCACACGCGCTCACACGCGTCCCCGGAATGCGACTTTTGTGCGCTTGTTTCCAAAGGAAAGCCGGGCTAATGAGGAGGTCGTCTTCTCTGCCAGCAGGTGCCCAGAACAGCCCTGACGGGGATGCAATTTAGCTTTCTCCTGAGATGTTGGGCAAATGAGGAGAAAAGGCGTTTTAATCTCTTGTCACGTCTCCGAGGGCTGGAGGACATGTGCTGAGTTGGAATTTTTCAACTTCAGCCTTTTTTTTCTTGACACATCCATCCCAGAAACATCTGTGAGATAAAACAGAGAAGGTCTTATGAATTCAGCTCATACTCGGCTTGCGCTCCCACCCCAAGCAGGCGAGACATGAATCACCGGCCTGGGGGCCCCAGGGGCCCGCAGAGCGGCCTCTCCAGCGGCCCCGGCCTCTCCGGAGGAGCTCTTTTGATCCCCTGGAAGCCTTCTGATCGTCTGCACTCCACAGAGCGTGTGTGTCCAAGGGGCGGTGTGCTGGGAGCTCAGCTTGCGTGCCGGGGTGGGGGGTCAGCCACTCATTCCCCCGGCTTGCTCAGTCCTGCTCTGCACCAGACACTGGGGGTGCAAAGATGAACCAGACGAGGAGTCGAGGTCACCTTTCTTGTCCCCGTTTTCCCATTATCTGAAAACACGGTGGAGGAAGACGATTACTGTGGTTTTGCGAGAGGTGGCTCCGTGGTACGTTGACCCGTAGAATATTCTGCACTGGGAGTTTTTGTCCTTGCATGCAAGCAGGAGCGAGTGCATGGTGGCTGCTCAACCAGGGAGCAACCAGCTGAGGTCTGATGGCCAGCCATTAATTGGACTTGACCTTCTAGGGGCCCTTGTGTGCCCTGCACCTGGTTGGGAGCCTGAGTCCTCTCTGCCTGGGCTCACGTTTGTCTCACCTTTTCTGTGTGTGTCAAGAAAATGAGTGGATTTCAGAGCTGTGGCGTCCCCCCGGCCTTCTGTCGCTTGCACCCAGCGCCGGGGGTTGTGACCGGTCCTCTTGCTCATTTCTTCTATCCAGTGAACAAAGCCATATTGGGCGTCTGCTGTGCTCCAGGCCCTGTTCTGGGCACCGGGGAGACTGAGGAGGCTAAGTCAGTGCCCAGCCTGTCAGAGCCAGCTGTGCCAGGAGGGGGCCAGCTCAGGACCCTTTTCCTGTTCTCGGAGATGCAAAGTCCCGTGGGGGTGCAGGAGGTGGAAAGAGAGGCTTAGAGTTCTCGGGGGCTGGGGCCAGACCAGGGGAGGCATTACAGAAAAGGGGGTCTCTGAGCTGGATTTGAACATGTGGCGTTGGGGGACACTGGGGAAATGAAGGCACAGAGGTGGGAAAGCGCAGAGTCCTTCAAAAGATGTCCCACCCAGGAGGGGCTGATTCTCCTCAACTCACAGGGGTGATGAAGAAAGCACCTGAGGCCTGAAGAGAGGAAGTGGGTTTCCCACGGCCTGGCGTCCCCCGGTCCCTGTCCAGGACCATTTCCAGAGTTGGGGGTGAGAGGCTCGCTGACGTGACTCCACACACACAGCCATCTGGTCCGGGCGGCTGCCGTATGGGGTGGGGACGATCCCCTGTTTACAGAGTCACAAATTTTTAGAAGCTGCTCCTTCTGGAGAGATGGGGTCTCGGGAAAGGGTGCACATGGGAGAAAAAAGAGTTTCTCTAGTCCTGAAGTATTTGTCCCCAGGCCCATTTGCAGGTCGGTAAGTTGAGTCAAGGAGACCAAGTAACATGCCCAGAGTGGCAGAGTGTGGAGAATAAGCTGAAAGCAGGCTTCTGTGGAGCTGGGGGGAGGGGAGAGGGTGGATGCCAGACCAGTACCGCCATATCCTATCTATTTCCAGGTCATCCCTGTCTTCCTGGGGGCAGTGCCAGACCAGTCCTTCTGTGTGGCTGGTCCGGTCAGCTTCTCCCCTTAGCTTTCCCCACCTCCTTCCCAGAATCCTTAGCAACAGACAGGCGGTGTGAGAGGGGCAGGAATGCCCCCGTCCTTGGAGGGCGCCAGCTCCTGTTTACCCAGCTGGTGTGAGCCCAGGCCGGGGTCGCGGAGAAGACCTCGGAGGCCTGTGGACCAGCTGGCGCCCCGCCGCTCAGATCTTATGACCCCATCTCTCCCCTTCAAGGCCGCTCCCTCAAAGAGGTGGCCCGAGGTGGGGCTTGGGCTCATGGGAGCAGGGAGCTTGGCTCCTGTTACATCCCCTTGATGTCTCTGCTCCTTCATCGTTCCTGAAAAAGCAGAGGGGGTCGTGAGGGAAGAGGACGTGCAGGGGAACACACTGGTGAGGTGGACAGCGCGTGGGGTTTGGAACCAGAAGACCTGGGTTTGAGTCCCAGCTCTGTGTGACCCCAGCAAATCACATGCCCTCTCTGAGCGTCAGTGTCCAAACCTGCCGACTGAGGACAACGGTCACCTCTCTCACCAGAGTCCTTGTGAAGCTCAAGCACAATAATGAACATGAAAATGCTTTGAGGAGTCAAAATGCGGTGCTGCTGTGACTGGGAACATTATTTGATTGACGTCAGGGGGAATATCTGTTTAGACAGGTTCGTACGGCTAACTAGGGACGGGAGCACTGGCCCAGGAGTCAGAGGACCCAGGTCCTAGTGGAGGCTCTGTGTGGCTCTGGGCATAATCTTCACTTCCCTCTCAGTCATGCTTTCCTCATATCAAACTAGAGCAATAAGTCCTATTCTCCCCACAGAGTCTCATGGTGACAACATAAGAGTGTTCATGCCACCAGCACCTGCTGTGCGCCAGGCCCAGGGCTGGGCTGGCATGTGGCTCCCGTCCCCAAGGAAAAATCATCCTAGAGGAGGAAGTGGGGCACAGATCCTCGAGTGTCAGATAATTAAGTCTAGTCTCCTCACTTTGCAGATGGGAAAAACCAAGCCTTAGAGGAAAATTACTTTCCTAGACTATCAAAAATGAGGAGCACCCACCCGCTCCTCTCCTGAATCCAAAGCAGACATTGCAAGTCCATCATGATGCTCCTCCCACTAAACCCAGATGCTACTTCAGCATCCTTCTCAACACAACACTCTAGGCAGCTACCAAACAATTGATAGGAGTTGGAGGCTGAGACGAAACTATTTGCATACCAAGTCTAAATCCTAACCTTGACTTGCTCAAGGCCGTTGGCCAGAATTATCAATGCCAGGACTCAGACCCAGGTTTTCTCGCCTGCTTCATTTATTCTCAAACCAACTTTTATTGAGTACCCACTATGTGTGCTATGTACTAGATTCAGAGATGAATACGGCCTGCTTACAGGCTCCTAGTCTACTGGGGGAGAAAGTCAAAGGGGAAATCATTATGATATGGGGAGATCGTAGGACATAGAAACAAGTTCCTGTGGGAAATTGGAGAAGACAGCAACCTGACTATTTGCAGACTAGTTTGGGTGGCTGAGTGGTGGTTAAGGATTACTTCCCAAAGGAGGGGACACTGCAGTCAGCACTCAGACAGCAAGCAAGTGACAAGTGTGAGGTCCAGCATAGTGTCCAGGTACATTCGCTTCTCTGGGGATGAATGATATCTATGGCCTGTAAGATGATCAGAAGATGTCTTAGGAGAGGCCACCAATCCTGGTGAATGGGAGTTTGCAGTGTTGACAAGGGGCAAAGATGGGACTTCAAAGAAGTGGCTTAGGGGTAGAGGAGGAAGTTTCTAGGCTGGCTTTCCTAGTAGGGCTGAAGCCCAATAACATGCACTGTTAGGCCCCTATTGAACTCACCCATCATACCCTGCCCTCCTGCACTTGTGGCCCTCATCATACTGCTCATTATTTAGCATTGGTTGGTCTTCCTTGACTAAACTAGAAGCCCTGATAGGGCAGGGACTGGGTCTCATTTGTTAATAGCTGGGACTTGAACCTAGCCCTGGCACAGTGCATGCCTGGCTCATGATAGGTACTCAGTGAATCTTGGATGGATGGATGGATGGATGGATGGATGGATGGATGGATGGTTGGATGGATGGATCAATGGATGGATGGCTGGATGGATGGGTGGATGGATGGATGGATGGATGGATGAATGGTTGGATGGGTGGATGGATGGTTGGACGGATGGATGGATGGATGGATGGAAGGATGGTTGGATGGATCGATGGATGGATCGATGGATGGGTGGATGGATCAATGGTTGCATGGATGGATGGATGGATGGATGGGTGGATGAATGGTTGGATGGGTGGATGGATGGTTGGACGGATGGATGAATGGATGGATGGGTGGATGGATGGATGAGTGGTTGGTTGGATGGATGGATAGATGGTTGGATGGATGGATGGTTGGATGGATAGTCATGTGGTCTCTCTAAGCCTGTTTTCTCCTCTGCAAAATAGGGGAAATAGTGTCAACCTCATAGGGATGGTATGAAGATTAAATTGGATGATGTGGCTAAAGCCCCTAGAACAGTGCCTGGCATTCAAGAAAATATTTATTGAAGGAATAATGATCACTTTAAGCACAAGTGTAAACACGTTCTCAACAGATATCTCCTGACAAATGCTTAACTCTCTGCCAGGATGCTTAAAAGAGGAGGAAGCCTGGGGCAAAATTGATAGGCATGAAACCCAGTGGTGACCATCAGGACAGTAAGACCTTGGCTGGGAAATCCTACATGTCCTTGAGAACGTGAAAGAACAGAGCTAAGCACTTTACACATATTAACTCATTTAACCCCCACAGTGACCTTACGTGGTGAGCATTGCTATTATCCCCATTTCTCATATGGAGAAACTGAGGCACAGAGAGGTAAAATAAGTTTCCCAAGGTCACACGGCCAAGACGTGGTCTGACTCCCAAGGCCACTCTCTTAGCCACCTGTGAAGCTCACTGTCGAGTAGAAGGACAGAGCTGTACCACCGGGTGGCAGTTACTAAGGACAGGGGTTGTATCTGACGTCTTTCTGTCCCAGTGGTGCCTGCCACACAGCAGGTTCTGAATCAGTGTCTGTGGAATGAGTGAATGAACAAACGAATGAATGAGTGAATCTGTACACCACCAACCACGAGAGCAGTGTGACGGCTCTGATAATGGTATCCGTAGTCAGAGGACGTGGGTTAGTGCCTACATCGTCTGAGATGGCTGTGTCATATCTGAGTGGATGTCCTCGCAGTCGATTTTACAGCTCACTCAGGACACGTGCCTTGCTGTCCATTCCTGTCTGTTGCTACCCATAAACGGCCTTGTCAGTTACTCCTCTGATGTCACCAGAACCTCCTGCTGTCATTTCAGTCCTCATAGGGCAGGAGGGAACTGGGTGGCAGAGAGGGCCTGGGGCCAAGGAGACCATGCTCAGCTCAAAGCCAGTGGTAGAGAACTTGACCCACTTCTGCCACCACCATCTGTGTGTCCTCAGGTAGCCGCTCCCCTCTCTGAGCCTCGCCTTCCTCATCAGCATAATAACACCCCCTCACAGGTCCGTTGTGAGGCACAGCTGTGGCCACCTCAGGAAACACAGAAGCAAGAGGCATGGTTGTTCTGGAAGGTTGGGATTCACAGGCTGGCGTCAGGAGCAGGTGCGTCCGTCTTGAAGTTGGGAGCAGTCAAAGGCCGTGGGAGACGTGAGTGGCAGCCCCGTGCCCTGTGGGCCCCAGGGCCGTTCCTCCGCTGCCTGGCCCAGTGGCTGAGAGGCCAGAAGATTAACTCGGGGAGGAAGGCCTGCACTCTCCAGGAGGAAGCCTGTTTTGACGCACGTTGGGTCCAGACAGGGTAACAGCTCGGTTCCCCGGCAGACACGTCCTTGGCCTCTCCCAGCGTGAGCCGAGTTCAGAGGGAGGGAGACACGGCGGGGGGCAGAGGGCAGACGCCAGGAGCTGGGCAAGAGCCCAGACCTCCAGCAGGGGTCTGGTGGGGCCCTGGGGCGGCTCGGGGAGCCACATGCCTGGGCTCGGGGGAGGCGCAACCGGGGGGACTCTAGAGATGGAGCAAGGAGCTGCCTGGAGCAGCTTTCTTCCCTTTCAGCTGTCTGCCAAGGAGCAGCGTGGCTACAGGCTCCACAGGGCCCGGAGACGAGGCTCTGCCAGCCCCCTGGGCACCTGTCCCAGAAGCCTCATTACCGGCTCTCGATGGGCAGCCAGCTCGCTGATTGCGCGTCCTTGGGGAGAAGGCACTGCTGAAACAGTGAAATCCTCTGAAGGAAACACTTTTGTTGCTTCACGGAAGCAGAACATGGAGTCTCACCTGTCACCCCTCATGTTCATGTGGGCAGAAGAAGCTGCCCACGGGTCCTCGGGAAATCTGACCCCCTCTCTCCACTCTCACAGTCCCTGCGCGGTCCACCCGCCGTCCTCTCTGCCTGGACCACGGCGCAGCCTCTCTGCTCCCCGACGAGTCCGGGCTCCGCTCAGCAGACAGAGGGACCTGCTCCCGTCACAGGGCATTTCACAGCCCTGCCTGAGGCCCCCAGTGGCTTCCCATCACACTCACAGTCCACCTGCATCTCCTTTCTGAGCCTACAGGGCCTGAGGCTCTGGCTCCTTCCTCCCGCTCTGCCCCCGTCTCCCACTCTTCTTCACCCCTCTCCAGCCCCACAGGCCCCTGCAGCTCCTCAAACACGCTGGGCTTATTTATTCCCTCGTGAGGAAGGGCCTTTGCACGTGCTGTTCCCTCTGCCTGAATCCTCTTCCCTGTGCTCTCCTCACAGCCAGCTCCTTCTTGTCCCTCAGGTCTCAGCTCCCGAGTCACCTCCTCAGAGAAGCCCTCCGGGACCGCCCCCCCCCACCCCCAGTATCCTCCAGCGCATTATCCTGTGTTTATTTTCTGTTCATCGCCTATCTTCCTCATTTGATCATAAGCTCTAGAAGGAGGGAACTCGCTCGTTTTGTTTGCTGCTGTGTCCCTGGCAGCCAGAACAGTGCCTGGCACATAGTAAGGCTTCGAGTCTCTTGAAAAAATGATCCCTACAAGGAGACATGGGTAATACTTACAGCCACTTCATGAGCCCCTGCAGGCACCTGGCATCGTCCAGCTGTAACCGCATTTTGTCCTCACAAGATAATACCCAACAAGGGAGTGTCTCTATCTTACAGCTGAGGAAACCGAGGCCCCAGGGGTTCAAGCAACTGTCCAAAGGTCATGCGGAGAGCACGAAGTAGAGCCCCAGGTCTGTCTGAGTCTAAGCCCCTGCTCTTACTGCTGTGCCGTTAAAACAGCTGTTCTGGGGCCGGCCCTGTGGTGTAGTGGTTAAGTTCGCACACTCCACTTTGGCAGCCCAGGTTTGCAGATTCAGATCCCGGTGTGGACCCACACACCGCTTGTCAGCCAGGCTGTGGCAGCGTCCCACGTACGAAATAGAGAAAGATTGGTGCAGATGGTAGCTCAGGGTGAATCTTCCTCAGCAAAAAAATAAAATAAAAACAGGTGTTCTTACCCTTGTTTTACAAACAATAGAACAGAGACTCAAAGGCGGGTGTTCATGTGCTCAGCCTCTGCTCGGAAGAGTCAGGGCTGGGATGTGAACCCAGCGCGCTGCTTTCTACAGGGATCGGGCTGCAGGAGGTCGGGCAGCTCTCTGTGATGCACGGGGCTTCAGGGGTGGGCAGGAGGCCGTCTGGTTTGACAGCAGGGTCCCCAGTGCAGAGTAAGCCCCTCCAGGAGAGGAGACCACAGTAATAACATTTAACACTCATTGAGCACTTCCTGCACGCTTGGCAGTGTTCTAAGCGCCTCACGTGGGTTAACCATCTTCTCCACGACCTTAGAGGGAGATAGCGCTAAGCGTTATTACCTCCGTTTTGCAGATGACAAAAGGCACAGAGAGGTCACGTGGCTTACCCAAGGTCACCCAGCTAGGAAGTGGTGAAGCTGGGTTGAGCCCAAGCACTGACCACTGTCTGTACTGCCTCTCTGAGGAGGCCAATCTGGGCGGGCTCCAGAGCCCTCAGGGTCAGAAAAGGGCTCCAAGCCCAGCAGAGCAAACAAAGCCTGCAGCCCGGTGCCACCAGGTTCTGATCCTTGGGACCCTGACAGATCCCAGCCCCTGGGGGCTCTCAGTCTGGTCAGATCTGGGGGCTGGGTCCCAGCGTGGCTGAAGGCCGCTCACCCGCTCTGAGCCTCTATTTCTTCAGCTGTAAAGCAGGGCCAGGAGTTCATCAGGATGTTGTGATGAAAAGAGGGGAGACAACAGAGCTGCGTTAATCCTCCCCAGCCTGGAGCCTGGCCCCTGAATGATGGGCGAGCTGTGAGTGAGACAGAGCACATGGCTTCCATCGCAGCTTAAATCCCTGCACGGCCACTCGCCGAGTCAGTGATGCTGGGCAAGTGACTTTTCCCTCTGTACCTGTACCCACCACGTAAATGAGGATAATTATAGTCTAATTTGAGATTACGTGAATTAATCCACGTAAGGCACTTAAAACAGCGCCTGGCCCAGAGTAAGCTCTAAGTGTGAGCTGCTATTTATCAGACGATTACAAATGTTAAAATGTTAGTTCTGGCCTCTCTTTTAACGAAGTAGACTCTCAAACAGGGTTGCCGTGAGGTCAGAGAAAGTAAGCGAGGAAGCTGTGCTCTCAAGCCCTCACTTGGTGACAGCGTGGGCTTTCTCTGCAGGCTGCCCTTCACCAGAGGTTGCCTCCCCACCCTTCATCGCCACTTTTCCCAAGGATTAGAGTCCTTCCCTGTGGGTGCCAGAATGAAGTGCTTGTCAAGTTTATGAGCTTTCCGAGCCACTCTGAGCGACAGCCGGGCCTCCTCATTTTTATAAGGACTGAGATAAGAGGAGAGTTTCTGAGATTAGAGGTTTGTCATCATCCTCGGCTTTGATGTCTGTCTGTCTCTCTCTCTCTGTTTCCTTCTCCAAAGCACAAGCTGAGAACGGCAGCCTGGGCCCCATAAACACGCTGTTCAAATAAAGGAGACGTTTAGGGGAAGATGGAAGTGCCATTTAAAGGTGATCGCTCTAAAATGACCGCGTCTGGGCAATTTGTCACGAAGTACCCCAGCCGTTGGCCGAAGATCACTTGTTCTGCAGATCTTGCTGTTGGCTCATAATTTTCAACTTTTGACCCTTTAAAACTGAGAAGGCGTGGGATTTTTGTAAGATTCAGAATAGGCGTGTTTTCAAAGTCACTTTTTAAGAAGCCGTCTGTCCCTGGGAAAGCTTGGGATCGGTTCGACTCCAAGGAGCCCTGCAGAGGAGGTCCCTGCTCTGCCGGGGGCACTTAATGATCCAGGAGTGTCCCATTCCAGCGACTGGGCAGGCTTCTTCCCGATTCCCTGTGGGCTCACAGGCCATCGTGCCACAGGCAGGCTATCTGACCCACAGACAGTGGGCACCGAGGCGCTGACGCATTGTCCGGTGCTGGGTGGCAGGCTGGTTGCTGCCCCCCCACCGCCTGCCTGTCCAGCCAGCCCCGCATCCTGAAAGCCCGCACTCAGAGGGGGTTCCAGCTGCAGGCCCTCAGCCTCGCTGTGCAGTTTCTCCTCTCCACACCTTTGCACAAGCTGTTCCCTCTGCCTAGCATGCCCTTCCTTTCATTCTTTTGTCTTGGCCTTCTTCGTGAGCTTTCAAGACAGCTCATATTATCGCCTCCAGGAAACAACCAGGTTAAGGTCCCCTTCTCTGGGCTCCCAGGGCCCGCCCTTCCTACCCCCGCGTCCCCTGGCGCTGATCACACTCTGTGGAAGCTGCCTGTTTGCTTGGGCATCAGCCGCACCAGGCTGGGAGCCCACTGAGCTTTGGGTCCCTAGGCCCAGCCCAGGCGCCAGCCTGGAAGAGGTGAGGCCATGGGATAGACTCGTTGTCCGCCTTTGGCCTGAGATGCAGTGCTCCCCCTCCCCTCCCAGCTCTGACGCCAGTAACTGCCTATGGGTTTCTTAGCCTCACAAAACCTTGTCTCCTCTATAAATGGGAATATCAATAGTATCTGCCTGGCAGAATTGCTACAAGGATTGTTGACGGAAGCTAACACACTCCATGGTGTTAACTCTGAATCTTCACCAGGTAAGTCCTATTAATAGATCCATTTTCCAGATGGGGAAACTGAGGCACAAAGAAACGTTGAATAACTTGCCCAGGGTCAGTGGCAGAGATAGGGTTCAAGGCCAAGGCCTAACCACTGTGATGCACAGCCCCCCAATAACTTACATGAAGCCCTCAGCCTGGCACACAGTAGGTAGTCGTTAGAGATGGCGGCTCCCGCTGTTAATAGCTCGGTTCATTTGTAACAGTGGGAGAGGTGGGACTGGTCACAACACGGGAGAAAGGGCTCAAGAACTGGGGAAACAGCGAGGAGGGGAAAGAGTTCAGACTCGGGAGTGGGCCAGTGGAGGCCAGAGTGGGAGGGCAGGCCGGGCCTGGCAGGCTGCTGGGAGGAAAGGGTGAGGGCACTGGGGCTCCACGGCCATCTGCGCACCCACAAGGGATCACCCCTAGCTTCCTGCTCTTAGAGGATGAAACCCCAGACTCCGTCACTGAGCACGCAAAGTGCATTGTGACGGAACCCCAGATCACCTTTCCGGCCTTGTGTCCCACCCTTTCCCCCATACATCCCACGCTTCAGCCACCGGCCGTGCCCTTCACCCCTCCATGCCTTCACACACACTGTTCATCTGCCTGAAATGTCCCTCATCTCTTCTGGCCCTGATGGACTCCTACTCATCCTTTAATACCCAGTTCAAATGGCCCCCCCTCTGGTAAGCTTTCTTTGATACCCTCGCTGATCATATTCACTCTCCCCTTCTAGACTGTCAGCCTCAAGGCCGAGGACGATGACTGATTCCACTCTGTGCCTTGTGCCGGCACAAGGTTGTGCTTGTGCCCAACACAGAGCTGGGCACAAAGTCATTACTTAGAAAAAACTGGATGGGGCTTTTTAAATTAAGTCTGTACTCAAGTCAGGGGCAGGCCCTCGTGAGACCACCCCCATGCTCTCAAAGCCTCGGTGTCCAGCAGGGCTCTGACGTGGAGGCAGAAGCTGAGCAAGATTAAGGAGGGACTTCACACTTCCCGGGGATCCAGACTAGAGAATGCTCTAGAGCAAGTGGGGCTCCGGAACCCTGCTGTGTGCACAGAAAATGCTGCCCAGGAGAGTTCGTCCCTGACACCTCACGCTGAGCTCCTCCAGCACCACCCAGAGTTGGCTGCAGATGGAAGACAAGCTGGAGGCCGGAGAGGTCCTGTCTGCTGTCACTCATTGGACCTCCTTAAAATGAGGAGCTCAAAACGGACCTTGCCTGGGAGGCAGGGAGCACGCTGGGCTGTCACTCTGCTTCTGGTCCTACAGTCTAAGACCACATTGGCTTTTGCAGCAGCTTTTGGCTTGTGGTCAACTCAAACCCCCAGATCTTTTTCACTGGGATGGCTGCCAAGCCACATCTTGTGCATTTGATTTATGGCTTGGGTTAGCTGAGCCCACTCCTGCTCCCCAGAAGCTGACAGGAAGAGGGCGATGGTTTCTGGACCCCTAGGAGGGAGAGGGATTGCAGGCCCCCAACCCAGGAGCCTCGATGTGAAGGCGGGCAGGCCCCCCTCTCCCTATTTGTATTTCCTAATCCTTTTTCCTTGAGGCGCCAAATGCCAGGACCTCTTGAGTGTGATTGTCATTAGCATTCAAGTCACAGGCCACCAGGGCTCCAGCAGTTCGACCTTTCAGGTTCCTGGGGGAAGCGGTGGTTCTGGAAGGCACCCAGAAGGGCAGAGAGAGAGGGGTGTTGGCGGCCTGGGCTCCTGAGTCCGGTGTCCGTGTGCCCCACAGAAGGTGCTGTACTGCTCTGAGCCTCAGTTTCTCATCCGCAGAATAGGAGTAACAAACCTCGACCTCATGGCATTGTCAGGACAAAGGCGCCCAGGCAGGAAGTGACTTCCCCGGCACAGGAGTGTCTGTCTGGGATTGTAGACAGCTGGGGCCAAACGGATTTTAGGGGCCCAGAGATGTCCTGCTGTTACCCCACACACTGAGCAGGAACCGAGGCGAAGCCTTCCCCGCCTTTGCAAATATTGTTCCTGCTCGGCCAAATGGTCCTGTCCCCAGGGACCGCCTTTTAAATACCACCTTTTCAAAAAGGCCTCTCCTGACGACGCTCCCCAAGGCGACCCCGTGGCCCCGCCTCAGCCCCGCTGTCTCCCCCGTGACCCCCACTCTTGTGTACAGTATCTGTGTTTTTCGGCTGCTCTGTCCCTCTGTCGCTCTTGCTAGGCCCCAGCTCCATGAGGGTGGGCACCACGTCTTCGCCATTCCCTGCTGTCCTCCCCTGGCCCTGGCGCATTGCGTAGTCAGGATTCGTCAGTGGGCGGAGAATGACCGTCAGGAACTTTGACGCATTCCCCCAGCCTTTGGCTACTCCCAGTTAAGCGAGCCGGGGGACCCTATAGAACGTAAAAGAAGAGTGCGTTTATTTCCTTCTGTCACACACAAGGTCACTTCCCCGCCCTGGGCCTCAGTTTCCCCAGCTGTAAAATGTCCGGTGCAGAGTGAGAAATGGGCCTGCCTCTTCTCTCTAGAGTTCCAGCTCTGAAAGCCTGAAGTCGGCCCAGGAAGGGGGAGAAAATGGTATTGAATTGTATTGCCTGTTGGGTTGAAAAAAACAACTTCTGCCAGGAAATCTCTCTTACTCTGTCACTTTCTCCACTGGCCTGGAAAAAACTGCCCCGCGCAGGCCCAGGCCTGCGGAACCGACACAGAAAAAGTCACAGGCCCCTCCTGCCCCGGGTCCGGGCAGAGGGGCCCCTGAAAGGTGTGTGGCAGCTGCTTTCCCGGGGGGTCCGGGGGTTTGTTGCCTTAACCGAGCTTACCAAGCAGGTAAAAAATTCCAGACATGTTCTCCGCTGACAGCTAATTGTGTCCTTTATTAATGACCATGGCTTTCTGGGGGCAGGTGGGGGGTGGGGAGGCCAGTCTCAGCCCAGGGGGCTCCTTCAGGTGGAGCTGATGACCACGTTTCTGGATCCCGGAGAAGGGGAAGTGCTACGTGAGGTGACCCCGAAAATGCACCCCCAGCTGGAGAGGGGAAGCCCCTTCCCCGGCTCCTCGAACCCCAGCAGGGGCAGCTGGCGCCGACCGAACGAGGCAGGGGTTCTGGAATCTGGCGGCCCAGGCTCTGGGTCCGAAGTCGGCCTCCCAGAACACAGCCTCCAAAGCACAATGACGGTCTGAAGGGGGACCCACAGGGGGACTATGGCCGTGGGTAGCCTGGGAGATGCTCCCAGCTCCATCCGGCCATCACCCCCCCTCTTGGCACCAGGACTGCCTCAGTGACCCATGACACCACCTGTCCATACAGCAGCCAGATGTGCCGGGGGACTCAGGCCTGGCCCTGCCAGATGTGTCAAGCTTTCCAAACACATCCGGCTTCCCCTCGGGCACATCCAGACTATTATTTAACACTCGCTTTTCCAGCATCTGTGAGTCCTGAGGATTACAGGCTGGGAGGCCCCGGCGTGTCGATCCAGCTTAAGGTCTGGGAGCCTAGAGCCCACTACTCATCAAAGGGCCTGTTTTCTCAAGGACCCAATGAGGATTTTTACAAGCCCCATTGCAGTGATAGCCTCGAGCTGGAGGGAGGGCATTTGTGGAGCTGTCTGTTCCTCATTTTCTCACTAGGATCCTGTGTTAGCCTAGGAAGGAAGGTGGGGTGTGCAGCATTAACCCCAATTATAGATGAGGGATGTGAGGCTCAGAGAGGGACATTGTGAAGAGGTAGCTGAGGTAGGACTTGAACCAGGCAGAGGAAACAGCACGTGCAAAGGCCCTGAGGCTAGAGGAGGCCTGACGCACTCCAGGACAGCTGGGAGGCCAGTGGGACTGGAGTGGAGTGGGCAAGAAGGAGGGTAGTAGGAGGTAAGTTCATAGAGGTAAAGAGGATACAATTATATCAAAAATAATGAAATACTTAGGGATAAATTTAACCAGAGGGGTAAAGGGGGCTTTGCAGGCTCTTGGTTTTTACTCCAAGTGAAGGGGGAGCTGTCAAAGGCCTTTGAGCAGAGGAGCCACACACAGCTGATTCCTGTTCTGCAGGCTCCCTCTGGCTGACGGCTAAGAGCAGACTGCAGCCAGAGGAAAGTGGGGAGCTAGGATCACAGGGGTGAAAGCAGGAAGCCAGTTGGGAGCTCCACAGAGATCCGACAGCTGCCACTGCCCCCCCCCCCCCCACTTTCTTCCCTTCCAACCTGTGCAGCGGAACTCCTGGTCTGCAGCCCCAGCCCTATCAGCCACTAATTGCTGTGTGACTTTAGGCAAGTCAGTATCCCTGTCTGGGTTGTGTAGCTGTAGTCCTATAACAAGGAGCTTGGACCAGAAGATCTTGAAAGTTCTCCTGACTTCCAGTGACTCAGACCCCCCTCCCACCCCGGCCGGCCTCTCCAGCCTCATCTCCCGCCTCTCCCAGCCTTGAACTTCACGCTTCAGCGACCCTGAACTATTCGCAGCTCCCCACACACGCACGCACGCACCGTGCCGTTTCACGCCTCCGTGCCTTTGCTCAGGCGGTCCCCTCTGCCTACAATGCCCTCTCCCGCCCGCCGCCCTGCACATGGAGAGCCCGTGTTCTTCAGGTCTCCTCGGGGCTCCTGGCACTTGACAGGCCATCCTGACCTTTAAGAGACAATAGAATGAAGTGGATGTGGGCTCAGAGCTGCCTTCAAATGCCAGCTGCGTCTCTGGAGTTGCCTGACGTTCTTGAGCCTCTGTTTCCTCATCTGTAAAACAGAGATAATTCTATTTCCTACTCCCAGGGTGAGGGTGAGGGTACGGGAAGATTGTAAAGCACCTCACCCGGCCCCTGGGACCTGGAAACTGGAATCTGTGAAGCCGTGAAGACTCTGGCTGCGGAGAAAGGGCTGTTGAGTGAACGGGGGGCGGGGGCTCACCCTGGACAGGGTAGCCCCAGATCCCTGGAATGACCCTGGCCAGGACCCCAGCCTCCCAGCAGCCCCGTGGCCCAGGGGGATTCCTGTCCACCCCTCCTGTCACCACCCCCTCCCCCTGCTCACCTCCTCCGTCAGGGCCTGGTCAGAGCAGCCTGCCGGCAGCCACACAGCACTTGGAAATGTCCTTAATTGCTTCACCAGAGTGGGGAGTCACCCTGCGGGCAGATAATTAAAAAGTTCAGAGCTTGATTAATTGGGAGGAAATTGGAGGAATGGGGCTGCCTGCTGGGCAGGCGGGAGCTCTCAGCCCCTACCGTGGGGATGGCGTGAAGGGAGGCAGGCCAGAGCCGGGATGGGGAGCCTAACGTGGCATCTGGGACCTGGAAGGGCCGGTGGGTATGAGACAGGCTCACCCACCTTTGTAGGTGGTGGGGTTCAGGACCCAGCTCCCCAGGAGACTGTGATCTCCCCCCCGCCCCACACACACACACACACACAACTGGGGAGGAGACGTCAGGAGACACAGTAGTGGTGAGAGTTCCATGACTCCGGCCTTGGGGCCAAGGGCCCCACAGGCCTCCCAGCCTGTCCGTCGGGAGCAGCTGCGTATGCCTGCTCTGCACCAGGTGGTGAACAGGGCAGGTGTGGTAGCTGCCTTCATGGAGCTTGCCGCTGGGCAGGTGGGAGATGGAGAGACAGATGTTAACCAAATGCCAAGAAAGACCAACGTAGGACGCCTTGAGAGCTCCTCATGGGGGCACAGGGAGCAGCTCTGGGGGCTCTGACATGGTCTCGGGGGCTCCAGAGGCCTAGAACAAAATCTCCAGTCCACACACAAGCTGAGTGAGCATAAGCACAAGATCCCACCGTTTTGAGCCTCAGTCAGTCAGTCAACAAACGCTTCCTGAGGCCTTGTGTCCATCCCCTCTTGGCCAAGCAAGGACTGAGCGGTGCCAGACAGTGTGGGTCCCTGCTGTCCCTCGGCACGCAGCCTGGTGTGGGAGGCAGACAGTTGCAACCGTGTCATCGTGCAGCCAGAGGCAAAGTGCCTGTGCTTCAGGAGCACAGGAAAGAGCCCCAAACCCAGCCCTGGTGGGGGGTGGCATCCACGGAGTAGGACCAAAAGGGAGTCTGGGCTGGAGCTGAGATTTGAAGGATGAAAACAAGTTAGCCAGGCTGGAGCTGGGACAGCGTCTCAGGCAGAGGGAGCAGCCTGAGCAAAGGCCCGGAGGTGAGACCGAGCATAGCTTGTTGGGAGCTGGAAGCTGTCTGCTGTGATGGAGCCCAGGGTGTGGCTGGGAGGGCGGGGGGAGCTGAGGCTGGCGAGATGGACCACAGAGGGGAGGCTGAAGCAGGCTGGACTCGGACAGGCACGAGGGAGCCACTGAAGAGCGTTGAGCAGAGGAGGGCCTCGGCAGCTGGCTGGTGTGGAGGCTGGCCTGGGGGGGCCTGGTCCACCCTCAGGGAGAGAGGACATGTGTTAACACAGTCCCTGCCGCTACCCTCTGACTTCTGTGGTCCTGCCAGCTGCAGGTGGGACCCACAGAGCCGGTTCCAGCAGGGGGAGTCGGACGTGTCGGGGAGTGGGGGGCAGCATGATGACACCCCCCGGGGTGGTCCAGGAGGAGTTACCACAGCAGGGGAATGACCCTGAGGCGCTCCCTGGACATAAGCTGGCCAGGCAGGGCCCCCTTCTCCGGGAGAGAAGGGGAGAGGAAGAGGTGGGAGAGAGAGGAAGGGTACCTCCATCAAGCTGGGACACTGGGGCCTCAGAGGTGGGTGTCAGAAAGAACATGGACCCTGGGCTCAGGCTCTGCCCTGAAGCCTCTGAGTGACTTTGACAAGGCACTTCCTTTCCGCGAGCCTCAGTTTCCTCATCTCTAAAGCGGGCGTGGAGCCTCCTCTGTGCAGGGTGGTGTCAGGACAGAGGGAGGTCGCAGCTCACCCGGGGGCGCAGGGTAGATCGGCAGCTCCTGCCTCTAGCCCGGAAGCTCACCGCCTGCTTCCTGCGGGGCTCTGCCCAGTACAGGGGGTTCGGCACCCTGCCCAGCCTGGCCCCCGGGGACTGACTCCACCTGCCCAAGCTCAGCAAAAGCAGGAAGCGTGCAAAATGCAAAAACCACTTTGCATGCAGGAGACCCCCAGCCCCGCCTGCTCGGCCACAAGCTCACCACGAGCTCAGCCCTGACATGTGCACGGCACAGGCTCTGGAAACAAATTGGGTTTTCCACAGTTCAGGGAGAACGTAGGGCCTGGGGTGGGTGGGCGTGCCCACAGCTGGAAGAGGCCCTAGAGATGGCCCCAGCTGTGCCCAGGGTGGGCAGGAAGTGGCCTGGGCTCACAGAGCAAGGGAGACCACGAGGCCACAGGGGCAGCCCAGCCTCAGCATCCCCCTTCTGGGCCCAGGACTCTTTCTTCTATCCCAACTCCTCTCCCAACCCAAATCCAGAACTTCCTCGAGATGCCAAGGCGGGAAGGTGAGCCAGCTGCCCTTCCACCCGGCACTGCTGAACCTGGGCCCCCACCCCGGCCCCGCTGCCCATAGTGGCCAGCAGTCAGGCCTGGTCAAAGCCAAGTGTGCCAGCCCCTGCTCAGCCATGGCCTCTCACAGGCAGGGCCTGGGCCCCTTGTCCCCACATCCTAGTGCTCGGCCCATCATCGGGGCCTAACTAAAGCCTCTTGAATAAGTCATAACTCCCCAAGTGGAGTGAAGTGGAGCTGCGCTCCTGAGGGCAGAGACCACCTCTTCATCCCTGTATCCCCAGGGATGAGCACGTAGCAAGTGACGGGCCGAGAAGGAATGACTCTAATACTAACACTGTATACCGCTTACGTGAGCCTGGCAAGTGCTTTCTCCGTGTTAACTCAGGGAATCTTCCCAACAAATATAAGGTCAGTGTTACCATTCTCCCCGTCATCCAGACAGGGAAACTGAGGCACTGAGAGTTACGTAACTCGCCCGCGATCACACTACTGGCAAGAGGCGGGCGTGGCTTCAGCCCTGGCAGCCGGCTGTGCAGGTCGTGCCCGGGCTCTGCTTCCTCAGTCCTCCTGCCCAGGTCCTCGGGAGGGGGCCAGGCTGTGGTGAGCCTGCCTCTGCCCAGAGCCACAGACCAAGCCCTCGGGTCGGCTGGACCCCCAGGAGGACAGAGACGCGCCTTCCCGGCCCCCGGGGCCTGGCACACGGGGCCTGGCTGAGCCTCCACTCCACCGTGGCACTGGTCGGTTTGCGGATTAAGCCGGAGTCAGTGGGAGGAGACGGGGAAGCAGCAGCAGGCTGGCCAAGGAGGCATCGAGGATCGCCCGGTGCCAATTAGCGGCCCCGCCGTGCCAGGCCCAGATGGAGCCCTGCCTTGGCCTGACTCAGGGCTCGCTCGGTCAATTATCACCTATCCCCGGAGCCCAGGGGGCAGGCAGGAGGAAAATCTGTTTCCCTGTAATCCTCCCTCCCCTCGAGGCCGGCTGCCATCCTGCCGTGGGTTGCCTGGCCACCGGCTCTGGGCGTCTGCAGGAGGCAGGTGCTGGCTGGCTGCTGGCCCCAAGGCCTGGGGTTGGGGCCCAGGTTTTGCCTCTCTTGCGGAGTGACCCCGACCAGCCCTGTCCCCTCCGTAGGCCCCACAAGATGGTCTCCAGCCCTGACATTCAGCCACCTGATGATTTCTGTGTCCAGTCATCGGAACCGCAAAGGCCTGGAGTCAAACCTCGGCTCTGCCACTTGGTAGCTATGTGACCTTTGCAGGGAGGGGTGGGGGGGATCACTTCATGCCCTTTGGGCCTCAGTTTCATCATCTGTAAAGTGGGGGCGATAGTGGTACCCACTTCAGGATTCAGTGAGAGAATCCATGTAAATCGCTTGCACTGGGACCGGCCCCGGCAAGCACATAATAAATGGGAATTATTATTGTCCTGACATGCTGGATGCATACGAAGAGCCAACATTAATACGGCACTTGCTGTATGTTCTAAGCACTTTGGGTGAATAACCTCTCAAACCCTCAGCCCCTGCCCTCGAGTTGCTCACTGTCCAGTTGGGGAGACAGACCTGCCTTCATCCGGCAAACTGCATTGGCTGAGCACCTACTGTGTGCCAGACCCTGTACTCGGTGCTGGGGATGCGGGGATTAAAGACCCAGCCCCTGCCCCAGCCAGGGTTCACCGAGCCACGGGCAGAACACAGATAAGTCACATCTGGGTCACATCCAGTGGTGGGGTGCAGCGGCTTCATGCCGGCGTGGCTCGCAAAAGCCGGCTTTGTTCATTTCTCCCCAACTCAGTGTTCAGTTATCTCAAATTGGTAGCTTGAAATAAGGGAGCCTTAGAAATTGGGAAAAACAACAAATCAGGGCTTTTTTTCCCCAGCCATTTACCAGCACACCAGGGCCTACAGAGCGTGTGTCTGGTGCTCTGCACTGGAGGTCTGAGTGTCTGCAGTAGTGCGGAGGGCGGGCCCCCGGGGCCGAGCGGGTCAGATTCACCAATCCCCGGGGCAACATGATGGGTGAAGGGCATCCAAGCAAAAGGACGAGTGCGTGTGCAGCCAGGGCGTCTGAGGAGCTGCAAACAGAAGACAGAGGTGACAGATGGGGCTGGAGAAGCATCAGGAGGGTTGGCCAAGACCAAGGGTGTTTCCGGGAGGCGGGAATTCTGGTTTGAGAACAGGAGGAGCTGGTCACCCTAGTGGAAGACCCCTGGGGAGGGCAAATGAGCAGTGGAGAGGGATCTGAGCATCCTTGTGACCTGATGAAATCGAGATGATAATTGTGGCACCAACCTGGCGTTCACTTGGCTGAGCCCCTTCTCACCCGCTTTCTCGTCTGGGTCTCACGACGCCTGTAAGGGGCATATTCAGTCATTCAACAAGTACTGAGCACCTGCTGTGTTCCCACCACTCTGCCAGGAGCTGGGGAACCAATGAGAACCGGACAAAGCTGGCTCCCTTCCCCTCCCCATGGACTTCCAGTGCGGCACACAAGTGTATAAACTCTCTTCTAATATAATGACAGGTTGTGATGAGGGTCGATGAAGGAGACAGACAGACAGAGCGCAACAAGAGAATTGCTTTAGCCAGTGTGGTCAGGGAGGGCCTCTCGGAGGCGGTGACATTTAAGCTGGGGCCTGAAGGATGAAAAGGATCAGCCATGAGAAGAGCAGGGGCAGCATCCAGGCAGAAGGTACAGCATGGCCCAAGGCCCTGAGGTGAGAACACTCTCAACGACCGATGGGCTGGAGCCCAGTGAGCGAGGGGAGTGGCCGGAAGCAGCAGGAAGGCTGCAGAGCCAACCTTGCAGGCCCATGGATCAGGGCGAGGTGGCGGAGTTGCTGTGAGGGCCCCAGGGAGCCGCTGGTGAGTCAGCAGGTGCGGTGGGTCGGAGTCGCTCTCATCAGATGTGGGGAGGTGGACGCAGAGCAGGGAGACCCGTTCAGAGGCTCCCACTGTGTCTATACCACACAGGTGCCACCAGCTCCTTCCAGAGGACGCTGAGTGTCAGAGAGGGCGGGAGGCCTGTCTGTGCCCACACCACGGCTAGAGGAGCAGCTGCCCAGTCTGTGTCTTCAGGTCTCATTGTTCTCTTCCCGCTTCTGCATGAGACTCAGATGCTGGCAGGACCGGTGCCCTGCCCGCTGAGAAGCTGGGGGCAGCGTGGCCCCTAGGGTGCCGGGCACTCTGGATGGGCAGCTGCCCTAGACCTGCCTCCATGGGAAAAGTGGTGGCCGATGGGAGCTGAGGCCCCAGCACACCCCCCAGCCCCTCAGGACTCCTGGGATCAGAATCTGCCTCTGCAGGGCCGGCCCGGTGGCACAGCGGTTAAGTGCACATGTTCTGCTTCTCGGAGGCCTGGGATTCACCGGTTCGGATCCCGGACGTGACACCGCTTGGCAAGCCATGCTGTGGTAGGCGTCCCACATATAAAGTAGAGGAAGATGGGCATGGATGTTAGCTCCGGACCAGTCTTCCTCAGCAAAAAGAGGAGGATTGGCAGCAGATGTTAGCTCAGGGCTAATCTTCCTCAAAATAATAATAATAATAATAATAATAATCTGCCTCTGCCACTAAGAGCCACCTGTGGGGCCGCCCCGTGGCCGAGTGATGAAGTTTTGTTCACTTGGCACAGGGTTTCGCTGGTTCGGATCCTTGGCGCGGACATGGCACCACTCATCAGGCCATGCTGAGGTGGCGTCCCACATGCCACAACCAGAAGGACCTACAACTAGAATGTACATCTATGTACTGGGGGGCTTTGGAGAGAAGAAGAAGAAAAAAAAAGATTGGCAATGTATGTTAGCGCAGGTGCCGATCTTAAAAAAATAAAAAGAGCCGTGTGTGTCTGCTCTCTCTGGGCCTCAGTTTCCTCAAGTGTCAATAAGGTGGTTGAACTGGATGCTCTCCAGCTCCTCCTTTCATCCCCCTGTCTCCCACCTGGTACCCGGCATCGTACTGAGAGTTCACAGTCAGGCCAGTACTTACAGATTCTTGAGTGAGTCATTGAAATAGGCACTTGCACCCTGCACACGGGCCCAGGGAAGGCTTCCTGGAAGAGGATGCCTTTGCTGAGGCTCAAAGGGGCATAGGAGTTGGCCTGATGACAAAGGGAGGGCCTTCCAGGTAACGAGAGCAGGAGGACAAAGGCCGGAGGTGTGCAGGTGGGCCTGGCAGCGGGCGCCGTGCGTGGTTGACTGTGGAGCGTCAGGCTTGGGGTGGTGGGCACTGAGAGATGGGCAGGTGCCGGCCCTGGGGTCCTGGGGTCCTAAGGAGTTTGGGGAGTTGTTGTGGATTTTTTAAAATAGCAGCTTTATTGTAATATAATTCAAGTATCATGCAATTCACCTATTTAAATTGTACAATTCAGTGATGTTTAGTATGTTCACAAAATTGTGCGACCATCACCACAACCACTTTTAGAACATTTGCTTCGCCTCGGAAAGAACGCACATCACCCGTTAGCCGTCACTGCCCATTCCCTGCTCGCCCCAGCCCCCGACAGCCCTCCTTTCGGTCTCTGTAGATGTGCCTCTTCTGGGCGTTTCCACATAAATGGAAGCAGACGCTGTGTCACCTTTTTTGGCTGGCTTCTTTCACTCAGCACGTTTTCAAGGGTCGGCCGTGTCATAACATGTGTCAGTACTTCCTTCCTTTTTATGGCCGAATAATATTCCATTTATGCCACTGTGGATTTTTAAGTGACACGGAAAGGTTTGCACTTTAGAAAGCTCTCTCTGGAAAGTGGGCAGGAGGGGGCCAGATGGCCAAGAGAGGCTGAGGAGTGGGTGGGAAGAGCTTTCTGGACACCTGCAGGGGTGGGAGGATGGCAGAGAAGAGCCATGACGGGCACTGCTGAGGAGGGAAGGCCTGGTAACTGACTGGCTGCAGGGGGTGAGGGGAGGGAGGGGCTGAGGGTTCCTGGTGATTGGGGAGAAGGATGCCGCCTTCTGGGACCGAAGAGCAGGTTTTATGAAGCACAGTGTAGGCAGATGCCGAAACCACGGAGGGCCCAGTGGGAGGGCCCAGTGGGAGGGCCGAGGGGGGTGGGGCACACCCCTAATGAGGGAAGGCTTCTGGAGGAGGCAGCCTGACCAGGATGTGGTGACGGGAGAGGACAGCCGGGAAGGTGGTCGAGAGGGAGGGGTTGGCAGCGGGCAGCCCCCGCCAGCCGGGCTCAGGGAATCGCTGGCAGATGGAAGAGGCGTGCGAGCGGGGCAGCCTTTCACCCGTGAGGGAGCCAGGGACCCTGGTCTGGGGCCATAACCCTTTGGCATCTGTCAGGCTGATCCTAGACCCTCACAGGAGCCCTGTGCCCCCATTCTACAGCGGGGGAAACTGAGGCTCAGAGAGGCCAGCTGCTTGACCAGAGCCAGGCCTGCAGCCTGCATGTCTTGACTGGACAGAGCCAAGGTGCCGAGGCTGCCCCTTCAGCCAGCTGGCAGGGAAAGGTGGGTGCCTAAAAGGAAGGTGAGACGGAGGCAGGACAAGAGGACGCGGGGGCCCCAGAGCCAGCACGGTGATGTGGAGAGAGCCCTGGGTGGGATGGGCACCCAGGGCAGGAGCTGCCAGTCCCTGCCCAGCACTCGTGGACCGTTGACGCAGCGCAAGTCACTTAAAGGCAGCACGGTGTGGTGGTTAGGGCAGTGGCCTCTGGAGTCAGACCGCCTGGGATGGACTCCCAGCTCTGCGGCTGTAAGCCCACATCCTTGGCAAATTACTCACTCCTGTGCTTTCCTTCCCCATCTGAGAAGGGGGGCGGCAGCGGTGCCTGCATCACCGGGCTGGGTGAGGCATTGGGCTGGTGAGGCTGGGAGGAGCTGCTCTGTGTTAAGTGCCTGGAACAGCGCCAGCGCTTAGTAAGTACCCAGTGAACGTTGGCCGGCTCGTGTTGACCCCCTCAGAGCCCTGGTTTCCCCCTCTGCACTGGGGAAGCCCTAGTTACTCCCCAGGGGCCTCGCCATCCTCGTTGGTGTCCCTGAAGCCTGGTTGGTTGTGTCACAGTCCTGTCTTCCCCTTCGTGGACAGGCTGGTGTGGCTCTTCTCCGAGACCCCACAGGCCTGGTCAGCGGCGTCAGCCAGGGCGGTTGTTGATTAGGATGCTCTCTCCAAAAGGCAGGCACAGCAGGGCCGGGGGGGCGGTGAGGGGGGACTGTTTTCTAGCGTCCCCATCCCCAGGGTGTTGTCCTTGGCTTGTTTGCTGAGCACTCACTTTACCTGGCAAGCCCTGAGATGATAAGTGCAACCCCTCCCCAACCCTGCGCCAGGCACCGTTCATTGCAGGCAGTCCTCACGGCTACTTTATGGGGTGGAGGCTTTCTTACCAATGAGAAAACTGCAGCTCAGAGAGTTTGAACTGCTTGTCTGAGGTCACCCAGCAGATTGGTATTTGAACCAGATACAGTGTAATAATGCCAGGAATTGTTCTAGGCATTTTTGCCAAAATTAACCAATGTAATCCTCACAACAGCTCTAGGAAGTGGATACTATTGTCCCCGTTTTACAAATGAGGAAACAGCTTAAGTGACTTGCCCGAGGTCACGCTGCTGGCACAGGTGGACCTGGGATTTGCCAGGCAGCCTGCACGCTAACCAGCGTGCTTCACTGCCTTTCTCCTTGCAAGCTCTCCAAAGCCCATGCTTGTTCCACTTACACAGGCAGCTTCAGGAAGTGTTTACGGAGCGCCCACTGTGTGCCCGGTTCTGTGTCAGGCACAGGAGGAGCAGCCGTGAATCAGACGTGGCTCCAATCCTGGGGGGCTGCAGCATGCCGGGAGACCCCTTGATGGATACTGATGGCAGGGGAGTAAAGCACTCTGAACTCCAGTGCGTGAGCACCGAGGAGGCGGGGTCTCTGAGGCCCGAGCTGATTGGGGGAGGTGGGGAGGGCGGTTTGCTAAGACCTGGAAGATAAGCTGGAAGACTGGGGCTGGAAAAATGATTTAGGGAGATTTATGTTAGCCATTTACATATGAGGAAACGGATGCTCAGAGAGGTGGGGTCGCTTACAAAAGGTCACACAGCACATGGGCATGGAATGTGATCCAGGTGAGGTCCCCTGGTCTGTGGACAGTTTAACCGCATCTGATCCCAAGGAGGAACTTGCCCCTTGCAAAACTCTTCCCTGTCCTCCTTACCGCTTACTCTTTCTAAGATCCCCCAGCAGCACCACAGCAGAGCTGGGATTATGAACCCCCGTAAGCAGAAGAAAAAACTGAGGCCAGGAAAGGGGCAGGGCCTAGACCCCGGGCCTGCGGATTCCCAGCCCAGGGCCAGGAGGAAGCGTAGGGTGGATTTGCACACAGGCCCACACAGGAGCGGTCACCTCTTATAGAACCTAAGCCTGTGCCCTGAGCTGCAGGGCCTGAACCCAAATCCCGAGCATCCCCCGGCGCAGGGAGGAAGGCCAGAGGCCCTGGGAGAGCCTCGAGTGCAAACACTCCCTTCTCGGGCTGTCCCTGGTACTGCAGGCCCCCTTTATTTCAATGAACTGATCAGACCTCTGCTATAGCAGCTGCTGCTAGTCACTGGGCTCCGACACTGTGCAAGGCCTGCTGTGCCTTACGTGCCTGTGCCACGTGCTCACCATGGGCTGCAGAAATGGGCCTTAGAATCATAACTTTACAAACTAGGAAACTGAGTCTCAGAATGGCTAAGCCACTTGTCTAGGGCCACACAGCTGGTAAAATGCCAAGCTGGGAGTTGAAGCCGGCATTCTTTCCTGTTCCACCACATCGCCTCCCTACCTGCCCAGCTCCGTGCTAGATCTTTCTTCTGTGATGTAATCATCTTGATCAGCTGTGACCCGGGAATCTAGTTAGGAGAGTCAGAGCCCAGCCAGCTGTTGGTGAGCAAGTCTGCACCATGGGCGCTGACCCAGACCTCCTCTGGGCCTCCAGTCTGAGTCAGGGTGGATCCCAGAAGCGGTGGCACAGCCAGGCTGGGGGAGGTCAGGAAGGGTCGCCGAGGGCCCAGCCAAACCCACAGACAGCTGCAGAGACAAGAAACCAGGTAGCCCAGAACATTCTGGACACAGCTAGGACTGCCTTGCTGGAGCCTGGAGACCCCAAGAGCTTCAGTAGATGGGTGTCCCAGGCATGATGCTGCCTGGGCCCTCCGTGAGGCTGCGTGGCCCCTTCGTGAGGCTGCGTGGTCCATCCTTGATGCCGTGTGGTCCCCCCTGTGATGCTATGTGGTCCCTCTGTGCCTTGTGGCCTCTCTGAGTCCTCCTCCGGTTTCCCCAATGACTCCCCTTGTCTTCTCTCCCAGGTTGCCCATCTGGAACCTTCAAGGCCAACCAGGGGGACGAGGCCTGCGCCCACTGCCCCATCAACAGCCGGACCACGTCCGAAGGGGCCACCAACTGCGTCTGCCGCAACGGCTACTACCGAGCAGACCTGGACCCCCTGGACATGCCCTGCACAAGTACGTCCAGGCCCCTGCGGCCGGCGCCTGACCGAGGCCCGAGGCCGCCTGCAGGGAAGCACAGGGCAAGGGCTGGGCAGCTGTCCAGCTATCGCCAGCCTTGCCTGAGTGAGAAGCGGCCAGTTTCCTGGTGGGAGGGGAAATGGAAAACGAGCTGGAAAAGGACAATCCTGGGGTAGTCGTGCGGCCGATGTGCAGATACCACGGAGCGGGCATCTGGCTCCTTGCCCCCTTCTGCTAAGTCACATGGAAGATAAAGTCAAGGACTTGATTCACACAGGGATGGAGAACGGAAAGCTTGGCAGAAGAAAAGGCAACACAGGTGGTATCTGTGGCAGAAAAGGCTGCCCAGTGTTCTCACCTGGCAGCCGCTGCCTGAGTCACAGGCCAGGGTCCTCCAGGAATGGGGTGACTGTGAGGGCAGTGTTACAGCCCCTGTAGCAGACAGGAATGGCATTCAGCTGCAGGGAGCAGAGAGCTGACTCCAGGGGCTTAAACCATAAGGGTTTATTCTCTCACACGATAGGATCCCAAAGGCAGGCAGTCCTGGGATAGTGTGACCAATCCCTGAAGTTCTCTGGGACCTGGCTCTTTCTTTCTGCTCTGCCTTCCGTAACAGGTGGTTTCTATCCTTCAGGTCACTTCATAGTCCAACACTGCTGCTGACGTGCCAGCCATCACACACATCCTAGGCAGCAGAAAGAAAGAAAGGGACATAGGGATATGCTATAGCTGTCTCCTTTTAAGAAAAAGTCTTAACCAACAACTCCTGCTGTATATCAGTAGCCAGAACTTAATCACAGGAAGCTGGGAAATAATCATTTTTCAGCTGGACATACTGCCACCCTGAACAAAATTGAGCTCTGTTATATGGAAGAAGGGGAAATAGATATTGTTGGGTATCCCCAGCACAAAAAGACAGTTATTGGTCACAGACATTGAGGAGGAGGGAGCCTGGGGAGAAAGGTTTAAGTAGATGTGCACCAGGATAAGAGTAATATTCTAGAAACTTCTCTCTGGGGGTGGAGAAGAGAAAGGATCTGAAGGCGACCTGGCCGGAGCCAGGGCAGTGGGCACACAGTGGTCTCTTGGGGAACGTACTCCCCCAGCCCCCACTGACCGACACCTCTCCCCCTCCCCAGCCATTCCCTCCGCACCCCAGGCCGTGATCTCCAGTGTCAACGAGACCTCGCTCATGCTGGAGTGGACCCCGCCCCGCGACTCGGGAGGCCGCGAGGATCTCGTGTACAACATCATCTGCAAGAGCTGCGGCTCGGGCCGGGGCGCCTGCACCCGCTGTGGGGACAACGTGCAGTACGCACCCCGCCAGCTGGGCCTGACCGAGCCGCGCATTTACATCAGCGACCTGCTGGCCCACACCCAGTACACCTTCGAGATCCAGGCCGTGAACGGCGTCACCGACCAGAGCCCCTTCTCGCCTCAGTTCGCTTCCGTGAACATCACCACCAACCAAGCAGGTGAGCGCTTCAAATGCAGGCTCTGGGGCGGCGCGCGCCACGCGGTGGCAAACGGGGCCTCCGCAGGCGCTGGTCAAAGGCCCCCTCCGTCTGTGGACTGGCTTCCTCTTTGCAGAGGCCGTTCCTGTGATCCCAGCGCCTGGGAGGGTCCGTGTTCCCTCTCCACTGTAGAGGTTTTTATAATCGTTGCTGTCACTTATTGAACAGGTATTTTTGAAAGTAAAAAGGAAGCTGCTCCAGCAAAAAGGCCCAGGGGTGGGTGGCTTAGCGCACAGCAATGCGTTTCTCGCTCACGTGAGAGTCCAGGACGAGCAGTCCAGGTTAGCGGGGTAGCTCTGAGCCACTCGGAGATGCAGGGACCCGGCTCCTTCGACCTGGTGTCCCGCCACCCTCCACGCTCCTGGTTGGCGTGGTTGAAGCCGGGTCGCAGGCCGGCCGGTGCTGCAGCCTGCAGGAAGGGGGAGGGGGAGGACCCAGGGCACCGATGTGTTTGAGCCAGCGGAGGTGGCACCCGTCGCTTCTGTGCACGTCCCACTGGAGAGATCTGGGTCACGTGGCCTCACGGAGCCACAAAGGAGGTTGGGGATGTCCTTCTCCCGACCTAACATGAACATCTACCACAGTGGACGGTGGGGAGGCGGACTCCCGTGGACATCCAGCGGTTTCCACTGGTGCCTCTCTGAGCCTGCAGCCCCCTCCAGTCTGACTCCAGCAAGACTCCTCTCCTAAGGTCACCTCTAATCATCCTTTCGGTGACCCCACGTCGCCCCCCGTCTTCTGCCCTGCTTTCCTTCATGCAAAAAAGTTACCAACAGTGCCGTCCCACACACCCCCACTCCCTCTTCAGTCCACCCCACTGAGCTTCCAGCCACTTCTCTCCACCAAGCCCACTGTCCTCAGGATCACCTGAGACCGCCACATGGCCAGGTCCAGGAGACACTTCCCAGCCTCATCCTCCAAGTGAAGGCCACATGAGATTTTCAAGCACTTATGGTACCTGCAGGTTGAAAACTTTGTGGTTGGCACTGTGAATGTGCCTCTCAGTTATTCACTCAACAACCCTTGCCAAGCCCCTGCCGGGAGCATGGTCTGGGCCCTGTCTAAGGAAGAGCCAAGAGAGGTAAGGCTCCAGGAGGGAAAGTGAGCGGGCTGCTCAGCTTATCTTTCTGATACCTAGTGGGGCATGCACAGTAAGCACTCAGCGGCTCCAGAGGTGGAGAGCCAGGAAGACTTCCTGTAGGAGGCAGGATTTGACCTGCAATTTGAAGGACCAGTAGAATTTTGAAGGGAGCAATAGAAAGAAATGGAATTTGAGAAGGGGGAAGGGCATGCACAGGGACATGGAAGGAGAGGGGGCAACCAGCTCCACCTGTTTGAGGGGTCTTCCCACGCATGACGTCACTGCATCCCCCTGGCCTCCTTAGGCATCCACGTCCCCGTTTTACAGATGATGCTCAGAGAAGTTGAGTCACAAAGCAGGAAGGGTAAGAGGCAGGATTAACCGGGTCTGATGGACTCCAGTGCTCGGGCAAAATCCAGGGTACATCCGAGGAACCCTGAGTGTGACTGTGGGTCTCACCGTGTGTGAGCGTGCGTTTGTGGGAATGTGTGGGTGTGTCATTGCATGTGTTTGGGTGACCGTGGCCCTGCGGCTTATTTGGACGTGTGTTCGTGAGCATGGGTGTGTCAGAAGCTGAGGGGCGTGGAGGGGGTGTTGAGCACGAGGCTGTGTGTCTGAACGTGGCTCTGCCCGTCGGTGCGTTGGCGTCTGCGAAGGAGTGCGGTTTTGCTTGGGAACGGTGGCAGTGTGGCCATGGCTGAGTACGTGTTGAGCACGTGCCTGCAGTTGGAGCAGGGCTGTGGGGGCATTTAAGCCCCGGGGTCCGGCGTCCGGGTGGGGCTGACTCAAGGCGGCAATCTGAGAGAACCCTCAAAAGCCAGCAGCTGTTGGCAGAGACACCCACCAGATGGTGAAGCTTCCACCGGGAGTCTCCCCGGCTTGACAAAGCTCCGCGCTGGGGACGCCCAGGCTCCCGGCAAGGGTGGAAAGGAGGGAACTCTTCCCAGCCAGGAGAAGTTAGAAATTCCCAAGCCCCTGGCGCCCTTTCCCTGGCTGTGGGGGCCTCCCTGCCTTCCTCTGGGAGCCCCGAGGATGGACCGCCTCCTCAGGGCAGCTCTTCACAGCACAGAGCAGAGTCTGGGCTGCTGGGACGGAACCCTCCCGTCCCGAGCTGGACGTTCCCGAGAATAGAGATGGGGCGGAGTGGAAAGGAGGGGCTTCCGGAGAGGAGGGTGCCGGGGTGCCCTCAGGGCTGAAACTCAGAGCAGTGAGAAACCAGCACTGGCTTAGGGGCAGGGCTCAGTCTGAAGCCCAGCTTTGACATTCATTTGCCCTGTGACCTTAGTGTATGAGTCTGTTATGGCTGCAGTACCGCTGTGTAACAAAACCACCCCAAAGTCAGTGGTCTCCGACCCTAAGCATTTATCTTCTCACTCGCTAGTCTGTGGGTCAGCTAGGGTTTAGCTCTTCTGCACCAGGCGGTCCGTGTGGGGCAGGCCTCCAGAATGTGGGTGGGATTCAGTCTGTTCCAGATGTCCCCTCATTCTCTCTGGACCAGCAGGAGGGGAAGAGCAGAGATGATGGATCCGACCTGTCACACTTGAGAAAGTCGCTTCCTCCCTCTGGGCCTCAGTTTCCCCACCAAATTGTGCATCAGAACTAGAGGAGAGCTTTTGCAGGACACAGGTTCCTCGACCCACCCCAGGCCTGCTGAATCCAAAGCCCAGGCATCAGCCCTGGGAATCTGCATTTTTAGCAAGTGGCTCAAGTGTTTCTCACCATCAGACAAATTTGGGAAACTCAGGTCCAAGTGAGTCTCAGTGCCCTGAGCTTTCTGGACCTTAACCACGCTCCCCGCCCCTTTGTTCCAAGCCCCTGGACAAGCCCAGAGCAGCTGGGGCTGTGCAGCCACACCACACCCTCGCCACGGTATCCTCCTTTGCCAGATGAGGAAACACTGGCCCAGAGAAGTCAAGCCGTTTATGCAAAGTCCCACTACTAAGGGGCCTCCACTAGGATTGAAACCCAGGACGGTGGGACTCCAAGTCTACACTGGAGGAGACACAATTCCTGCCACTGAGGATTTAAGCCCTTCGTGGGAAGATGAGCATGGACAGAGTCAACATACAAGATGACACGAATGAGGCCCAAGGAGGGGTCAGGAGGTGAGGTTATAGGCGGAGGAGATCATTTCCTCCTGGCGAATGGGAGAAAGGCATTCCACGGAAGGCTTCCTGGAAGAGGAGGCATTTGAGCTTGGCTTTGAAGAATGGAGAGGCTTCTAACAAGCAGAGATGGAATCGTGCAGGGAGAAAGGTGTCCAGTGGAGGAGGGAAGCGCGGGAGCAGGCTGGAGGGAGAGTTCTCCTTTCTGTTCCTCCTAAGCACCAGGCTCCTCTGCCACAGGGTCTTTGCACATGCTGTTCCCTCTGCCTGGAATGCTTCTCCCCCCGACTCTTCCTTCAGACCTTAACTCATCTTCATGGACCTTCCTGACTTGGTCACATGCCCCCATTTCGTTCCTGTCTGTCTCCCCCACCATCAGCTCTGGGTGGTACACTATGGTCTGCTTTTTCCCACTGCAGTTTTCCCAGTACCTAGACAGGGGGCGCACCCCAGTGAAAGCTCAGTGAACATTTGCAGGAGAGTTCAGAGAAGTGTGGAGTGAAGTGGGTGTGAAGAAGTACGACAAGGCTGGAGAGCAAGTTTGGGGACTCAATTTCCAGACAAATGCTTTCAGTGGTCGGTTTTAATCAGACCCTAAAATTCAATATACAAATATCTAGCTCATTGCCTTAAAAGGGAAAAGTATTTCTTTGGGGCAAGTCACTGGGCCTTGCTCGCAATCCCTCGGCAGTCCCCGGGGCCGGAGCTGTCTTCTGACTTCATAAAGCCGTCACGCCGCCTTCGAGCTACACTCCGCCATCCCATAATGCCTTTCTGCCCTGGATTCGAGAGTCCTCTCAGGCCCCTGGAGGAAAGGGGCTGGCCTGCGTGTCCCCACTTAAGCACGAGGAAACAGGCCTTGGGAGAGACCAAGCAAAGGCCGGGCTCACTCGGCTGGGAAGGGGCTGACCCAGGATTCGGTCTGGCTGTCCAGAGTCCTCGGCCTCGGCACACAAGGCCAAGACAGCGTCGAGAGGGAGGGGAAGGGAGGGCAGGCCTCGGGGTGGGCATTGGAGGAGAGCGTCTCTGAGGAGGTGGCGTTTCAGCTGAGACCCGAGCAGCAGGGCAGAGCCGGCCGCGCAGACCTGGGGCATGTGCCGCACGTCAGTGATGGGGACTGGTCCTCAGGGCCACCTGCAGCGCTCCTGCCCGGGACAGCATCCCACCCCGAGCAACCTCTGAGCGGCCGCATCTCTGCCCGGCCCCGGAGGTGGGGGAGCGGGGCAGAGGGATTGGAATCGGGCAACAGACCTGGCTTCGAATCACGCCTGGCGGCTCACCGGCCCGTAGCCTCCGACAAGTCCCTGAGCCCGCGTCTGACCGCGTCTTCCCGCAGGGACCGTCCCTCCCTCCTTGGGGGCTGACGTCAGGCTCTGAGCTGGTGTCCTCCAGGTGCCTCCCAGGCTGCGCTCAAAAAGAGGCAATCTGGGGCCAGCCCGGTGGCGCAGTGGTTAAGTGTGCACGTTCCACTTTGGCGGCCAGGGGTTCACCGGTTTGGATCCCCAGTGCAGACATGGCACCGTTTGGCAGGCCATGCTGTGGCAGGCGTCCCACATATAAAGTGGAGGAAGATGGGCATGGATGTTAGCTCAGGGCCAGTCTTCCTCAGCGAAAAGAGGAGGGTTGGCAGCAGTTAGCTCAGGGCTAATCTTCCTCAAAGAAAAAAAAAAAAAAGAGGCCATCATTCCATCTTCACACTCATCGTCACAATGGCTCCCATTTATGCAGTCTCGACCGTGTGCCAGACACCCTTCCAAGTCCTTGACGATGCATCTTCACAACCATGCCGTGAGCTGGGGGCTGTTAGTCTCCCATCTTACAGGTAAGGAAAGTGAGGCGTTGAGAGTTAAGTGACTTGCCTGCAGTCGCCAGACCTTCAGGGGCAGAGCTGAATAATTGTGTCACTGCCTACTCGGGGCCATGTTGGCTGGACCCAAGCCTTCTGCAGTGGGGGGTTGGCTGTGCACATGGACCCGTCCACACGCAGCCTGCTGGGCAGACACCCGACTGAACGGAAGAGTGACCCATCGCAAGGTGCCCCCGCGGCATGTCCTGGTCGGCCGGGTGGGAGAAGGCATCATGCTGGGCTTGACAGACTCAGCCCCCATCCAGCCCTTTCCAAGCACGTGACCAGGCTGTCTAAGAAACTCACTTCTCCGAGCCTCAGTGTCCGCGCCTTTGTAATGGGCACGTATCTGTCCTTCCAGCTTTCCCAGATGGTTGCCATTTGCAATAATGTGGACAGAGTGCCCAGCCCCATACGTGGCGGCTGGGCTTAAAATGAAAGCCAGTGTGATCGTTCCTGTGGCTGCTACAAGACACCACCAGCCCAGCAACTTAGAAAGACACATGGTTCTCTCCTTACAGTTCTGGAGGTCAGAAGTCCAGTCTGGATCTCATCAGGCTGGAAGCGAGGTGTCGGCAGGGCTGTGTTCCTTGCTGATGGCTTAGGGGCGATCTGTTTCCCTGCTCATTCAGGTGTTAGCAGAATCCGGTTCCATGTGGTTGGAGGAGTGAGGGCTCCATGTCCTTGCTGACTGTCCACTGGGAGCTGCCCTTCGCTCCGGGAGGCCCCGGCCCACTCCTCGCACTTGGACCCCTGCCTCTCAGAAGCAGCGATGGTGCCGGAGTCCTCCTCACACCCCGGCCCTTGGGGCTCTGACTCGGCTGGGAGAGAGTCTCCTCTTAAAGGACTTAAGTGATTAGACTCGGTCCACCTGGATAATCCGGGATAATCTCCCCATCTCCAAGGCCGTAACCTTAATGACGTCTGCAAAGTCCCTTTTGCCACGTAAGGTAACATATTCACAGAGTCCAGGATTAGGACGAGGACATCTTTGGAGGCCATTATTCTGCCTATCCCGGAAGGCAACGGAAGTCAAATGAAAGCAGATCAGCATTGCCAGGGCCTCGGGGTTCACCCAGGGCAGACGTCCCCTTTTATAGAGAAGAACTGAGGCCCAGAGAGGCTCCAGGTGGCTGCCCAGGATGACACAGCGGGTCTGTGGCAGGTCTCCAGCACCCTGGCCAGGTGCCCCAGCCTCTGTCCATGAGACCGCTCCACGTGGCTTTCTCCTGGAAAGACTTTCAACTTTCCAAAGCCGTTTTTCTGCTACCCGCGCTCTCTTCTGATCCTCCACCCTCCCGGGGAGCGGGCACACGGTGGCTCGTCTCTGGAACTGGTGCGAGCAAGGACTCACCTCCTTCTCTCCCAGGCTTCCAAGAGGATCAGAGAGAAATGGGCCAAAAGAGCCCCTGGCGAGGCCGGTGCCTGGGAAACAAAGAGAGAGGGAGAGGGCGCTCCTCTCCCTGGACGAGCCCTCCACGCGCAGGTCCCCTCTGATCCTCCCAGGCGTTCTGCAGGGAAGGCACTGCCGGCCCAGAGCCCCCGTTAACATGGGGTTTAGCGGATATAACAGGAGGAGCCATAACAGAGAGCCACCGCTGCGGTGATGCTGTTTAACCACCAGCCACAAAACCAAAAGCAGGAAGCGCTTCCCAGCTCGGGAGACCCTGGGTCCGCCGGGCAGGGCTTGGCGGGAGCGTTGGTGTTGGCACGCGGTCTGCTCTGGTCACTCGGCAGCTCTCTGGCTGCTGTTAGGGCTTCAGCACTGTTTGAACTGACTCTGGCAGCTGGTCAGGAGTGGCCCTGGGTGGGGCGGCCGGGGCAGCAGCTCGGCTGCGTGGTCTTGTCCTCCAGCAGGCTGCTCTGGGCATGTCCTCATGGCAATCCCAGGGGACCAGGGCCGCCGGCCGGCACATTCATGTATGCAGGGGCTTTTTCAAGCCTCTGCTTAGATCTGCTTGCTGATATCCCACTGGTCAGAGAAGTCACCTGAGTCAGAGAGAGAGATGATTAAACAATCTATAGGGCAAAGTGTTTTGGTACAGAGAGGCGATTAATACAACCAGTCTACCATAGTGGCTGAGACAAAACAGAGGTTTATTTTTCTTATGTGTAAAGGATGTGAGAAGATAGGAGTTAGGGCAACTCTGTGAAATCATCAGGGATCCGGGCTTCACAGCACACAGCTTCTTGTCCTTACAGGCCAAAATGGCTGCAAGAGCTCCAACTATCATATCGATTTCCCAGGCAACAGGACGGAAGAAGGAGAGTGAGAAGGGTGGGCCCATCCCTTTTAAGTCCTAGAAGTCCCACAGAATACTTCAGCTCATATCTTGTTAGCAAGCCTGTTGTCACATGGCCAATTCTAGCTGCCAGAGAGTTTGGGGAAATGTAGTCTTTTATTTGGGCACAATGTACCTAGCTAAAAACCAGGATCTGGTGAATTTGAAAAAGAATGGATCTTTGTTAGGCAGTGAGTAGTGTCTGCCACATCCCGTTTTACAGGTGAGGGCTCAGAGGGAGAGGTCACTTGCCTGAGGTCGCACAGTCCCCTGGGCCCGAGGGAGCTGGGACCTGAACCCTGAGGGCTGCCTCTTCTCCCCTGCGTCACCATCACCACCACCGTTCACAAGCCCTTGCTGAGCGCCTGGCTGCTCAGGAGCTGCTTGCGAGCCTGCGGCGCAGACGGCTACAAGGCCGACATCCCTGACCCCTGGTTCTGGACCAAGTCTTATGCCAGGCGCTTCCCGTGCCGGTCTTCATTTAACCTCTCAACATCCCTGCCGTCGTCCCTGTTCTACAGAGGAGAAACTGAGGCACAGAGGGGTTGGGGTGGGTTCCTGGGCCACCTGACTAGAGCCTCTGTCTCTCATTACCTGGCTGGTCCAGGTGCTGGGGTAGGATTGGGTCCCACCGGGCAGCCGCAAAGGAGACCAAGGGGTTCGCAGCCCCCGCGAGGATGGGCGGTCGGATGACTGCACAGTGCAAGCCCAGGGCCTGGCCTCAGCCCACCCGAATCCCACACTGGACCGGGCACGGGCGGCGAAAGGCAGCTTGGGCTGCCAAGTCAGGCCAGCCTGGGCCCTGACCCTTCCTGCCGCCTGTGGGCTGAGGCGCCCTGGGCAGGAGACTGGAGCCCACCGCCACTTTCCTCGCCTGTAGGATGGAGGTCATGACCCCCGCTCCACTGACCACACCGCCAAATCTGCCGCTGAACCAAGAGAAGAGTGAAGGAGCGAGTGAACAGCGTCACACCCTAGAGAGGAACTTTCTCAGGTTCGAGGAAAAAAATAACACATCCCCTGGACCCGATTTTGTTTTGTTTTTTCCCAAAATATGTTCCACAGATCCAGTTCCAAAAGACATTACTAACTATGATGTGAGAAAACGGTTCTGCGGCCGGATGAGACTGGGACTGCCGGGTTAAACCAGGCGACCTGGGCCGCCTGCTGTCAGAGCCTTGAAGAAAGGGATGTGCACGTGGCCCCCACAAGCAGGGGTCTAGAACTCTGTGCGTCTGGACTTTCTTGGCCACAGAACACCTTTTCTTCATAGAAAGTGTCACCCTCGCACCAGTTCTCAGCTTTCCCTCTTTCCGTCCCACACCACGCTCTGAGAGTCCTGGTCCAGTCGGAAGGAAACGAAGGCCCGTTTTCTGAAAGAGTTCTATTTGTGGAAATTCTGTTGTGAGAGTTACGGTCAGCTCACCCAGAACGGTAGCCGGATCGTCGAGAGTTCAGTGCGTTGGTACAGGTTCAGGAGACGCACGCTCAAAAGGGCTGTGCCCTCATCGGAGGCTCCAGGAGTCCTGTTATGGTACAGACCCTGGAGAACGCGGGCACAATAGTCAACAACTGGTGAGGTGTTGTCGGCTGGCTGCTCGGTAGGAGGCCCATGTCATGGCATCGGGTCAAATTGCAGGTGGACATGGGGTCTGAGGAAGAGGGAGTTGTTAGGCACTGTCATACAAGCCAGCTGCCTTCCCCTGGCTACGCCCGAGGCCGCTGCTCCAGGGTCCAGCCCCCACGATCAGTGGACTCAGCCAGGTTCCTGAAGGGGCTAGAAAAGGCGAGAGCCTGCCCTCCTTCCTTCCTTCTTTCCTCCAATAAGTATCAACCAAGTGTCTACTCTGAGCCACACACTGTTCCAGGCACTAGGGATAAAAGATTGGATAAGACAGACAAGGTCACTGCCCTCAGATAGTGTTAGCACTAGAAAGAAAAGAAAGAGGGTGTGGGATAGCAAATGACTGGTGGGGGTGGTCAGGGAGGGCTTCTCTGAGGAGGCGGTGTAGCTGAGACCCGAGTGAAAAGGTGGAGCTGGCCCTGGAAGATCTTGGGGAAGAGATTTCCCGGCAGAAGCACTGCGGGGCCAAGGCCCTGAGAAGGAGCTCAGTGTGATGGGAGCAGAAAGGCGGCCAGTGTGGAGGGCGCTGGGGCGAGGGGGCGAGTGGAAGGAGGCAGCGGGTGCCAGGCAGGTGGGCCTGGCGGGCCTGTGTAGCATCTGGGTTTTATTCCGGGTGCAGCGGGAAGCCGCTGAGGGCCGTCAGCAGAGTGAGGATGTCAGAGAGGCAGCAGGGTCACAGAGGCTGGGCTTGGGGTGGGGTCCCAGGCTGCCCAGTGCCCAGACTTCTCCCCACTGCCTCTATGCCCCGGGGGTCTTCTGACGGGTGAAAGGATGAGGGCGAGTGGAGGGGTCTCCTGCCTTCCTCAGAGCTCAGAGATGTGGGGGCCCAAACCCCAGCCTCTTGCAGGAGCCAGAGTCACAGGCCTCCTGACTTCCTGCCCGTCACAGGATCCTCATGCCAGAGGGACCTCAGAGACCACCTCGGTCAACCCCTTCATGCCCCGAGGGGGAGACGGAGACAGACAGAGGAATGAAGGGACTGGACGCTCCCCCAGGGCTCACTGGGGTCGCAGGGCCCTGGACCACCTGCTCCAGCCAAGCAGGCCCCGCCTGGCCGGCTCCCCTCCCCCTCTCGGCCACAAGCCTCTTTTGTGCTTGCTCCCTGGGGCTCCATCTCCTTGCAGGGGTCACGGGGCACCACTGACCCCATCCCCGCCGGCGCGCCCGGCTGGTAATTGAAAATACCAGAATTCCCTGAAGACCAGCTTCCAGGGAAACCTGACACCCCAGGGTGGGCGGCAGGCAACAGGAGAGATGGGAGAGCATCCAGCTGTTCCCTTTTCTCCGCCGTTAATCCCCCCGGATTCCAGGAGAAAGGCCGGCCCTGCTTGGCCCCCACTGGCCCCGGTTGATCATCTTCCCAGCAAATGCCGCCTCCTTGCCACGCCCAGGGTTACGGGGCTTATGGGATCAGAGTCCGGGTTAGCTGCCCCTAACCCAAGCCTGCCAGCTAAGCCCACCAAGCCCAGACCCCCATGGCCGTGGGGGACCTGCCTCCGTCAACAGCTGAGCTCCAGAGCCGGGCGGCCCGGGCAGGCGGGGGTGAGTGAGTCAGCACTGGGGGGAGTTAGCTGTGCAGGCACAGGATGGGAGCTGGACCAGGGTGTCCTCAGAGGCCCTCTGAGGTCCACTGGTTCCCAGACCTCCCTGGTCAGCCTGCCTCTGCCGCAGCCAACGGAGGGGAAAGGATATGTGGACCTGGGCGGGCCTGGGTTCAAACCCCAGCTCTTGCCTGCTGTGTGTGCCTTTGAGCTAGTTAGTTCCTACCTCAGTGCCTCTGTTGCCTCATCTATAAAATGGGTCTAATAGTCACACGAGCCTCATAGGGTTGATGAGGGTGAAATGAGCTAACTGACGTGAAGCGTTTGGAAAAGTGCCTGGCACAGAGTGAACAAGGACGTGTTACAGGTGTTAGCTGTGGGGGCCATCCCTTTGCTTTATTTGCTGGGCATCATTGGCGTACAGGGGTTGTCAGAATGACAGCCTTGTGTTTTAGTTGAGGAGCAGGTTGCCACCCCTGCTGCTGTCCTTCTGTGGCTCCCCAGTCCCTTCAGAGCAGGGCACGCTCCTAGGCCTGGAGGTCCAGCCCCCACCTGCTTCGACAGCCTGGTCCCCACGCCTCTCTTGGAACTACGGGTACCACTGCTTTGGGGCTCTCTGGGCCTTAGCGCCCGGGGGCATCGTTTGGCCTGGGCAGGTGAGAGGCCGTCTTGGGAAGAAGCCCGGCTGTGAGAAGCTGCGTGATGGCTGAAAACATTCTAGACCAGGACTCGGCTGGGCTGGGCTCCAGTCCCAGTCCTGGCCCCACCTCTACCTGCTGGGTGACCTTGGACAGGTCACTTCCCTTCTCTGGCCCCGAATCCGCTACTGCTCAAAGTGTGGTCCACACGCCAGCAGCATCGACATCATGAGGGAGCTTTTAGAACTGCAGACCCCCAGGCCGCACCCCACACTTGCTGGATCAGAATCTCTGCTGGGTGGCGCCTGCAGTGTGAGTTCTAACAAGTCTCTGGTTCTCTCCTTATGCCCCTCAAGTCTGAAAAGTGCAGTGATCTCTAGGGACACATTCTGCCGCTTTTCTTCGCTGCTGGAAGTGAAATCACCGGGAAAGTTTGAAGGGAGCAGGAATGCCCCTTCTCGGGCCCAGATGACCTTGGCCAAGCCCCGACCCAAAAGCTCCAGCCTGGAGTAGGCACACCCTGAGTCAAGACAGATATGCTGTCTGCCCTTAGCCAGGAGCCCCCGGAAGGCAGGGAGCCCGCGAGGTTCCTGCCTCGAGCCCCAGCCCCCAGCGTCACACCAGCACCAATGCCGGCCTCAGAGCGACTCTGAACTGAAATATGTTTTCCAGCTTTATTGAGATATTATTGCCATATAACATGTAAGTTTAAGGTGGACAGTGTGGTGTTTTCATACATGTACATATTGCAAGACGGTTCCCACAATAAGGTAACACTTCCATCCCCTCATGTAAGTACCACTTCTTATGTGTGGTGATAACATTTGAGATCTACTCTCTGAACAGCTTTCACGTACACAGTACAGTATTGTTAATTATAGTCACACACTGTACTTTGATCCCAGAACTTGTCCATCTGATAGCCGGGAGTTTGTACCCTCTCACAGCATCTCCCCATTTCCCCCACCCCCAGCCCCTGGCACTTAATTCTTATTATTAAGAATCGAGGGCTGAGTGAGAGAAGGATAATCTGTGTATGACTCCACTCATATGAGGAATTTAAAATTATGGACTAAGAACAGTTTAGTGGATACCAGGGGAAAGGTGGGGTGGGGGGTGGGCACAAAGGGTGAAGTGGTGCACCTACAACATGACTGACAAACATTAATGTACAACTGAAATTGCACAAGATTGTAACCTATCATTAACTCAATTAAAAAAAAAAAAAAAAAGAATCGAGGGCTGGCCCGGTGGTGCAGCGGTTAAGTTCCCATGTTCCGCTTCAGTGGCCCAGGGTTCGCCGGTTCGGATCCTGGGTATGGACATGGCACCGCTTGGCAAACCATGCTGTGGCAGGCATCCCACATATAAAGTAGAGGAAGATGGGCACGGATGTTAGCTCACGGCCAGTCTTCCTCAGCAAAAAGAGGAGGATTGGCAGCAGATGTTAGCTCAGGGCTAATCTTCCTCAAAAAAAAAAGGAATCGAAATGGTGTTAATAATATCTCCGTCCCGATAGTGCCAGGCACTGCACTCAAACCTTTACATGCATTTCTTCTTTTAAACCCATGGCATCCTTGCCAGAGGAGGGTCCCCATTTGACAGGTGTAGAAACTGCAGCTCAGAGAGGTTAAGAGAACTTGCTCAAGGTCATGACATGAGAGAGTGGAGGAGTGGGGAGTTGCAGGCGGGTCTGTCCCTGGGCTCCCAACCACTAGGCTACACTGCCTTTTGGGGCTGGGTTGGAATTTCCTCAGCTGAGCGTTCTGCACGTCTAAGCAGGAAGCCCTAGGTGTGTGAGTGCACACACAGCAGCGGCTCACCGAGAACACTCCTTACCCATCCTTGCGGGCTCGGTGCGTGTCTGATGCGCCACAGATACAAGGGATGTGCAATGGCAGCACGCCCCCCCCCCCGCACACAACCCTCCCCGCCTTGGTGAGGGACCCCAGCGTTCCAAGGAGCCCTGGAGATGCCCGCACCCAGCTCCTCCCACCAGAATCATCCTCAGACTCTTGGAGGCTGGGGTGGAGGACATCCTCTCCGAATCCTTGGTAGCTGAGTTTAAAACATCCTCGCAGACTTCTCAGAGCACGTGCGTGCACACACACATGCACACATGTGCTCACACATGTACACACACACACACATACACAGAGAGACCTGAGCGGTCACTGCCCTGTGGGTTGGCTGAGAAGTTGGGGTGGGAGTACCTCCTGGGCCAGCAGGAAGGGTGAGCCCCCTCAGGATCCCCCAGATTGGTCCAGGTCTGGGACACTCCAGAAGGGACTTGTTTGGTTGTTTTCAGTGGGGAGCAGACTAGCACAGGCCAGAGAGAGGGGCGGCCGGCCCGGGCCTCACGGAGGAGCAGGGCCGCCAGCAGACAGGGAGAACGGAGCGCTCAGCTCCACGCCAAAGTGGCGTTGGAGTGAGGGCTGGGGCCACGGCTGCAGTCAGGTCAGGCAATGAGGGGCAGGAAGTAGGACCGGCTCTGAGGGCAGCAGGGGCATAGCTGGGGCAGGACGACTCAGCTGCAGGCCCCGCCCGGCACCTCACTAGCTGTACAACCCTGGGGAAGTCACGGTGCCTCTCTGAGCCTCAGTTTCCTCATCTGCAAATTGAGGATATGGACCGCCCCCCAATCCCACATTGTTGTTGAGAAGATCAGACGACATGACACAGGTTAGCTCTCAGTGCACAATGGCAGGTGCCCAGTGACCCCCGTGGACACTCGCAGCGCAGACCACAGGCCAGGCACCACACCGAGCACTCGACGCCATTTCATCATTCGTTCCTCACAACAGCCCCGAGGTACATCACCGTTGGGCTCATTTTACAGACGAGCTCTGAGCACCCCTCCCTCACCTCCAGCAACATCCTCATTCATTCCCGGTGCGCAGTGACCTGGAACCGGGCCCACCGCGCAGTCGCCAGTGCTGGGCTGGCGAAGAGCCTGAGCCACCATCTCAGGTCCTAGCCCTCCACTGCCTTGCTGTACAACCTTGGGCAGGTGACTGAGCAGCTCCAAGCCTCAGTTTCCCCACCTATAAACTGGGATGTTAAGAGCCCCCAGCCCATAGGGCAGTTGCGAGGATTCTGTCATGCCTGTGTTAATAGGGGCAAAGAGCCTAGAGCCATGCTTGACACAGATAAGGGCTCAGTAGGGGTAGGTTAGTGGCTTTATCGTTGTTGTTGTTGTTATTATCACGCACATACACATGACTTCATGGAGCATGAGAAATGTGGCTTCCTGCCCCCAGGCCTCTGGTGAAACTGTGTTGCTTTGTCCTGCCACTTACTATCCGTGTAGCCTCGGGCAAGGCACTTTATTCCTATTCTCAGCTTCCCCATCTACAAACTGGGCCCAAGGATGTCTGCCCCACCGGTTGTGCCTGTCAAGTGGGTTAATGCACATCAAGGGCAGAGCCCCGTACCCAGCATGTGGTCAACACGTGGTCAGTGGGCAGCCTTCGGACTGGGTCTTCCCGACACCCTGGGAGGGAGCTGGGGAGCCGGAGTCTCCCTGTTTGACTAAGGAGGAAACTGCAGGGAGCCGGGTCCCTGGGTTTCTCAAGAGGCTGCCCTGATGGGGCTGGGACCCGAGCTGAGGGCCAGGCAGCACTTCCTTGGGGAACAGAAGGAGCAGAGACTTGTCTGGGATGCCTGGACCAGCCTCCAGGTCCTTCTTGTGGGGGTTGCCACCCGTCTGGGGTGTCTTAGACCAATTTTCCATGACTCCTGGAGTGCTGGAGGGAAGCCCAGAGCCGTCAGGCCCACGCTGGCCCTGGGCTGACCCAGCTTCGGGCCCAGGGCTGCGCGGGAAGCACAGGCAGGGAGCACTTGAGCTGCAAGACCCCAGAGATCTCCCAGCCGCGCCCGTGGTGCAGAGGAGGGAGCCAAGGCCAGAGAGGGGGGCAGCTTGCCTAAGGTCACACAGCCGGTTAGCAGCAGGCCAGAGAACAGAGCCCGGGTCTTCTGAACAACAGACTGTTTCCCTCCACCCTTGGGGACGAAGGCACAGAAACAGGTGCATCATCACCAAGCTTCAAGCCGCCATGAGCCCCTGCAGGTCCCCGGTCCACGCCCATGTCCACAGGTCAAAGCCTTTGTGAAGTGTGACTGGTCGGAGGAGAAGGTGAGCCTCAGCATTCAGCTGCCCTGTGCTGGCCAGGACAGCACACCTGCTCGTCACAGCCCTGCCCGGGGCCAAGACAGGCTGCAGGCGCTGCTGCCTTCCTCCTCGACAGTCCTCAGCCCCTCCTGGGACCAGGAAAACCTTGGGCCCAGAGCGGCAAGGGGGCTCCCTGCAGCCACACCACAGGAAGGGACCGAGTCGGGAGTCCCTCCCTGCTGGCCCAGCTCTCGGGCCCAGCACTGCTCTGGAGCACGGCAGACCTGGACCCAGGCCCCAGCTCCCCTGCTGACAGGCTGTGTGGCCTCAGGAAGCTGCTAGCCCCTCCGAGCTTCCGAGTCTTCACTGGACAGCGAGGCTGACACTGTCCCGTCCCCCCCCCCCACCGACAGTCAGCTCAGGAAACACGTGTGTAAAGGGCCCAGGCCATGTCTGACACATAGTAGGCACTTTGCACAGGTTTGTTCCATTGAGAAAAAGGCAAAAAATACAGACCGGGGTGCATTGTGAAATCAGGACTCACGGAAAGGGCTGCATGCCGTGAACTCGCTGTGTGGTCTTGGGCAGCACACAACCCCTCTCTGGTCCTCAGTTTACACATCTGTAAAATGGGAGAATGGCACTAAGTTATTTCTGAGAGTCCTTCTAGCACTAAACACAGCCTCCCCTGACTTGTCACCTTCCATGGGGCACTGGCAACAGGCGAGGAGGGAGGAATTCATTGATTGAGGGGAAATTCATATACTGTACAATTACCCATTTTAGCATGTAATTTCAGTGGCATTTCGTGCATTCACACTGTTGGGCAATTACTGTCTCTATCTAGTGCCGAAACATTTTCATCACCCCAGAAGAAAACCCCACACCCGACGGTCCCCATTCCCCTACCCCCAGCCCCGGCACCACCCATCTGCTGATCGTCTCTATCCATTTACTTATTCTGAATATTCCGTATAAATGGGGTCATGCAATAAGTGACCTTTTGTGTCTGTCCTTCACTTAGCATATTTTTGAGGTTCATCCACGTTGTAGCATATGTCAGTTTTTCATTCTTTTTTATGGATAAATAGGATTCTTCCGTATGCGTATACACAGTTTGTTTATCATCCATCCGCTGAGGGACGTGGGTTGTTCCCACCTTCTGGCGGTTGTGAGCGGTGCTGCTGTAAACATTCGTGTACAAGGATTTATTTGAATACAGGTTTTCAGTTCTTTGGGGCATATAAGTAGCAGTTGAATTGCTAGGTCTTACGGTAATTCTATGTTTAACTTTTTAAGAAACCACCAAACTGTTTTCCATAGTGGCTGTGGATTTGTTTTTGTATCTTTAATTTAGGGGGTCAGTTTTCTTCACTGCTGAATCCCTGGCACATAGTAGGTACTCACTGCAAATTTGTTGAAGGAATAAGTGACTCCGCCACCTTCTCTGCTTCCCTCTCCCAGAGCCCCATCGCCATGGCTGGTCCAGCAGACTAAACTCCAAGAGAGAACAAACAACCTGTCACCCAGCCCATGTGGGGCCAGGCCTGAGAAGGGCCCAGTGCCTCTCTCTTGGCTTGAGATGGCTTGAGCTTCCCCAGGGATGGCCACAGTTCTCTAAGCTGCCCCACGAGAGCACCTGTCGCCCCCGCACGAGACCCTCAGCACCCTATCAGCTACCCAGGCTGACTGTGTGGCCTCAGCCAGATGCCTTCCCCTCTCTGGTCCCACAGCTCTCTGTCGGGACACCTCTGAGGTTGGGCCAGAAGCTGCACCCCCTCATGCCTGCCCCTGACCCCTGACCTGTGACCTCTCTTCCAGCTCCGTCGGCCGTGTCCATCATGCACCAGGTGAGCCGCACCGTGGACAGCATCACCCTGTCGTGGTCCCAGCCCGACCAGCCCAATGGCGTCATCCTGGATTATGAGCTGCAGTACTATGAGAAGGTACCTGTGCTCCCGGGCGCTCCTCCACCCTCCACCTCCCTGAGGGCCCCCTGGGGCCTGGTCTTTTACCGACCTGCAAGATGAAGTGCGCTGATGGAGCAGAAAGAGCACTGGCCTCAGAGTCATACGGCCTGGCTTGCATTCTGGCTCCACTCCTCCCTGGCTGTGAGACCTCAGGCAGGTGCCTTGACCTCTCTGAGTTTTGCTTTCCTGGTCTAGGGGATCAGACCAGCAATCAGTAAAATGCAATGGTCACAGCCCTTTCCCCACGAAGACCCACTTCATCTTGACTTGAGTGGGCCTGATGTTCTGAAAAAACAGGTTTTCCAAAAAGCTGCATCCATTAAGCAATAATTCGTTATTCATCCATTCTGAAGCAGAGATTTGCAGCTGCTCAGAGAGCTTCTGTGTAGGCTGAGAGCGCGGGGCTTCCGCCCGCGTTGCTCTGATTCAGCTACACTTGTTTTCGTCTGCTGGAATGCCCTGTGTGGGGAGAGTGGCTGATCTTTGAGCTTATAACTTATTCCTGCCTCAGGGACGACCGGGACCCAGGGGCCCAGGCTGGGAAGCCACTGGTGTGGTGGAAGGAGCACTGGACTAGGAGTCAGAAATCCCAGCTCCATCCATAACCACCACGTGGCCTTGGGCAGGCATCTTCCTCTCCAAGCCTCAGTTTCCTCCTGTGTCAAGGGTGAATGAGAGTGGCTCGTGTGGGGGCCATGCAGATCAAGGGGAAAAGGAGGAAGGCGCCCAGCGCAGGCTCGGCCCTCAGGCACCTCCCTCTTCTGCCTGGCCCACTGCACAGTGGACAAGGGCTGCCCCATGTGAGGCCAGGGGAGCAGCACATCTGAGTGTCAGGCCTGCACAGAACAGGGGCCAGGCGGGACAGAGCGGCTGGACATCAGAGGCCCGGGAAACTCTCTCTTTTGACTGGTGACTTTTCTTACCTGTTCCCTGAGGCACCAAACAGCCACAGAGACTGCAAAGGCCCCTGGGAAAAGTGTCACTGGGCTCCCATTCAGACTAAGGTGTAAATGACTATAGGAAGTGCTTTAGTTGGGGGCAAGCCCACTGGGAACCAGAAATCGATGGAAAGGCTGTCCCTAACCACTGAGAGCCAGCCCTGCTGGAGCCCCACCTTCTGAGGCCCAGCCAGGCCCTTCCACTCTATTCACTGCCGGGTCAGCCAAACTCTGGTGGTCTCAGGGGCTTGTCAGACACCTGTCCAGCCTCCCCAGCTGGTTTATGCTTGTTAGTTCCCTTGCTCATCCCCTCCTCTAGGCAGTGCGTCCCAAGAGGCCAGGGACCACACCTGTCCCACTCTCCACCTGCCCCCCAGCACCCTGGGCCTGGACCCAAGGAGATGCTCGATAAATACTGGTTGAATGAATAAGGGAATGAATCCCTTCCCGTGGCCTGTTCCTTGAGGGTGGAGCCCTTGCCTCATCCCTGCGTGTCCCCAGCCTGGCGCACAGTAGGTGCTCAAGAGGTGTTGCGTGGCCTGAGCTGGGTATGATGGAGGGGAAGCAGCTCCACCCCTCGCCGGGCCCTCGAGGGCCTTGAAGGAGCCAGGCACGGGCATCCCGATAGCCAGACTGGCTGCTCCCCGGCCCAGCAAGCCCAGGCCCTGCAGGAGGCAGCAGGCCCGCACCTTCTGGCAGGGACGGCTTAGCGACTCAGAATTCAAAAAGGAAAAAAAAACTAATTAAGAAGCTTTATCATTAAATGAAACTGAAAGTGTCTGTCCCCAAAGACCGGAGCGGAAATGAGGAATCCCAGTGCGGGCCCTGCCTACGACCCATTTCCTACCGAGGCGGGAGGGGCTGGGGAGGCTGACGGAGGCGGGAACCGGGAGGCAGCGCTGCCCTACTTTCTGCCGCTGCTCAGGCATTGCCAGGCCCCTGGCCGGGGTGGCAGGACCAGCAGGCCCATGGCAGCACGGGTACCACCTGCCCACATGTCATGAGCACTCAGTATGTGCTCAGTGCATCAGCTCCAGTATCTCATTCATCCTCGCAGCAGCGCTATTCACCCTGTTGGACAGGAGGGGAAACTGAGGCACAGAGAAGTTGTGTGACTTGTCCTAGAGCACCCAGCTGCTAAGTGGCAGAGCAAGGATTTGGCCCTGTGCTCTCCACCTGGCTCTCCTGCCTCCCAGTCTTCTCCCAGGGATGCTTCTGGGCTGACCATTAAGAGGTGCACAGGACCAGGCTCTGATGGAGGGTTTTAGGCACAAATGGTGAAAGAGCGGCTGGCCTGCGGCCTGGCTGTGCTGGGACGTGGCCCTACTTCTGTCAGCCCCTCCTCCCCGGCCTGGGGTGAGAGAGAGGCGGCTTGGCGTCTGACACTGGGGAGATGGACACTGGTTCATTCCACATTCACTGTCACCAACTTTGGGATGGGCCCTGAGCTGGGTCCCGGGAATACTGAGAATAACCAGACAGGCCCGGGGGCCTTGGGGACTTCGCTGGAAGAGAGGTCACAGATCAGGGGTCAGGGGCAGGCATGAGGGGGTGCAGCTTCTGGCCCAACCTCAGAGGTGTCCCGACAGAGAGCTGTGGGACCAGAGAGGGGAAGGCATCTGGCTGAGGCCACACAGTCAGCCTGGGTAGCTGATAGGGTGCTGAGGGTCTCGTGCTGGGGAGACAGTGGACTTCGCAGTCCTGGGAGAAGGACAGATTCAGAGACAAATAGCCATTAGACAAGATGGGATTCAAGCCTCAGAAGGGCCAGCAAAGATCCTACAGAGGCCCCAAGGAGGGACCTGTAATCCTGGCATGGGGAGAGGAAGTCTTCATTCAGGTGACATTTGAGCTAAGCCTTGAAAGACGCTGGTTCACCAGACAAGTGATGAGAGCATGGTCATTCCAGGCAGCAAGAATGGCATGTGTAAAGGCCCTGGGGCAGGAATGTGCTGGCTGCATTCAGGGAACAAAGAAGGTGCGTGTGGCAAGAGTGACATGAACAAGGGAGAGATGGGAAGGGGAGGAGTTTGGAGAGGGAGGCAGGGCTGGGTTTTGGTGGGCCTTTCAGGCCTTTGGAGTCTGGATTCAATTTAAAGTATGATAGGAAGCCATCAGAAGGTTCTGGAATGATGTGATCTGACTCAGATTACTTTAAAGATTTCTGTTGCTTGCTATGTGGAGAATAGACTACAGTGGGGTCCCAGGGACACAGGGAGACCCTGTACAGGGCTCTCACGGGACACCAAGGGAAAAGCAATGGTGGCTTGGAGTTGGAGGGCTGGCGGTAGAGATGGTGAGAAGCTGACAGATTCAGACAATATTTTGAAGCTCAGAGGACGGGGATGGTGGGGCCTTTTCCTGGGGCAGCTGTGGGTGCGTGATTTGCAGGTGTAGTCATGGCGCTTGCCGGGGTGGGGAGGCGTAGCCGAGAACAGATGAGAGCATGCGGAAGAAAAACGGAAGTGGAAGGAACAAATCCAGGGGAATGGCAAGACTGAAGGAGAGAGAGAAAAAGGAGTTGATGATGGTGTTGGAGGAGATGCCAGCAGGGGGCTAGGAGGAGCAGCAGGAGTGGTTTCTGTCCCTGACCTCTAGGCAAGGCTGGGACGTCCCAGCTGCCACCCCTCCCTTCCTGAGTTAGCCCGCCATGGGGACAAGCCAGGCCACAGGCGGGGAGATTTATTTCTGACAAGTCCACGGCCGGCTCTTCTCTAACTCTTCGGAATCGTCCTGGTGCCTGCGATTGATTTCTTTAACGAACGCTCAGGATCTTCCAGGCAGAGAAGTTAGACCCTGGGCCTGCGGTCCCGTGCGGCCTCCCCCCCGGCCCCCCATCTTCCCCACTCCTCCTTTCCTTCTTTAGAAACGGCTCTTTCGGAGCGGGCTCTCGCTTGCCCTTTCCCCAGCTCCACTGGGATTCCCCAGCCTGCCCGGAGCCCGGAGCCGGAGCCGGAGCCGGCAGCCACTGTGCTGGAAGACCCCTGGATGCGCTGACCGCACCAGGGCTGGCCGTTTCCATCGGTTCCAGCGTCCCCAGGGAGGCGGCCTCCTTTGGCAGCTGCCCCGAGGCACACAAGCCCAGGCTCCCTTTGGCTCCCGGAGAGCTCGAGGAGAAGAGTCATCTGTGAGGCCACCTGTGGCCAACAGGCCCTTGTAGACCACATCGATTTACGTTTTTATTCAACAGAAATTTCTACTTGGCAGAAGCCAAGGGGAAGGACATTCCAGGCAGAGGGAGCCCAGGTTGCGGGAGGAGGGGTGACCTCCGACGGTTCAGGCTGCCTCTGGGTGGTTGCCCGGGTCCGTGGAGCGGTATCTACGTGGAGAGGGTCTTCCCTCAGTCACTGAGTTTCGCATTCCTTCAGTGAACGCTGGGGAAGGCTTGCTGTGTCGTGGTGTCAGTGACGATGACGGTGACAGCCAGCATGGAGTCCTGATGTGTGTCAGAGTCTAGGCTAAAGACTTTACCTGTTTTTTTCCTGTTGAATCTCCACAGCCACCCTGTGTGGTCCATGTGGTGTTTTCCCACTTTAGAGATGAGAAAACCAAGGCGGAGAGGGCATAAGAAATGCAGCCAGTACCTCACTGGCCCTTTATTCTGGGTAAGGACTCAAACTGAGGACTCGTGGATTTCATACGAAATTCCTTCCCGTAATCCGTCGGGGCTTACTCCTCATTCGGATGATGGAACTTCAGAGAGAGAGGATGGGGAGCGTCCCCAGTGTGCGTGGCGGGCACTACCTGATCACGTTTGATCTTTACAACCCTGAGAGCTTGGCATTTATCGTTCCATTTTCTGGGATAGAAAACGCGGGCTCGGGGAAGTGAAGGGTCCTCCCCAAGATCGCAGTGCAGGCACGCGGAAGAACTGGTGTTGGAAACGCCTTCCAGCCCGCCGCTCTGTCCTGTGCCTGGCTGCGGAGAAGGGATCCATTCAGGTTGGTTCCTCGTTCTCCCGAGGCACCTGTGCCACCTGTGGTTTCCTCCCGTCTCCCTCGTATAATCAGGAACTTAAAACTTCCAGCCCCCCTAAGGGAGCGCCCACCCGGGCCGGCCTGGATCCCTGTCTGAGCCCTGGAGGATCCCATGTTGGATGCCGGCACCTAGTGGCCAACCCTGGTGCTGCATCCTGGGCTGGGAGATCTTGAATACGTAGCTCCAAGTTGGTTCATTGCTTATGTGAGTAGTTAGAGAGCACGTGCTGTGTGTGGAGTCTGGGGGTCCCAGATGAACCAGATAAGGTCCCTGCCTCAGGGAATCCACCATCCTGAGAGAAGACACGTGTCTGTCAGAACAGTAGGTGGGAGAGGAGACAGTGGACCTGCGATCTCTGGCTGGGGCATCTGGGAAGCCTCGCCAGCTGAGGGGGTGCTTGCGCTGAGTCTTGAACGATGAGTAGGTAACTGGAGGCGAATGAGGAAAGGGCATTTCAGACAGGGGCAGCTGCACATGCAGAGGCTCAGAGTGTCCGGGGAAGGTTGGGTGCCAAATAAAATATAGGACAGCAGGTTACATGTGAATTTTTTAAAGTAAATTTCTAGTATAAGTATGTCTCCAAGATTGCATGGGACATACTTACGCTAGAAAATTATTCATTGTTTATCTGAAGTTCACATTTAACTGAGCATCTGGCAGCGCCACCAGGAAAGGGGAAGCAGTCGGAGATGGCTGGAGCCTAGGGGACACTAGGATGTGGCAGGAGAGAGGGGCAAAGGGCGGGTCACGGAGGGTCTGGAATGCCAGGCTAAGGAGTGCAGCCTTCACGTTGTGGGCACTGGGGAAGGCCTCTGTGTGAGGCCCTGTATGTGAGGCCCCTTCCCTCAGGATTTTACAGTGAAGGGGGTGAGACGAGCCTGGGCCCAGGGTGAGGGGACAGAGCGGAAACCCCTCCTATGGCACCCACAGCCAGGGCTCCACAGCTCAGAGCAGGCACATATGTCTGGGAAGTCAGGAAGGCTTCCTGGAGGAGGGGGCGATGCTGACTCAGGAAAAGAGACTTGATATCTGCTGCTGCCCCCTGGCGTGGGGAGAGGGGAGGAGGGTAGCATGTCCAGACCGGCCCCTTCATCCCCTACGTCCTGAGCTCTTCCACACCTACTGGCCTTTGCACCTGCTGCTGCTCACCGGGAATGCCCTCCCCCTTCTTTGCCTGGGTGACTTCTGTTTGTTCCTGAGATCCCCCACCCAGGCCAGGCCACATGTCCCTCAGCTCATTGTGCTTACCCTACCAGTGTAAGCATTTATACCTATTAATTCATCTTATCCTCTAAACAGCCCTCTCAAGTAGCTGTTAGTACTATCCCCATTTTACAGATGAAGAAAAGGAGGAGAGAGAAGTTAAGGAACTTGCCCAAGGTCACAAAGGTAATTAGTAGAGTCCAGATTTGAACCCAGAAAGTCTGGCTCCAGTTTGTGATCTTGACCTCTACACCTTAACATTGTAATTACATCATTGCAATGGAGTCGCCCAATTACGTAAGAACACTGGAGTTACAGTTATGACCTGGAAGACCGTGGCCCACACATTGTTTCAAGAGAGTCTCAGGGGCTCTGTGCACCCCCGACACGTCCATCATTGGCTGTACAATCAGGTGTGCACTTTTCTGCTTAAGAGGTCATAGCTTTTCATCGGCTTCTCAGAGGGCTCCGTGATCCTCAAAGGGTGAAGCTTGCCACACTATTGCTTTTCTGTACTCAGCTCTCTGAGGCCCAGGCCTGTGCCTTAGCCCACGTGGGTCCCCAGGGCCCAGCCCAGGGCCTCATGCAAAGAGGGTATCTGGGGAAGGCTTGCTGGAGAGCTGACAGATGCTGAATGAGCATCATCTAGGCCGGTGCCCTCTGCGTCCGACTCCACCACGTCTCCGCTCCTCCCGCAGCGCCTGGCTCTGTCCTGTGCAGGCCCTCGGGTCACCGTGTGCAGTACTCAGGAGGTCCAGACTGGCCTTCTGCATCTCTCAAAGGAGGGAACATTAGGTCCTGGGTGCTCAAAGGCTGGACGTTAGAGGTGGCTCCATGTGGGAGCCTGGTTTTGAGTCCCAAAGCAGCCACCGGCTGGTCTACTTGGAGCATCATTTTCCCTTTCTGAGCCTCAATGCTCACCTCTCTCCAGTGTGCTGAGGCTGAACGGGGGTCCTTCCGCTTAACCCAACAAGGCACGGGGCAGGGAGGGGGACGCAGAAGTGGATCAGCTGGGCCCCCTCCCTGCCATCTCCAAGAACTCGCAGTCTGGTCCTCGGGGTCTGCGCTCGGTGACCACTCAGCACACGCATTAGGTCAGCTGCTGCTGAGAGGACGCGAGGGAACAGCTACCCACCACCCCCCGGCCCCCGAGTCCAATGGCTACGACAGCGAGGGGCTATTTTTCTTGCTCGTAGGTTTGTGTCTGTGGGTCAACAGGTGGCCCTGTTTCAGCCTAGGAGTTAGGTCAAGGTTGTCTCCACATGTTTCTCATTCTGGAACCAGCGTTTACCCGGGTTAAGCCCCCTTCATGGCAGAGAGCAGACGCACAAGTGGCCAAGCTAAATCAACAAGCGCTTGAAAAGCCTCTGCCTGCATCTTGTCCTCTAGAATATTCCAACGGCCAAAGCAAGTCACTGGGACAAATTCAGCATCCGCAAGGCAGAGAAACGTACTCTGCCTTCTTCAGTGGGAAGCGTTACGCAGCCACACGTGGAAGGTGTGGGCTGTGGTTCTCCTGCAGGGAAGGGAGCAAAGGGTCGGGAACCACAGGCGTGTATCCAGTGGCCAGACCCGCTCCCAGGGGCAGGAGCGGGCGGTGGGCTCTGGGCCCGCTGTAGGCACCAGCCTCGCTAACTGTCTTCTCTGTTCCCCGGCAGGAGCTCAGTGAGTACAACGCCACAGCCATAAAAAGCCCCACCAACACGGTCACCGTGCAGGGCCTCAAAGCCGGCGCCATCTATGTCTTCCAGGTGCGGGCACGCACCGTGGCGGGCTACGGGCGCTACAGCGGCAAGATGTACTTCCAGACCATGACGGAAGGTAGGCGGCGTGCAGAGGGCACTCACTCCCCAGACGGAGCAGCTCAAAGGCCACCATTCCTGCAAAGTGCTTTGTGCAAATTAGAAAAGACACCTCCCTTCCAGATGTCAACCTTTGTGCACTGTGCAAACTGCACAGCCGTAGATAGAAGTGCTGTTTCAGTGGCTCAGGAAGTCTCTGGACGCCCCCATTGCCATCCTGTCAGCCAGGCCGCTTCCTTTCCTAGGACTCTTGGGGGCTCAGCCCTAACTTGCCGAGCCACTCTGAGCAAGTCACTCCCATTCCCGGGTCCAAAGTTTTCTCATCTATAAAATGAAAGCATTGTATTCAGTCTGAGAGCACAAACCTGTTTTATCTGTACGTTGCTCCAGCGCTTGCAGCTGGACTGAGAAGATTTCTGAAGCCACGTCAGCAGGAAGGAGTGCTGGGATGGATTAGTAATGTCTACCCTGGGCAAGAGCATGGGAGGTTGCAGCCCGTATGCTGCATCTCCTGGTCCGGGACCACCTGATCTCTAAGCACCCTCCCTGCTCTAATCATCTTGGAGGAGCAGCATCATTAGAGTGTGGGTTCTGATGCCTGACGATGGAGATGACGGGCCTGAGAACGCTGTGCTGTGCTCTCTCCCCAGCTGAGTACCAGACGAGCATCCAGGAGAAGCTGCCACTCATCATTGGCTCCTCGGCGGCTGGCCTGGTCTTCCTCATTGCCGTGGTTGTCATCGCCATCGTGTGTAACAGGTGGGTGGGTGGGTGTTCCCCAGCCCCGTCCAGGCTGGCTGTCCAAGAGGGCCGTCCATCCATGCAGCCATTCCTGAGCAGTGTCTGTGAACAGAGGAGGCATTCCCATCACTACCCGGGGCAGGGAGAGGCTCGGGGAGGCCTGGACACCCTCAAGCAGCCTCCCACTGCCTAAACGGCCACCATCAGCGTCCATCCCCGGGGGTTAGGCGTTGCCCTTGAAACTATTCAAAGAGGTGGCCCGTTGAGACACTAACACTCCGGCATGAAGGAAGGTCTCAGAACGGTGGGCAGGAAGGACAGCAGGATGCTGGGCGCCAGGGGATGACAGTGAGGGAGTGCAGCTCGCCCCACTGTCTGCACTAGTGGAGGCCATTCATGAATAGGGCCACAGGCAGAGTGTCTGATGGGAGGCTGAGGACCTCGGGTCAGGCCCCCTGGCTGAGGCGGCTGGAAAGACGGAGAGGACAGAGACAGGCGGGGGAGGGGGAAGGGGCACCCCAGGAGGCTCGCACAGCACGTGCCAAGGCGGGAGCGGGACCAGTCCCCTGGCTTCTGCTGGGCATAATGCAGAGAGAGGCTGTCTTCTTCCTTAGAGAGTTCCCCACTTTAGAACAGACTGGCTCGTAAGGTCAGATGGCCCGAAGCCCCTGGGGTTTCTGGGGCCGGGGGCCATGGCCAGGGGAGATGACTTTGCTCTTTGACGGGGGCGTGGCTGGAGAGGGGACAGGGGAAATAGTGAGCCTGGATTGAAGTGGGAGAGGCGGGAAGGGATGGGTGGGCCAGGAAGGGTGAGGCTGCTAGGTGAGGGGCAGACAGGGAGCCCTCTAGCAGGGGTGTGATTTCGAGGGCCTGCCCACCCTCTCCCTATCACCTACTGTGGCTCCCAGCTCCCCGGGCATCTCCAGGTGGCTCCAGCCCTTTGCTCTTGTTCCAGAAGACGGGGGTTTGAGCGTGCCGACTCGGAATACACGGACAAGCTGCAGCACTACACCAGCGGCCACAGTATGTACACCCCAGCGGGACCAGCGCCCTGGGCCTTTCACTGTCAGCTCCCCAGCAGCCTCTCCAGCCTGCTGTCACTTTACTTTACTTTACTGCAGCAGCCAGACTGAAAGTCACGCCGTCCCCTGAACGGCCAAGCTTGCGCTCACCTCTGGGCCTTTGCACATGCTGTTCCCTCTACTGGGAGCACTTCCCCCTTCCCTTTACCTGTGTGACTCTTCCTCTCTCTCAGGCCTCATCATATACAAACACCCCTGGGATGCCTTCCCCAGCCCCAGCCCACTTCACTCGTCTATGCTGGCACAGCCCCCCAACCTGGCTGCTGTCCCTCCCCCGTGGCAGTGGGTGCGCCTGGAGCGCTGACACTGTCTGGTGTCCACCCCTCACCACCGCCTCCCCCACAGCTTGCTGCCCAGCGCACAGGAGCCGCTAGATGCTTATTAGCAGAACAAACACATGAGCTGAATGACGAGGACCCCAGGCTCTGGCCCAGGACCGGAGAGAAAGGAGGCGAGATGCCCCCTTCAGTCCCTCCCCAGTGACCTCTCGGGCAGCCACTTCCCCCCACCTAGTGCCTCCATTTCCCCTGCTGTACCATCCTACCTCAGGCCAGGGCTGGGGGCCCATGTGCAGGTGGGGCCCCACGGAGAGAAGAGCAGAGCACAGGTCCCTCGACCCTGGCAGAACCACCAGTCGCGGGGAGGACCTTAGTCCTCACTTCAGCTCACTCAGCAAACAGCAGTCCCAAACAGGTCTGATGCGGTTCTCCAACTGTACTCAGTAGAGTCTCCTGGGGCTCCTCAGATGGCCACCCCGTCAGGGGGCCGTCAGTGTGCCCCTTCACTTGTCACATATGCGTTGTGGCTTACTCTGTATGTTTTAGGTGCTGGGGACACACAACTAAGCAGACCAAATACCCCTGGCCTTGGGGGACTCATATCCTAGTGGGGGGGACAGGAAATTAAAAAATACATGGAATAAACGGGTAACGTATGATATAGTAGAAGATGAAGGTGCTACGGAAAAAGGCAAAGTAGAACAGGTACTGGGTTGAGAGTTGTGGGGATCAGGCTTCCATCTTTAAATAGGGGCATTGGGGTTGGCCTCATTGAGAGGGTTTTGTTTGAAGACACAAAGGAGCTGAGAGTGAACTTATGTAGAGATACCTGAGGGAAGAGCATCCCAGGCAGGGGGAACAGGCAGTGCAAAGGCCCTGGGGCTGGAGTGTGCCTGGCAGGTTTCAGGAAGAGCCAGGAGGCCCGTGTGACTGGAGCCAAGCGAGGGAGCAGGAGGGGGAGGTCTGAGGGGGCCACAGCTTGCAGATCTTGTCAACCACTGTGGGGCCTTGGTTTTTACTCTGAGTCAAGCAGGGAGCTCTAGAAGGGTCTGACGTGCTCTGAGTCGCTGTTGACAGGACTTCTCTGGCTGCTGTGTGGAGAAGGGATGCAAGGGGCTGGGTGAGCTGGCAAGGACAGAAGCCAGGAGACCCGGGAGGCGGCTGTGGGAAGAATCCAGGGACAAGATGACAGAGGCTGGGCCAGGGCGGCCGTGTGGGGGTGGTGGGGGTGGTGGGATTCTGACATATTCTGAAAGGAGAGCCACTGGATCTATAGGGCCGGTTGTGGGGTCTGAGGAAAGAGCAGTCCGGGAGTTCTGCAGCTTCTGGGTGAGACTTTGGGTTTAAAAATCATTTTAAGATATAAATGTAAAAATAATTAAACCACTAACATCTCCAGATCGTTTAGTTACTATTTAACTGATCTGAGGATGGAAAAGGGCTTTCTAAACATCAAAGCAGTGGAAGGATCACAAGAAAACAAATCGAACTACACAGCAATAAAAATCACCTGTAAAAAGAAAAGTCATAAATTCCGTCACCCCCCCCCACTCCCCAAGTAATAAAATCACGATCGTAGACGCAGCTAAACACACTGAGTGTGTTCTATGCGCCAAGAATTGTTTTAATGCTTTACGTGTGTTTATTCATTTAATTTGTATAATTTCCCACTTTGCGTATTAGGAAACTGAGGCACAGGGATGTCACACAGCTGCTCAGGGCAGGAGCCGGGGGTACGAACCCAGGGTGTCTGGCTCCAGAGCACACGCTTAGCCAGGCCGTGCCGTCTACACCCCGCTGACCTGGAATGAGACAGGCTCGCACGCTCTGTCACCTGGAGCCGTTTGGGAGCGGCGCTATTTGGAGCGTGAGTCAGTAACAAGGGAACAGGTGACAGCAGGGACTTATTTTAAAAATAGACCCCAGGACTTGTTCACAGATCAACACACTCTCTAGCTCCAGCTCCCACTCCTTGCATCTGGGCAGGACTTGGTTTCTGCAAAGCCCTGCCAGCCCCGGGACCCCGCGTGCACCGGCCGCCCTCTGTGGCCAGGGCAGAGGAGGAAGCGGAGGCAGTGATGTATGGTCGGCTCGAAGCCTCCCTCCTGGGCTCGTGCTTTCCATCGTTTAGCAGGTGCTTGGCGTGAGCACCAAGGTCTCTGGTGGCTGGATGTGGAGCCGGAGGGACCCACGTGGTTTCTCATCCCTACTCCGCCCCTGGCGTGCTAGGTGACCTTGGGGAAGTCCTTGAACCTCTCTGAGCCTTGCCATCTTTACGTGGGAAGTACAGAATGATACTTCTTCCACAGAGCTGTGAGGATTAAATGAATTAATGGATATTAAAGTGCTTTCTAATAATAATATTTAATAATAGCCAACTCTTTGTTAACAGGTAATAATTATTCGGTGCTTTCTATTTGCCAGCTACTGTGCTAAGCCCTTTAAAAAGATTCTCACTTAATCTTTGCAGTCCCCTTAGAAGGTAGGTACTCTTTATTATCTCCAGGTTGTAGATGAAAAAAGTGAGGCACAGAGAGGTTAAGTCACTTACCCAAGGGCACACAGCTGGAGCAATCCAGCGGTTGATCCTGAATTCAAACTCATAAATCAGCTTATTTGTGATCCTTATTACTGGCAGATCCAGAATTCAAACCCAGCTCTCTGAATGCCTGGTTCCTCCGTGCTCATCTTGAATTTCCCCATTTGGGTTCAGGACGGCTGCTGGTGGCCCCGACCGCCATAAATCATCCAAACGCCAGCCCAGTATTTTCTGAAAACAGCCTGCAGAGGTCCCCATTCGACTTCACTCCACAAAGGCCCCTCCTGGGAGCCAGACCCTGTGCAAGGCTCAGGCCACGAGGAGCTCACCTTCTGTTCCAGGAGACAGGTTGGAGAAGCCCCTGGAAGAAACTGGTAGCCTGGTGGTTCCAAGTGTAGACTCTACAGCCAGACAACCTGCATTCAAACCCACTTCTGCCACATATTAGCTGTGTCCGTGTCCTCTTGGGCAGGTCACTTAACCTTTCTTATGGCACAGCGTCCTCCTCCAAAAAATGGGGATAATATTAGGATGGACCAAATGAACTGCCATTTTTGTAGGTCAGAAGCAGTCAAACATCGATAGCTTCATAAGATTCAGCCTAATAATAGCATTTCCCTGGTAGGGTTGCTAGGAGAATTAATTGGGTCGGTACCTATAAGAAGTGCCTAGAACAGAGCCTGGTTCTTGGTACCTGATACTCTGAATCCACACTGAATTGTGAGCCAATAGTGTTATTAATGGCAAAGTGAAACCGAAGGGTCACAGAAGCAGAGACGGCTTCACTCAGAGCCATACATTCAATAAGCGGTTATTAAGCATCGACTGCATGCCACCTTCACCTATGACGGCAGAGGAAACATTCTAGAGCGAGAGTCCATGCCCTGGGTTCACAGACCCCTGGAGCTGCGAGGCCCTGTGAACACTCCATAATTATATGCCGAGTATGGGAGGGTGTGCACATGTGTGAATACTTTTTCAAAGAGCAGATTTGTAGTTTTTGTCAAATTCTCAAAGGCATTCCTGACCCCAAACAGGTGGAGGGAGAAAAAGAGGGCCCTTCAATGAGTGATGATTATTCTTTCGATAAGCAATTATTGAGCACCTGCTGTGAGCCAGGCCCTGGGATGCAGCGTGCACAAGATAGACACTTCTCCCTGGGGGAGAGAGGGTAAAGGAAGCCCTCACAGGCAGCAGAGTGTTCCAGAAAGGGGTGGCAGGAGGCTGTGGGCATGCATATCCAGGAGCCCTGATATAAGGCAGAAAAGCCAAAGAGACGTCAGGCCCATAGGAGGGAGTGTGGTGACGGGGCTGCGGGAGCCTGAGGAAAGAACATGGGCCTGTACTGGAGGGATCCAGGCAGGCTTCCTGGAGGAGGGGGCATTTGATGTGGACACAAAGAGGATGAGAAGGCTGTTCTGGGTGGAGGGAACTACATGCAAAGCACAGAGGCAAAAACTCATGAGGTGTGTCTGGCCCCTTTCTGCTGGCACGTACAGGAGCAGGGAGCCGTGAGTGGGGCCGGCACAGAGAGCCTGGAATGCCAGGTGAAGGCCTTGCCTGTGTCCTGTAAGCGACAGAGAGCCGGCCCGGCCAGCACTCCTGGCCGAGGCTTGGGGACGGCACCTGATCGGTTGGCAGCACCCAAGCAGCCTTTGAGCTCCCGCACGCCTTCTCCTTAGCTCCCGGAGCTGGCCCGCCCCCGTCCTCCCTCCCCAACGGCCCGGCAGAAAGGGCTCCCCCCCGTGCTGCGGGGAGAGAAGCTGAAAGTCAGCTGCCCAGAACCGCAGGCCAAGCACTGACTCTCAGCAAGCGAGGGAGCAGTCCAGGGAGCTGAGGGCCCCGCTCCAAGGAGGGCTGACTTGGGGAAGGAGGAGTCAGGGCTGAATACACCAGGAGGAGGAGGCGGCATGGACCAGATCTGGCTGGATTTCATCCAGGAGGCAGTGAGCATGGGGATCAAGAGTACCGGCCCTTGGCTCAAGTCTGACAGACCTGGGTTCAAACCCTGGCTGTGCCATTTGCTAGCTGTGTGGCCTTGGGCAGATTACTTAGCCTCTCTGAGCCACAGTTTCCACATGCATGCAATGAGAATGATCCCTTCCTCCAGGAGCTGTCGAGCAGAGGAGATGAGATAATGCATACACAGAGCCTAGCACGGTGTCAGGCACAAAGGGCCCAGTGGGTGGCAGCTGCTATTACTCTTAGTCTCTCTATCGTCCGGCTTCTGCTCAGCTCTACAGACACTGAGTGTCTACTGTGTGAGGAGCTTTACGCAGCCTGCCAGGGGAGGGGGGAGGCAGAAAAGACCTGCACCCACGCCCTCCTCCCAGGCTCCCACCATCCAACATGTGGCTCCTCGGGTCTCAGGCTCCTCTGAGTCTGCGACAAATTTTGGCTCCTGTGGCCAGAGAAACACAAATATGCACAGGTGTGTATGTAAAATTATAAGACAGAGGGGCTGGCCCAGTGGCACAGCAGTTAAGTTTGCACGTTCCGCTTCGGCAGCCCGGGGTTCGCTGGTTCGGACCCCGGGTGCGGACGTGACACCGCTTGACAGGCCATGCTTTGGTAGGCATCCCACATATAAAGTAGAGGAAGATGGGCACGGATGTTAGCTCAGGGCCAGTCTTCCTCAGCAAAAAGAGGAGGATTGTCGGCAGTTAGCTCAGGGCTAATCTTCCTCCAAAAAAAAAAATCTATACTCTATATAGACAGAAAAATCTATACTCAGGGATAGATGTTGGAGAACTTTTACTTTCAACAATATTTATTTCCATAATTTCTAGACTATTTATAAGGAGGATGAATTACTTTTCTCATTTATAAAGGCAATAATAATAAATGCATTCCATTTCAGGAGGTTTCCTGGGCCTGCTGAGTGGTTCGCAGACCCAAATTACGAAACCCTGACCGAAAGAGCTAGACAGACACCACACAGATAGTCCAAGATAAAGCTAAGGTGTTAGAGCAGCTTTCCTTTAAAGGGTCAGATAGCGAATATTTTAGACTTTGCAGGCCATATGGTCGCTATCGTGACTACTCAATTCAGTTGCTGTAGCGGGAAAGCAGCCACAGGCAAAGGACTGTGTGTGGCTGTGTTCCAATAAAACTTTATTGACAAAACAAGCAGTGGGCCGGTTTGCCAACTGCTATGTGGAGGGGCCAACTCCTAGATTCCGGAATGTCTGAAACAGAAAGTGGTCAATTAACATATCCAAGGTCAGGGCCGCTGAGCAGAGTTGATGGCCTCACTCACCAACCAGCCAAGCCTTCCTTGGCCCAGGGACTCCAGCTCCCAACTCCTAGACTTGCTGCCTCTGAGTGACAGCGCCCAGAGCAGCGGGAGAGTGTGGGCAGGCAGCTGGGGAAGCTCGAGGGAGGCCTGGACTGGGAGAGGGCCAGAGGGTCTGGGGGCAGAAGACCAGTTATCTGGGAGGGGGATGTGGGATGGATCATCTTCCCCTTCCTTCAGAGCGTTCCGCTGACTCAGTGCTGGGGCCAGAAGTGGGTCTTTGACGTCCACGTTACCTCCTTCTCTTTCTGCATCAAAAAATAAAAATCCACATCATATCGGAATCAAATTAATAGCCCCATGTCCAGCCTCATGCCGATCTCCAGGGAATTTGAGATCCAGACTTGGCTAGTAGGGGACCGGGGATTTGGCCCAGGAGCCGCGGGTACTCGGGCCCTGGCGAAGCAGCCAGGAAGTCTCCTGAGGGGAGAGGAGGCTTGAGTTAGGCCTTGAAAGACAGGGAGATCCTCTTATCAGAAAGCCAGGAACAGGGCCTGTTACCTGCTCTTTCTGTATCTTCGTTCCAGTTCTCTCTCTTCCATCTTAACTTTCTCTTCCTTTACTTTCCAACCTCCCCCCCTCAACCACCACCATTCTCCATCACTGAGTGGCAAACCTATCCTTTTACGGCCACACCCACAACAGACATTGCTTATCAATCATGACAGTCTTTTAGCTGCTCCAGGAAGCCATTACTAATCAATTAGAGTTGGAACAAGAGCTAGAACCTATCTGCTGTCCTTGCTGAGCTCTCTGTTCCCCTCACCCTTCTATTCAGCTCAGTGTCTAGCTGCCCACCAAGGCCCAGAGAGGTCATGTGACCTGCAGGGCATTGCCCAGTTCCTACGGGGGCCACACGGGAGTGTATGTCCCTCCCTGGAGGGACTGGCTCTCACCTTTCCGTTGGTCCACATCTTGAGTCTGTGCATGTGACGAGCATGGTCTTGTCCCCCAGTGACCCCAGGCATGAAGATCTACATCGACCCTTTCACCTACGAGGACCCCAACGAGGCCGTGCGGGAGTTTGCCAAGGAAATTGACATCTCCTGCGTCAAAATTGAGCAGGTGATCGGAGCAGGTAGGTCGGTGGTGTCCTCCAGGTATCATGGCCTCAGCCACGGGGAGGGGAGACCACCTCGTTGTTTGCTCCTGGGGCAAAGGGTGGGATGGGGGGGCAGGAGCTTCAGAGGACCCTCCAAGGCCTGAAGGCTCAGAATGCCCAAAGTCAAAAGGCCCTCAAAGGTCATCCAGTAAAACGAGCTCATCGACAAATGAGGAAACTGAGGCACGGGGCTGGGAAGAAGCTTGCACATCGTGTCGGAGAATGAGCTAGGTCTGGAACCCGGTTCTCTGGGCTCCTCTAGTGGTTTGTCTTTCCCATTCGTCCCAGGTCCCTGTCTCCATCTCCCCAGGTCCCTCTATATCCTCACCCCACGCCCAGCCAAATACCACGGGACAGCCGTGGAGAGTTCACTCTTACTCCCGAAGGTGGCTGGGACTTTTTGGGGGCCCCCACGTTCTACAAAGGGGTTCTGTGTCTGAGAGGATGAGTTGACCACTGAGGAGAAAAAGTTCCTGCAGGCCCAGGAGTAGGGGTTACAGGGAACGGGGAGGTGGCACTTCCACCTGGCAAGTGACATCCTGCCCCTCTCGGTGTGTCTGCCCCAGGGGAGTTTGGCGAGGTCTGCAGTGGCCACCTGAAACTGCCAGGCAAGAGGGAGATCTTTGTGGCCATCAAGACGCTCAAGTCGGGCTATACCGAGAAGCAACGCCGGGACTTCCTGAGTGAGGCCTCCATCATGGGCCAGTTCGACCACCCCAACGTCATCCACCTGGAGGGTGTTGTCACCAAGAGCACGCCTGTGATGATCATCACCGAGTTCATGGAGAACGGCTCCCTGGACTCCTTCCTCAGGGTAGGGGAAGCTGTGAGCTCCAGGGGCCCAGGGGTGGGGCAGGAAAAGGAGTGGTGGACACAGCTTCATCCTGACAGAGCCTGAAGGGATCTTGGAGAAGATCTGGGTCAGGAGTGGCTTGCATGCCACCACTTCCCATTCCCTGATCATGGCAGGCATTGCTAATCAACCCCAGTACTCTCTCCCAACAAACCCAGAAGCAATCTCAGAATCCTTCTCAATCCAGGAAACCACAACCACTGATTAAAGTTGGCGTATAAGCTGAAATCTGTTGCCATCTACACTCTTAACCAGACTTCTCCTCTATACAAGAGGAAATTGAGGCTCAAAGAGAGGTTGAGTTTGCCCAGGGTTACCTAGAGGGTCAACTGGAGAGCCAGGACTGGAACCAGATCTCTTGACCCCTAGTCTGGAGTTTTCACCAGATACTGGAACTCTCCAAAGCTGTCTAGGCCGGAGGGAGGAGTTCAGAGCACAAGGCCAACAGAGGAGAGTTTCCAGGCCCCCCCAGGAGATCAGTCCACCAGCTAGACAGAGAGCACAGAAGCACGCAACCAGACCAGTCACCGATTAAGCACCTAGTATGTGCCAGGCGCCTGCCCTGCCCCTTCCTGGTTAACTCAGACCGCCCCGGGAGGTGGGTGTTACCTACCCCGATTCAACACGCAGACGAGCTGACTCAGGGGGTTAGTTCACTTCTCCAAGGTTGCACAGCCAGCGAGGGGCAGAGCAGAGTCAGACCAGCGGTGTCTGCTCCAAAGACCGTGTTCTCCCCATCACCCCGAAACCCACCTCCCCGGGCCTCTCTGAGGCCCCCCAGCGTCTGAGTCCTTCCCACGGGAGCCCAGGCCAGGGTGGCAGCGTCCTGCTCTGCTTCCTCGCTGTGAGGATGACCCGGAGCTCGGATTCATGACTTCCCATCTGCTCTGTGTTTTCTCCACTCCTCCCAAAGCAAAACGACGGGCAGTTCACAGTCATCCAGCTGGTGGGCATGCTCCGGGGCATCGCGGCCGGCATGAAGTACCTGGCGGACATGAACTACGTGCACCGCGACCTGGCCGCCCGCAACATCCTCGTCAACAGCAACCTGGTCTGCAAGGTGTCTGACTTTGGGCTCTCACGCTTTCTGGAGGACGATACCTCGGACCCCACCTACACCAGCGCCCTGGTAAGATGCAGGCAGGGAAGAGTGGAGTCACGGTGCCAGGGAAGAGGGCATAGAGAGCCATCTCTCCCTGCAATGCCAGGCCTGTGCCGGGCCTGGAGACATAGAGACGGGAACCGCGGTTTCTGCCGTCTTGGAGCTCACGGGCTGGTGGGGGACACATGGGGTGACAGGCCTGTGAGTCAGGACACCAGCCTGGGGAGAAGTGGAAGGCTCGCTAGAGATGGTGATGAAGGGCCCGTAAAAGTTGGTCAGACGCCATGTTCTCATGGCAAGGGGTGTCTGGAAGACAGGCTGTCAGGGGGAAGGTGGTGAGCAATGATGCTGGAGAGGTGGGCGTGGTCAGAGCTTGGAGACCCTGGAATGCCCAAGCTCAGGACTCTCTCCTGAAAGCAGTTCGGGATGTTGAAGAGTTTTAAACAGAAAGGAATAAGACACAGTCTCTGCCCTCAAAGGGCTCAAAGATAGTACAAGAAGAGCCGGGCAAGTAGGCAAATCACTTGAGTACTGCTGTGTGTGAAGTGCCTCCTTGATGGAGAGATGTGGAGCACAGTTGTAGAATTAGGAGAGTGAGCAACTCTTTGGAACATAAGGAAAGATTTTCAGAGGGACTTAAAGGAGGAGAAGGAGGTTTCCAGATGGCAGAGTGGGAAAAGGCTCTTCATGCAGAGGGAAGAGCATGTGCAAATGCCCAGGGGTCTGAAGCAGCACAGTGAGTTTGGGGAACAATAAGGCACTCGGTGAGATGGTACAGCACAGGGCAGAGGGTCGGAAGTATTGAGAGGAGAGGTCAGATGGGTCAGCCTCCCACCGTCAAGCTTCCTCGTTCTGTTCCACAGGGCGGGAAGATCCCCATCCGCTGGACGGCCCCAGAAGCCATCCAGTACCGAAAGTTCACCTCGGCCAGCGACGTGTGGAGCTATGGTATCGTCATGTGGGAGGTGATGTCCTACGGGGAGCGGCCCTACTGGGACATGACCAACCAGGACGTAAGTCTCCAAGGGGGTAGGCCGAGCCTCTCTGGCCAGTGAGATGGGAGGGGAAGATCCAGGGTTCCTGGCCTTCTGCCCATCTCCCAGGGTCTCTGAGATTCTGGGCTGGGGCAGCTCCCAGCTGGGTAGTGGCTGATTCAGATGTCTGCATGGGACCCTGGACTCTCCAGAGGGTCAGCAAGTCTTCAGGATGCATTCACGTTGTGGCCAACCCTGAATGAGGCCATATTTGCCCCTCAGGTGTCTACCACCTAATTGCAGGACAAGACCATCATTCTTGGAACGAGATGTAGTTATCAGGAACTTTCATGATCGGTTGCTAAATTGGAGAAGGCCAGTGTCAAGCCTGTAGGTGCTGAAGCAGGGGCAGTGTGGGTAAGATCAGCCAGGAAGTCTTCACCGGACAAGTGGGATGCAAACAGGAGTGGGCCATGGAGATGTGAGGGCATCCAAGTGGAAAGAACAGCCTGTGCAAAGGCCCAGAGGTGGGATGATGAGGGGCCACATTTGGGGGCAGTGGAGAGGAGAGTTGGTGAGGGTCAATAATGGGGTGACTAAAAGTCAACCCAAGGACTTTTGATTTGCAACAATACAGAACAGAGAGGACTTGAGGAAGCTTCTTGAGCAGGGAGCGTGACCCACACTCAAGCTGGAGAAGATGAGTCTGGCCCCGGTGGCAGGGCAGATTGGAGAGACGTGTTTGAGCTCCTTTCCCTGGCAGAGGAGCTAGGCTGGGCCGGTGGGAAGAGAGTACGAGGCCGTGCTGTGGGGCCTCACAGGGGAGGTCTCTCTCACCTGGAGCAGGAAATAGCACTGAAATCAAGAGGGTGGTCACCCTACGGTCAAGGGCCAGAGAGAGGAGTCCTCAGGCCCATCAAAGCCAGGAAGCGGCCCAGAGATGGGAGGGAGGGAAGAGCTGGTGGAGTTACCCACAGGAGGGTCAGCCGGGTGGGCCCTGAGGCAGAGGCTCCCTCAAGGTGCTGGATTTCCCAAGATTGTGAGAGGAGGGCAGGCACCCAGCTGCCAGGTCAGACTGAGGCCAGAGATGGTCGGAACCCAGGTAAGGCCCATCCCTGGGGCTGCCTCAGGGAGGTGGAGGCAGTTGCCATGGCAACCAAATAGGTCTGTCCTGCAATGCACTGGGAGCAAGATGGGCCAGGCCAGAGGGCAGATGCTCTTCCCCACCCACCCAACCCTACCCCACCCTGTGTGGTCCCCAGGTCATCAACGCCATAGAGCAGGACTATCGACTGCCGCCGCCCATGGACTGCCCCAGTGCCCTGCACCAGCTCATGCTGGACTGCTGGCAGAAGGACCGCAACCACAGGCCCAAGTTCGGCCAGATCGTCAACACGCTGGACAAGACGATCCGCAACCCCAACAGCCTCAAAGCCATGGCGCCTCTCTCCTCTGGGTAGGGCCCCATCCCGCCCCGGGCCCTCCTCCCCAGCTGGCTCCGCCCCAGCCCCCCAGCCGGCCCTTCCCCTCTCTGAATACCCTCCCACCATGGCTCCCCCTGCTCCAAGCAGACACTCTCAGCCACACCTTGGGATCCGGGAGGGACAGCACTGGTGTTTGGGGACTGTCTGCCCTGCCTGGGGGCGCAGAGGAGTGCAGCACACACACTGTCCACTGGGGGAGAAGGAAGCTCATGATAGGTGGCAGAGGAGGCGCCTTCTAAAGCGTGCTCAGAGAGGACACTGTTTAAGAGAAATTACCAGAATCTCGGCTGGTGACGAGATTTACTCATCACTGTTTCCTCCCTAGCTACCCTCACACTCAAAGCTGGACCCTCTGATGTGCATCTGCATCCTCCTCAACACAGCCACGCAAATGCAGGCACACACAAACACAGTCCTGCACACGTACGTGAACACGCAGTTAGGCACAGATGCTCCTGCTTATGCTCACGCACACACAATCTCGCACACATGGACTCACATCCATTCTCAGGCTGTCACACCTACACATACCCATCGGCATGTGAGCACACACACATTACACATCCGGCAGAACATACTCACCACACACACACACGTGCCCCACACACGGGTCACTGTCCCTGCCTCAGAGACTGGCTCCGCTGAACTCACATTAGCTCCAGTGATCCTAATGCTTCCCCTCTCCCAGCGCCCCCAGGGCGCGCTCCCATAGGCCTGCAGCCACCACCGCCTTGTCTGGGCAGCTGTCACGGGCTCCACTCCTGCCCCTGCATATTCTTACTCTTAGGGACCCTCCATCACACAGGTTTCTGAGGCACACCCAGCTAGCTATCCTCAGGGTCCGGGGCTGGCTGTGTCCAGAGACTCTTTGGACCCAAGTCCTCCACCTGCCAAGTTCTTGTGGCCAACAGTGTTCGCCTCTCCTGTCGCTCCTCACCACGACCCTGCGTCAGCTGCTCCTGACTGTCCGGATAAACTCACTCTGAGCTTTTAGCCTCATGAGGGTCATTTCACTCCTTGCCAGCCAGGAAGTCATTCCCGTTAGCACCACCAGCTTTGTCTGGATGTTGAGAGGCAGTCCGCAGGATCAGCTTCCTGTAGCACAACCCGGGTAGAGAAGGATGGAGAACGGCACAGAGGAGGGAACAGCAAATCATTTGCACAGTTGGCCCAGCTGAACTGCCCCCTGCTGAAGCCAGGAGGCATGGAGAAGTGGCCGCCTCACCATGGGGGCCAGCCTCTCCACGGCCCCGCAGAGGCTCCCTAGACCTCCCGGGTCACCCCAGCTTGTGTCCCACACACATGCTCACTCTCTCATATTCACACACAGACATGTGTACACTTACATGGGTTCAAACTCACACCTGCACTCACACAGAAATAATCACGTACACACACACTCACCTGTGTTCACACAGATGGATACACACATGCAGGTACACACGCAGCCCGCAGGTGTGCCCGTGCCCACGCTTACCCTCACCCCATGCCAGCACGTGCCCTGACTGTCTCTGTTGCCCACCCCACCCCCAGAATCAACCTGCCACTGCTGGACCGCACGATCCCTGACTACACCAGCTTTAACACGGTGGCCGAGTGGCTGGAGGCCATCAAGATGGGGCAGTACAAGGAGAGTTTCGCCAACGCAGGCTTCACCTCCTTCGACGTCGTGTCGCAGATGGTGATGGAGTAAGTGCCCGGCCGCCTCCACGGCCATTAGCACCCCTCCCCGCCCACTGCACCAGGCAGGGGCTCTGGAGGGTGAGGAAGTGACGGGGTCCCAGCAGGGATGTGGCAGACCACGGGGTGAGATGGCCAGCTTTGGAGTCACATTTGGATCGACACCCAGGTCTGCCTGCCACCTACTGGCTGTGTGACCTTGGGCAAATCACAGAACCTCCCTCAGCCCCCGTTTTTCCTTCTGTGAACTGCGGGTGGGTAGGAAGATCAAAGGAGACAGGGAGCGAGTGGGTACTTAGCCAGTGTGAGTTCCCTCTCCTTCTTGGTAGCAGAGGACACAGGTGCACCTGGGCGCTGGGACTCCCAGGCACGTGCTCCTTCCACCTCAGTCACTCGCTCCAGCCGCCACTGGGGCCCCTCATCCCTCCCTTGCTCTCTCGCAGCAGGAAACCCCCCGCCACAGAAACCCAGGCAGCTCTCTGCCTGGCCCCAGTCCCCTCTATCCACAGTTCTCTAACACACGTGCTTCTCTCCCAAAGGGACATTCTCCGGGTTGGGGTCACCTTGGCCGGCCACCAGAAAAAAATCCTGAACAGTATCCAGGTGATGCGGGCACAGATGAACCAGATCCAGTCCGTGGAGGTTTGACGTTCACCCGCCTCGGCTCACCTCTTCCTCCAGGCCCCGCCCCCTCCGCCCACGCCCCGCCCCCTGGCTCTCCGTCCACCGCGAGGCCAGCCCCTGCAGGGAGGCCGCGGACCACAGGGAGAACCACGCAGCGCCCCGGCCGTGAGACGTCACCACGAGCACGTGCAACTCAGATGATGGAAAAAAGGGAATGGGGACAAAAGAAAATAGATCCTGGGAGGGGGCGGGAAATACAAGGAATATTTTTTAAAGAGGATTCTAATAAGGAAAGCGATCATTGTTCCTGGGGAAAAAAAGGGCTTGGGAGATCCATGCGATTTGTCCAATCGGAGACCAAAAGCAGTTTCTCTCCAACTCCCTCTGGGAAGGTGACCTGGCCAGAGCCTAGAAACACTTTCAGGAAAACAAATGTGAAGGGGAGCGACACGGGCCACCCTTCTCTCCTGTCCCCAGGCTGTTCTTCCAGACCCGGCTCAACAGCCACGAGCCGGGCGGATGGGCGGACGGGCAGGCGATGGACAGGCAGCCACCCCGACAACCACTCCGGGAAAGCCCGTTCCCACTGCCACTGGGCAAACAGAAGAATTTTTCAGTCTTTGGAGAATATTTCAGAAACTCCAATGAAAGAGACTTGTTTCTCCCGTCGGCACATGGGGCTGAAAAGGGGCTTTTGTCCTCCTGGGTCAGGGAGAAAGGTCACCTTCCTGAGGATGGCCGCCCCCAGGTCTGCGGCTCCACGCCCACCCCGGCCCGCTGGGTGCCCACCCCGCCAGCCCCCACCTGGAGGACTGCAGTGACTGCCGTCAGCTACGACTGCCACTGAGGATTGCTCCTGCGTCTGGGTTTGTTTACAGCGATTGGTGGACTCGGGGGCGTTTGGTCAGGGGCGGATTTGGTTTGGGGGGGGTGTGTGCTGGTTTTTTTATGACAATGAAGTGACACTTGGACATTTTCCTCCCTTTTGAGGACTTGATCCTTCTCCAGGAAGAAGGGCTTTCTGCTTACTGACTTAGGCAATACACCAAGGGCGAGATTTTATATGCACATTTCTGGATTTTTTATATGGTTTTCATTGACACCCTTTCCTCCTCCCCCCCGAGTAGAGTTCCCACCTGCTGCCAGGCCTCACCAAAGCCAACTGCCACGGGGCCATCTGGGCCTTTCCGAGACTGAGCGAGATTGGGGCAGAGGGTGGGGGGCCAAGGTGGGAGAGCATCCCACCCCGGGACTCTCTGAAAGCGACAGATTGAGAAGCGAGCGGGCTCTGAGGCTGCAGAACCAGAAGTCTTTGCCCACATCTCCACTCTCCTTCTGCCCCAGTCTGTCCAGTACTTTCCAGGCAGATAGGCCCCTCCAAGGTTCCTGAGTGCCCTCAGACGGCCAGAACCCAGTTTCAGCTCTGGGAGCCTAAACCAGGCTGCATCAGAGGCCAGGACCCAGATCATTCACTGTGATACCCAGCCGACCAGAGCGTCACCCTCAGACACGTGCAGGCATGCTGCTTTGCTCCCCTGGGGAGAAACTGTGTGATTTCTCTCCCACCTCCTTCCCTCCACCAGAACTTTGCCCAGGTCTGAAGGTCGTGGCCTTGGGAAAACCATCGGCCAAGGGGTCTGCCCACAGACTCTCCTGTGAGCAAATGCAGGCACCTGAGCAGAACAACCGGTTAGTGAATTGAATGGAAATAAATGCTTTAGTTATAAAATGATCCCTGTTCTCTGTAAGTTCCAAGAGAGGCCCTGGCACCCTGGGGACCTGTCAAGTGACCCTTGATGCTCTTCTAAGGGACCCTTCCTTCCTCAGGGTTCGAGAAGGCCCAGGGCTGAGAAAACACATGAAGGACATCACCGGTCCATGTGGCCTTTCTGGCTCTGGTTTGTCAAAAGCACAGGCAACAAAAGAAGTGAGTTGAAAGTGGCTCCAAACTCAGATGCCCTGCAAATCAGGGTGAGCCTCTGCAGGATGCATCAGGAGCGGGGAGCGGATGGGTGCCCTCAGCTCTCCTTGGCCAGGAGAGAGGCCTCCAGGCATTAGGTGAGCTGTGATAGTGGCAGTGTGAGGGTCTCGGAGTATCCACGGAGCCCTGAAGCCACAGGTATGACCACCTTATCCTGGTCAACCCTAACCTTCTCTGAGCAAATGGGCTCCTACTCACATACTGTGAGAATTCTTTGTGTGGAGGGAGGAGGCTAGGGAGGGGCCAGGGACACCACAGCTCGGGACCTCTCCCTTTGTCCAGGGGACACTGACCAATGGGAAAGATTCAGGCCACAGGTGGCCAGCCAAAGGCCCGCGGTCAGAGCGAGCATCCAGCATGGACCAGCCTGTCATCTGTCACTCACCTGTTCTCCAGAGCCCGAGATGCAAGGGGAAGGAAAGGATTAGATGGGGGCGTGGGCCCCCGGGGGGAACAGCAGAACGAGCCACAGGCAAGGCACTGGCTGGTTTCCCACAAGCTGGCCAGCCATGGCCCAGCCGGCTGCCCTTTGTGCCCTAAAGATGCCCAGTACGAGTGGCAGCTGTCCCGGCACACAAGGTCACCTTCTGGAGGGAGCTGCCCTGATGCTCTTTAGATTAACTCTGTCTCCCCAGCCCAACCCCCACTGCTCTGGGGGCCAACAGGGGGCTGGCACTTGGTGCTTCCTGTCAGATGGCTTCCTGTCCTAAGCCGCTGGGCTGGTGCCTGCTCGCCAGCACGTCTGCCCATCCTCCCTCCAGGGTCCGAGTCCTCGGTGGTCCTGGGCTATCACGTGCCTGCTTCTCAGGGTGAGGGTTCTAGCCCGACCCTCCATGTCTCCACTTCAGGGAAACAGACAGACGTCACTGTGACCGTCCGGGGCTGCGGGGCGATGCTCACCTCCCACCGTGGCTGGGGCAGCTCCCCCACCACCTCTTGCTTGCTTCTAGGCTGGGAGTGGCAGGCCATGCTGCCAAGCGCCTTCCACTGACGCTGCCCACTCGCCCGGGCACACAGCTCTGAGCCACCTGCTGCCTGGTTACTAATCCCTTCCTGGCTCACCCTCCCCCAGTGCCAGCCCCCACCTGCCCAGCATGTGAGGAGTTTCTGGCTGCTCTGCACACAGTTGATACTTAAGGAAGGAAAGCTGCCTTGTAAACGTGGGCCAGGGCACCGTGGAAATGGGGGCCAGCTGCTCTGAGAGGGTGTGACAAGCAGATCTGCACAGGGCCAGGCTGGCTAACAGCCGAGCCATCACCCCCGCCCCTGCTGCCCCAGAAGCCCCCCAAATGGGTTATTGTTGATGGTCAGCCAGCCTCTTCCCAGGGGATGATATTCAAAATATCCATCAGCTGACAAGACGTGGGCAGACCCATCAGAATAGATGACAGCCTTAGGGATAGACCAAGAGCCCTCAGAGTCGGGGCTAGGGTGGCAGCGGCTGTCAGGGACACTCAGGGACTCAGGGCAGTGGCTGTTTACTAGCCAGAGGTGCCTCCTGCTCAGATGGCATCTGCTAGACTTGCCCCATCTTTCTGGTTGGTCCCCATGCTGCTGCTACCGCTCAGCTCTCTGCCGCCCCCTTGTGCGCCATCACTAGCCTAGTACCCCTCTCGGGTGAGTCAGGGGCTCATCTCCAAAAGACTGGGGGATCCCACCCCTGTCCAGCTCTTCCTCACACCTGGCTGAAGCACAAGAAAGACCCAGGCCCTGGCCACCCCCCACCCTGTGCTGGGCCCTCGGCCACTCCTGCCTGTCTGCTGGGCCCCTGTAGTTCCAAGACGGTAACAACGGCTGGAAGACTCCTGCCAGGGAAAGTAATGTAAACACAGTCAAAGGACAGGACGCCGCGTGACGCTAAGGAAAATACATCCTGCCACCACAGCAGCAGCCTTGCCCCATCACTGACTTGAGCCATGGATCTGGGCAAGCCATTTCCCCTCCCTGAGCCTCAGTCTGCACTGGGTAAAATGAGAGCCTTGGACTAGGTGAGCCAGGCATGCAAAACACTTTATACACTCCGGTGAGAAGGGGGAAACTGAGGCTCAGGGAGGGGAAGTGGCTTGTTCAGGATGACACAGCCAGGAGCGGGCAGAGCAGGGCTGTGTTCACGTGCTTCTGGTGCCCACGCCGTCACACTGAAGTGGATGACATGAAGCACTTGGTGTCTGATGCTGGCTAGTCAGAGAAGGGAGAGCTCAAATGGGCCAGGATTGTCAGGGAGGGCATCACGGAGGAGGCCGTCTTAAAAATGACGGAAGTTGAGAGACAGGTCATTCCACGTGGGAGGTACAGTGTCACCAAAGATGCACAGGCAGGAATGGTCCAACAGTGAGGAGTCAGGTCTGGATGGGCCAGAGGAGTGGTGGGAGGTGGGGCTTGATTTAAGGAGAGGTTGAGGCAGTTGGGATGTATGCATCATCCAGCCACAGCAGGTTCTTGAGCAGAAGAGTGGCAGAGGGAACATCGGGTTCTAGAAGGGGGAGGCAGTTCAGCCATCAGGTGGGGGCATGATGCTCCCTCTCTCCTCAGGGAGGAAGACCCCTGGAGAGCTCTCCTTTATTCCGGGAGAAGCCAGGCCCTGCTGCTTTCTTTTCCCTCCTCACTCGCTGACGCAGATAATCCAAAGAGTCATTTCAGCGGCTTGGAACAGCAGGGTTGGAGTCTGTGCTACCGGATTCTTAATTCGGCTGCGCTCCGCTGATGCCCCCCTCCACCACCGGGCCCTCCAGGCCTCTCTGAGAGCCTCCACTCACGACCAGACCAGAGTAGATGCGAGTGGCGGTAACGGCACGGGAGGCGGGCAGGCGGACGTGGCAGAGCCCGGAGGCACGGAGCGGAGGGCTGGGGTGAGCAGGGGCTGGGGGTGGGGCGCGTGACATGCGAACTGCTCAGGAAGCCCGTCTCTACCTGGGTCACCCTGGCCCTGGAAGGATCGCCCAGACAGGTTGGAAGGGTCTGCGGTCCTCCCTTCTCAATCGTGGGTCGTGCGGGGAAGACCCAGAGGAAAGCTAGGAAGCCACACTGCGCATGCGCACGCCACCTGCCGGCCTTGACCCAGCCTCCCGGGAAATGGTTCCTGCCACAGGGACCGGCCTCAAAGCTGGCCAGCTTCCCCTTCAGGGAACCCAAGGTCAGAGTGCTGGTCCCAGAAAGTGACTCGGCCTTTGTTCTGTGACCCAGGAAGGCTCAGGGACATCCCGTCGGAGGCTGGTCTAGGAGGTTGACGCCACAGGGCTTCACTAATCACTGAGCACTTAGCTTACGCCAGGCCCCATGTGGGGACCTTACCGGTGTTATCACCCCAACTTGACACGTAGGGAAGCAGATGAATCCTAGAGGATCCCAGGTCATCTGCATTTCGTGCTCCCTCCTTCCCACCTCCCAGGATTTCTCAAAATTTTTGCCATCACCCACCTGTATCAGAATCTTCTGGGCTATGACAATGCCACTTGCAGGTTTCCAGACTCCACTCCAACCCCCTAACTCAGAATCCCAGAGGTCGAGCCCAGGAGCCTCCAGTTAACAAGCTCCTCCAGGAGATTCCTCCAGACACTGAAATCCTCTCTCCACACGCCCACGACGCCCTGTGCCCTGCTGGCTGCTGAGGGAGGGTCTGGTGTAGACAGGGATTAGGGAAAAGCAGGACATCGTCAGATAAGATGCCCAAACTCAGACACGGATTAGGACCCATGAAGGGGGCGGGGGGGTGGTGGCTGACCCTCAAGAATGTGTTCAGACTGAGCTAAGCTTTCAGGAAAATTAAAAAGACCCGAGACCCAGAGTCTGTCTGAGTTTAGCTTTCCAGCATGCAGCCCGCCTCAGGAAAGCTGATACAGCAAGAAGCAGCAGGAGCTTAACCCTTCAGAGGGGTCCCGCAGCCCACCCGGGGCCACCCTATGGGGACCCCAAAGACCCCCAGGTTACTATCCAGGCCTGCTCACTCAACACCTGGCCAAGTGGGCCAGCCAAAGGCAGGGTGGGGCTCCCGGCTGGACCTGCAGCTCCATCTGCACCCCTCCAGCCCCTGCTGCCCAGGCTGAGACTCGGCTTTCCCGGGGGAAGGAGAGGGAGTGAAGGGCCTTGTCCCTACTCAGGGTCTGACAGCCCCTGCTCGAGGGGGACGATGGGAGGGGGGTGGGAGGAGGTCAGAGCCAGGACCACGTACACTCTGGGGGCCATGCTGAGGCTACAAGGGTCCAGAATCCTAACATTCCATGGGAAAAGATTCCAGGATTCTAAGATTGCAAAACTCCAGCATTCTAAGATTCTCATGTTTTTAAGATTCCATCACCCTATGAGTCTATGCTGCTAATTCTTGAGACATCAAGTCCTGTTGTTCATCTCTGGTCCCCAACCTGATGGCCCTCGCAGTGAAAAAGCACAAAGAGAGAACAAGGAGAGAGATGGCAAGGGAGACAGCTAACAAATCCTAACAGCTCCCTCCTTTGAATCTGGGTCAGAGATGGACCTTGGCAAGGGCCAAGCCCCTCCTTTTGAGTGTGACGCTGACTTTGTCTCCCTGGTAGACTGGGAGACACCTGGCTGTCCCGGTGGCCGGGGGCGGATGGGGGGGCGGTGCTGGATGCTAAGCAATGCCTTCTGGAGGCCACGGCGCCCACTGGCTGGTGGCCAGGCAGCTCAGCTCAGGAGCCAAGTAGGGGCCCCGCTGGCTCGGTGTGGGGAGGGGCTCCTCTGGGGTGGAGCCCCCCAGAGAGGGAGCTGTCAGGCCAGGGATTCTCCACGGAATCTCCCCCAGGCACACCACCTTCCTGTTCAGGGCCCAAGTCTTAACACCGGGCAACCCAGGGTCTTGCTGCAAACCTCAGAGCCAGGTGCCTTTTCTCTGACACTCGGGACACAGAGTCCATGGCCACACAGCCCCTCCCATTGCAAGGATCCCATTACCCTTTCCAGTTGAGGCCACTGCCTTGGGGATCTGGGAGGCCAGCCCGGGGAGGTGCCTCTGGATTGCTCAGAGAAGTCTGGCTGCTTTCTCTTCCATGGAGGGGGACTCTGGTGGGCAGGGGGCACGAAGTCAAGCCCCTGAGGCTGGCCTGGGGTAGGTCTGGCAGGGACACTCCCTCACAATCAGCCTCTTGGACTGCAGAGAAGAGCAATTTCTGCTTGGTCATGCCTAGCCCCAAATCCTAATCATAGCTGCTATGTCTTGAGTGCCAACAATGTGCCAGGTGTCATGCTTAACTTTTATACACCGTGTCTAGCTTAACCCTCACGCACTTCAGCGAGACAGGCACAATTATTCCCACTCCACAGACCAGGAAACTCAGAGATGCGACCTGGTGGCGTTCCCAGGCCACACGGTTGGCCAGTCTCTGACCCCAGCTTCTGCCCTTGGAATCACTATGCTATGCTGCTACTGGTGGTCCTCACTCAGCCCCTCTCCACTGACAGGCCCTTTGCCAGTCAAATCCCAGGTCCCCGGGACGCACTCTGCTCCGGGCATTTGGACACCCTCTCTGACCATGGCCTCCAGGACCTGCCGTCAGAGCCATGTGCAGTTGGAGCCTGGACTGCCCCCCACCAGGTGTTCACTCAGCCTGGACCCCACAGACCAGAGCTCTCAACCAGGGGCCGGGGGTTCTGGTGGGGTTTCACAGAACCACGCCTCTGGTCAGAAACGTGGGTTTTCCTGACAATGTTGGGGGTTGGGGAGTGACATGGCTGGCGTTCCAACTGGCCGTGGGTCAGACCTGGCTCCTCCGGAGCCCCACTGCCGTGACCAAGGAAATCTTACCAGCTGTGTCCATGAGCACCCCTGACCCTGTTACTCCAATGCCTTTGTAGGAGTATTTTTAGCAGAACCTTTTTTTTCCAAAATAAATGTGAATTGTAAAAATTATCACTTGGACTCACAGTATTTTTTTTTTTTTTTTTTTTTTTTTGCTGAGTTTCCCCAGGGAACAAATGGGGGCTCCTAGTCGTCCTCAGTAGGGTTCTGAAGTATGACTAGGAGTTTTCCTGGCTAAGGATGGAGCTGGGACTAGGGCTGGGATCTGGGTTGGGGCTGGGGTGAGGTGCTGAACTCGAGCAGTAACTCCTAAGTGTTCTAAGAACACTCATTCGTGTTTAAGAGTTTGACCTCTGCTCTCAGTAACCCTCAGGTTTGAGTCCCAGCTCTGCCATTTGTTAGCTATGTGTCCTTGGAGGGGTCACATAATTGCTCTCAGCCTCATGTTCATGTGTCTTTAAAATGAGGCAACAATATATAACTCCTAGAGTGTAGGTGAGGATGAAATGAGATGGAAAGTGCTTAGCACTCACGAACCTTGGCTCCTAGTATCTTGCTGAGCCCATGTCTGCCGTACACTGTGTGTTCTCCACCAACCAGCGCAAGCCTGGCCCACAGCAGACTCTCATTAAATGTCTGCCAAATAAATGATGTTCTGCTAGAAAATAAATAAATAAAGCATTTCGGGAGGGTGCCATGGTCAAACACATTAGGGAAATTCTGGGCTTAGGCCAGTTGATCACATTTCTTTAGGATACCGCAGAGCCTTAAATATGCTACAAGTGCAAGGTGGATCTGTAAGAAGGTATTATCCTTTGCAGGGTTTCCCACTTGGGAGGGAGCATCTCGTGGGACCAGTGTCCCCAGGAGCACACCTGGAGAAGTTGATGGCACTTGGGTAACACTGTGGTTGTTAGAGGTAGAGCGGGGCTGAGGATGAAATTGGGCCTGGAAACATGAGCGGGGAGAAGTCAGAGGGGCATGGGATCCAGGAGGCTGTCTGTTGATTCACTCACTCACTCACTCATTCATTCATTTATTCATTCATTCAAAAGTACTCCCTGAATTCTTGTTCCATGAAAGGTGCTGCGTTAGACACCATGGGGAGACAGAAACCACTCACATGTGCATCCCGCCCTGGAGAGCTCACCAGGGCATTTGGACCACTTCACCGCGCATGAATTGGGCCCCTTGGAGCGCCAGACCCGAGGCTGGGACTGGGAAGGTGGCAGTCAGAAACCTACCTGAGCTCACAGAAGGCCTCAGTCAGTAGGGGAGACCAGCAGGTACTCAGGTCATTGCAACTCAGGGCGACGTGTGCAACAATCCACATGTCCACAGCTTCTGAGAAGGGTGTGCGATTAACCCTGAGTGGGAGCCCCTATGGGTCCTGAGTGGGGTTCTCAAGTATGACTGGGAGCTTTCCTGGAAACTAAGGATGGGTAAAGTATTCCAGGCAGAGAGGACAACAGATACAAAGGTATGAAGTCCACATTGATATAACAGATTTTGTGAATTACTATGTAAGTAATTCAGAAGCAAACATCACTACCATATTAAAAAATCACAAATGACCCCTTATACCAGTTTGTACACCAAGCGGCAGGGCTGCCAGCTCCTGTGAGCTGCTCATGGGTGCTGGGCGGAGGAGATTCTGAGAGCCCACAGTGAGGCCAGTCGGGTCACACCCCAGCCCCAGGTGCACAGCAGTTAGAGGCCAGCACGCAAACTCAAGGCCTTCCTTGGAGTGCCTGGGGCCTCTGATCCATCGCCCAAAACAGCTTCTGTCTGTCCTAGCCCAGTTCCCCTGAGCAGTCTAGATCACCTGCCCCAGTGCCCGCCCACACTGGGCTCCTGGTAGACCCTCCTGCCCATTCTAAGATCCAGCACAATCTCATGGGGTCTGCTCCCAGCTCAGGGATGCTGACCCAGGTGTCCCTGCCCCGCAGGTCGCTCACCAAACCCTCACTTCTTCCTCTCCACCTTCTTCTCTCTCTTCTTTCTCACCCATGGGACAGCCGAGACCTCTCTTTGCCCCGACCTCTGGCTCTATATGGGCATCCACAGGCTCAGTCATTTCACAGGGACAGAGTTGTCAGTGCCACAAAAGATGTCATCAAGGAGAAAAAGAGAATCGGGGGGGCGGGGTTCCCCATCATCTCTCACTGGGTTTGGCTTCACGGCTGTGGAGCCCCTCCCCGCCCTGCCCCAGGTGGGACTGTAGAAATGGTCCACCCCCCACCCTCCCACCAATTCCTTCAGACCAAAGTGTCTGCCTGGACCAGCCCTCCCCCAGAAACCCTGATGGCTCAGCATGAGGAGGCCTGGGGCCACCAGCCCCCTGCCCACTGCGGGCACCTCCTCCCCTGCTGCCCCCAGATGGCACAATGGTGAAACTAGAGATGCTGTCACTACTTCAGCTGCTGCTCCGGCCCCTCCTCCTCCCTGGTGGTGGAGGGTCCCGCCACTTAACTCGCTGGAGCCTGCCCCAATCCCTTTGCCCCAGCGCCCACCCCTACACACTCCACATGCAGAAAGACCCCTCTCACCCAGGGGCACCCACGCATTTATACGTGCTCATTTCTGCCAGCAGCTACACATAGACACACATTCACACACAAAGCCATAAACTCCCAAACATCCAAACATTCATGCATACACACACCCCACATGCTGATCAAGTTACATATACAAGCACTCACCCCGTATCCTGACAACAGAGAACATTCTCCAAATGCCTCTCTCCTGTCAGGTGTGGTTCTGAGTGCTCTGCATGTATCATCCTGCTTAATCCTCTAGACCCGCACTTCTCGAACTATCTGTAGTGAAAGACTGGGTTTGTTTTTAATTTCCAGCCTTTTGCAGATCCAATATCTGGTCTGACTGTGAATCAACACCCAGACTTGTCCGTACGCTGTTACATGACACCAGTCCCCTGAGCTCACACTTGAATGTCATGGCAACATCATGATGCCACAAAAGTTTCTAAAATTTCTATACCTATCTTGTCACAGACCAGAAACATACAGTTCTAGGACAGGCACCAGTCCTGTCTGCATTTGGAGTAGCACTGCCCGAAAGTACAATTGGCACTATCCCCATTTTACAGATAACAAAACTGAGGTTTGGCATTTTGAAGAAACTTACTCAGTTACATAGCTAGGAAGGACAGGAGCCAGAATTAGAACCCAGGTGGTCTGCTCCAAGATTCTGCTGCCTCGCATCCCTACACACTTGGGCACAGAGTTACACTCACATACACAACAGAAGACACACACCTGCAAATACACATGTGGACGAGCATGCAGACACAGACATGCATGTATTTTCCCACTGTAGCCGGCACGCATGTGCACATGCAGACAAACAGACAGATGTGTCTGCTTTGCTAATTAACATGTCTCCGGTGCTGCTGCCATGAGTGCCTGGCACACAGTAGGCACTTTGAGAATATTTCTGAATGAATCTATACCCTCGTGCCCATTCACATTCCTTCCACAGGTGGACACACTCTCAAACATGGAGACACTAACGCAGCGGGTCAAGAGCACGGTCTTTGGGTTCAGGCAGATGACGGTTCAAATCCTGTCTCTGCCACTAACGCTGCGTGACACAGGGAAATCATGCTTCACCTCTCTGAGCCTCAAGGTCATCAGCTAGAAAGTGGAGATTTATTATTTACTGAACAAATATTTATTGACTGCCCACCTGTGATGGTCAGCTCGCAGGTGCTGGGAATACAGCAATGACCAAAACAGACAGAAACACTTGTCCACATGGAGCTCACGTTCCGGTGGGGGGCAGACAGGCACTTAAGCTGTTGAACAGAAATAATACGTTAGGTGGGGATGAAGCCATGAAAAAATTGGGGGGAAAAGAGTTTGGGGAGTTCTCAAAGGGGGCTGCAGTTTTAAAATAGAGTAGTGGACACAGAAGAGCACATAATCTAAGATCCCACTGTAAACGGATCAAGAACAGCCAAACCAATCAATGCGGACAGAATTCAGCAGGGGAGGTGCTTCCGAGGAGTGGAGAGGGGAACCCCGTGGCAGCTGGGAGCTTTCTACTTCTTGATCCAGGTGGCGGTTACAGGTACAGCCATTTTTTAAAAATCCAATGTAAAGATTCATGTGCTTTACACACTTTACTGTATCTGTGTTATCCCTCAATTTACAAAAATAGGGCGGTCAGGGAAGACCTCACTGAGGAGACTGAGTGCAGAACTGACTGAAGGGGTGAGGGAGGGAGAGAGCGGCCGGCGAGAGGAAGAACTTTCCAGGGAGAGGGGACGGCAGGGGCAAAGGCCGGGGGGACGCCTGGCATGTTGAAGGAGCAGCAGGAACGCAGGGGTGGCTGGAGCAGAGAGAACGGGGAGGAGAGTGGGAAGAGCTGGGTCCTCTGTCGGCCGTGATAAAGACTCAAACTCTCGGCCGTGATAAAGACTCAAACTCGTCTCTGAACGAGATGAAAGCCAGCGGAGTGACTGAGAATACAGGTGCCGTGATGTGACTTTTAAAAGGATCGCTCTGACTCCTCTGCTGAGTGATGGTGGGAGGTGTACCAGCCAGGGTTCTCCGGAGAAACAGAACCACTAGGAGACATATTAAGGGATTTATTTCAAGGAATTGGCTTAGGCGATTTGGCTGGCAAAGCCAAAATCTGCAGTGCGGGCGGGCGGGCTGGAAACTCCCGACAGGCGCTGAGGCCGCGTCCAGCCCAGAGAGGGAATTTCTTCTTCCTCAGGAAAACCTTAGTTTTGCTCTCAAGGCCTTTCGCCGATGGGATGAGACCCACCCAGATTATGGATGGAAAGCTCCTTTACTTAGAGTCAACCACATCCACAAAATACCTTCAGGGCAACACCTCTTGAGAGTGTGAATAACTGGGATTATATCCTAGTCCCATTGACAGTAAAACTAACCATCACAGGGGCAAGGGTGGAAGTGGGAGACAGTAGGACATCCGTGTAATAACCTGGAGGGAGGGGATGGTGGCTTGGAGCAGGGGGCAGGAGCAGAGGTGGTGGGAAGGGACTGGATTCTGGACGTGGTGTGAAGGCAAAGCCAAGAGGTTTGCTGGCGGACTGCATGTGAGAGAAGGTGGGGATCCAGGAGTCTGGGCTCAGCACCAGGAAAGACAGAGCTGCCACAGACTGACGTGGGCCGACTGCAGGAGGAGCGGGTGTCAGGGAGACTGCAAGCTCCGTTTTGGACATATATTAGAGATGCCCCTGAAACCTCAAGTGGGCAGTTGGACATGTGAGTCTGGAGTTAGGGGAGTAGTCAGGGGCAGAGACATAATTTTGGGAGTCTGAGGTTCGGCCAGGGGAGTACGATAAAGCCAGAGAGGAACGACGTTGATGAGAGTGAATGCAAGAGTGACGACAGCAACAGATCCTGGGTGCAGAGCTGGGTGCGGAGTGCAGGCGGTGTGACGGGTGACAACTACGTAAAGGGTAGGACCAACGCACTACTGCTGGGGTGGGAGGGCAGGTGTCCGAATGAGGATTCTGGAGGAAGTGGCCTAAGAGGTAGGAGGTAGTGGTTGGAAATTGGGGTGCTGAAAATTAAGATGATGGAGGGGTTGCTGTTGTCATGGCCAAGAGAATGACCACAGGAGGTAGGGTGGACAGCATGAGACGAGGTGGAGGAGCCCAAGGGCCAGGTGCTGGGAGCACCCTCCTGTGTGGTTATGGAAAGCGTCAAGGATCATGCTGGAGTGGTTGGAGGGCGTGACAGGAAGCCAGGAGCTAAAACATCCAAGGCATGAGGGGTAGGGACCCCCAGGTTAGGGGGAGGCTGAGGAGGATGCAATGAGGACGGCAGTGGGAGGTGTACCTGATGGCCTGAGACGCAAGCAGGGAGCGTGTGACCGACTCGACCTTGCAAGACCTTCGTGAGGGTCAACTAGTTAACCGGCACCAGAGAGCCTGGCACACAGCAGGGGCTCACAGGTGTCACTCCCTTACTGCCCCCAGGAGCAGCCCTGCCACCGCCTGTCACTGGAAGGCACGGGGATGGACGGAAGTTGAGCGCAGCCTTCCGTCCATGGAGCCACGCTGCCCTCTGGAGGCCGGGGCCGGTAACAGCCCAGAGCGGAGCTCCAGAGAGGAAGCATCCTGGGGCTGGGGGGCATGGTGAGCCGTGATTCGCCGCCCCTGCTCGCCCCCTTGCTGAGGTCCAGGCCAGTGTGCGTGGAGCCAGAGACACAGTGACGGGGCAGGAAGCAGAGAAGGTTGCACTGAAGGTTAACCTGTTATCAGCTGCCCTAGAGACCCCTTCCAAACGCCCTACTCCTGCCTTATTCATAACACTATGTCTCAGGTCCAAGCTGTTGGCCCCAGAATTTCTCTATAGTAAGAACTCAGGGGGCCCGGCCCGATAGTGTAGTGGTTAAGTTCGAGTGCTCCGCTTCAGCGGCCTGGGGTTCGCTGGTTCAGATCCTGGGTGTGGACCTACACACCGCTCATCAAGCCATTCTGTGGCGGCATCCCACATAGAAGAACTAGAAAAACTTGCAACTAGGATACCCAACTATGCACTGGGGCTTTGGAGAGGAACAACAAAAGGGGGGCAGATTGGCAATAGATGTTAGCTCAGGGCCAATCTTCCTCAAAACAAAAACGAAAACAAAAAGAACTCAGGAGCAGCCAGCACGGTTGAGATGGGGGACTAGGAAATTTTTCTTGAGGTTGTAGTTACCTGGCCAGCGTGCTCTTTTGCCTCTAGATTGGGAGCTTCCTGGGGGATGCCTGGGGAGGGGGCAGCTGCTGAAGACCGCCACCCCACAGCACTGCCAGCACACACATCTCATCACTGAATGCTCACAACCAGCCAGAGACGGCTACCACCAGTGGTGTGCAGCGTGTGCGAGTGTTTACCAACCAGCTCTCCAAGTGAGTTCATGAGCGTCAGCTGACGTTTTCATGTAAGTTAAGGAGTAAGGTAAACGTGAAGCAATGAAGGTGTCCCCAGAAAGCTGCTCCTCGAAGCCCCGGGGCCCAAGGCAGTGCCCAGGAGACCTTCAGGAGGTCAAGGGCGGGTCTGTGGGCCGGGCTTCACCTCCCAACTCTACTCCTCCAGAGTAATTCTGCTTTTAACTGTTTTAAGGATCGGATTTGGATGTTTGAAACAAAAATCACACCGCTAAGGACTCTGCCCTTCTAGATCTCAGGATCTCTGCGTTCGTGAAGAGCAGGTGATGGCTGGACCCTCAGAAGAGGGAGGGAGAAGTCCACAGATGCCCTTGGACGGGCGGGGCGGGGCAGGCGAACCCCTCGTCCACAGCCGCCTGAGCAATAAGGCCGGCTGTCAGAGCTGCTGGCTGTGCAACCTCGAGTGGGTTGCTGGACCCCCGGATCCCAGGCTCCTCTCCCATGACTTGCGGTGTCTAAGTGTCCGGTTGCTGCCATAACAAAGCACCAGACATTGAGCGCCCTGAGCTACACACATTTACTACCTTACCAGGGTGCGGGTTCGTGTCCAACGCAGGGCCCCTGGGCTACAACCAAGGCGTCCGGGGGACTCTGCTCTGTCTGCAGACTCTCGGGGGGGTCTGCTCCGCTGCCTGGTCCAGCTCCTAAGGCCGCCAGCACCTGGCTCACAGCCCCTCCATCCTCAAAGCCGGCTATGCTGTCTCTCTCCAACTGTCCTTCCACATCTAACTCTGTTCTTCTGTCTTCTACTTTTAAAGACCTTATTGATTACATTGGGCCACTCACATAATCTCCCTATTTCAAAGGGCAGCTGATTAGCAACTGAATTCCATCTGTGACCTTAATTCCCCTTTGCCATGTACTCTCACACATTCACAGATTCTGAAATTAGGACGTGCACATCTCTGGGGGGCCATCATTCTGCTTACCACAGTGGGTTATATTCCCATTAACAGCCAGCATTCTGATGCTCACAGCACCCCCAACCTCCTCAAAAAGAGGGTCTCCTTTGATCCCCCTTCTGGGGTCCCCTGCTGCCACCAAGATCTCTGGGGGAAGGGCCTGGGCAGTGTCATGTCGCCTGTGCCCCCCATCTTTTTGTGCCCCAGCCGTCACGTCCCCTTCAACCCATGATTCTTCCTATGCACTCCAGTTCTCCTTTAGCTGCCGCAAAGAGCCACAGCAGCTGTGCGCATTAAACTCCTGCGTGTGGAGACACCGCCTGGAGTCAGGCAGACCTAAGTTTGAATCCTACTCCAGCATTTTCTAGTTGTATAATCTTGGAGAAGTGATTTTTCCTACCTCTGAAGCTCAACACCTTGTCTGTAAAATAGAAATGTTCCTTCTTCCATGGGATTTCTGTGTGGCTAAAATAAGATGATGTATGTAAAGTGCTTAGCGTGGAGTGTGGCAAACGTCCACTCATCCACTCATCCCTTAATTTATCCATCCATCCATCCATCCATGCATCCATTAAACTCTCCATTGGGCCATCCATCCATCTATCCATTAATTTTCCCATCCATTAACTTATTCATTCATTCCTTGATCCTTTCATTTATCATCTGTCTTTTTATTCATTTGTTCATTCATTAACGTATCCATCCATCCACTGAGCCATCCATTCATCCATCCTCTCATCCAAAAAAAAAAGAGAGAGAGAAAGCATGCTACATGTGTTAAGTACATGGCCTCATTTAATCCTCACAACCGCACGAAGGAAGCAGTATTAGTGTTATTTCCATTTTAGAGATGAGAAGACTGAGGCAAGGAGAGATTAAGTAATCTACGCAAGAACCAATAAGTGGTGGAGCCCGGACTGACCCCAGCAGCCTCGCTTTAGAGGCTCAAGTCCTAAGACCATGCTGCCCCGTCCCCACACACAGGCCCGAGCAGCCTCTTCACCCTCTGGAAGCAGACCCTTAATTCCCCAAAGCCCAGGCCACGCACCGGACGGTCACTCTTGAAAAGGTTTCACTGAAGGTTCAGGAAGAACAAGAGGAACGTTCAGCACAGAGAGCACAACCCGAGGGCTGCCTCAGGGTCTGTCTCAGGCCCCCAGGCTCAGCCCTGACTTGGTCCCCCTTCCTCCCCGCCCCCCACGCAGGAGGCAGGGGACCGCCCACCGCCACTAACAGACGTGGCCTGGAGCTGCCTCCACTCCTGAGCCAGGCCCAACCTCGTGAGGCCCGGAGAGAGGGGAACTGCGCTTCACACGCGCCCAGCACGACACAGCCTCCGCCCACAGCACAGGGGCAAGAAAGGGACACATCTTTACGTCCTTTGAAAGAATTTAAACCCAGTGAGCCCCTGTCCTACCAGGCAGGAGAAAATTTGACCTTGGTAATTATTGGGCTCCTTCCCACTCGTGCAAAGGTCCAGGGGCCTTTTGCAGGGCCCCCACTGAGCCATATGGTGCCTCAGTGTGAATTAGACAAAGATGTCCACTCTTGGGGGGTGGGGAGAACAGAGGTTTACACCAGGACACATGACAAGTGGCACGTTGCTGGAATTTGGTCCCTACCTGCCTACTCGGCCCTCAGGGTGTTGCCGTCAGCTGCCTGCTCCAGCCCCTCTCGTACCCAGGGATGTCTCCCTTCTCCCCTCCCAGAGATGCTCCTCTCCCTCCCTGTCCAGCCCAGGTTCCCTGAGAGTTTAGGCTTTGACAGAACAACTAGAGTGTTTGCCTTTAAGCAGCTTCTGTTTCTCACCCAGCAAAATTCCCAGAGAGAGAAGAAAAAATACTGCAGCCCTGGATTCCTTTTTAAAAAGGAGAGAATATGATGAGAACAAACACAAATTAATTTTTCATGTATTATCCTGCCCATGCTCATTTCCATGAGAGCAAACAGGAGCATAAAGGCTGAACGTGGTTTATATCAGTGTTTTCAAACCATGGTTCATGACTGAGCGTCCACTGGTGCCTCATGACTAACTGTTCTAGTTATCTCTTACTATGTAACAAAGAACCCCAAAACTTCCTCACTTAAAGCAACTGTTGGGGCCAGCCCAGTGGCGTACAGGTTAAGTTCGCGTGCTCTGCTTCGGCAGCCCAGGGTTCGGGGGCCCAGATCCCAGGTGCAGGCCTACACACTGCTCATGAAGCCACGCTGTGGTGGCATCCCACATACAGGGTAGAGGAAGATTGGCACAGATGTTAGCTCAGGGCTAATCTTCCTCACCAAAAACAACAAAAAGCAAAAATCAACTATTCAATTTTTTATTATCAAATCATTAATATTATTATTATTTGTCTATTATATTATTGTTAATTTTAATTAGTTATTCATTTTGCAGGTGAGGAATTCAGTCAGGATTTGGCTGGGCAATTCTTCGATTCCACATGGCATCAGAGGAAGTCACACAGGGTATTCAGCAGGCGGACAGGCCAGTCTGGAAATCCAAAACGGCTTCACCCACAGCATGTTCGGAGCCTTGGCAGGGATGGCTGGGAAGCTGGGTGCTACACGTACCCACTCCAGTACCGTGGGTCTCAGAGTAGCCAGACTTTTTTACACGGCAGCTCAAGGCTCTGAGAGAGAGCAGTCCCAGAGAGGCAGTGAATCTGCCAGTGTCTCAAGGCCTGGGCCCAGGGACGTGCATCTCATCATCTCCATCTATTGGTCAAGCAGGCCCAGGGCCCACCCAGATTCAAGAACAGGAGACAGAGATCTCACCTCTCAATAAAAGGAACAGCAAGGAATTGGTGGGCATCTTTTTTTTTTTTTTTTTTTTTAAAGATTTTATTTTTTCCTTTTTCTCCCCAAAGCCCCCCGGTACATAGTTGTATATTCTTCGTTGTGGGTCCTTCTAGTTGTGGCACGTGGGACGCTGCCTCAGCGTGGTTTGATAAGCAGTGTCATGTCCGCGCCCAGGATTCGAACCAACGGAACACTGGGCCGCCTGCAGTGGAGTGCGGGAACTTAACCACTCAGCCATGGGGCCAGCCCCGGTGGGCATCTTTTATCTACCACACCAGCATTTTTTGCTTAATGAAATAGAATTAAAAATAATAGAATTCCCAACTTGAACTATAGATGCAATGCCATCCCAACGAAAATCCCAGCAGGTTATTTCATGGATATAGACAAACTGATTCTCCAGTTTATGTGCAGAGGCAAAAGACCCAGAACTGACGACACAGCATCGAAGGAGAAGAACAAAGCGGGAGCACTGATGCTGCCCGACTCCAAGACTTTCTATAAAGCTCTCAAGACACAGTGTGGTATTTGCAAAAGAATAAACACAGAGCTCAGTGGAACAGAATAGAGAGCCCAGAAACAGACCCACGTACAAATAGTCAACTGATCCCTGACAAAGCAGCAAATGCCATACAATGGGGCAAATATAATCTTTCCAACAAACGGTGCTGGAACAAATGGACATCCACATGCGGAAAAACAAATCTGGACACAGATCTTATACCCTTCACAAAAATTAACTCAAAATGGATCATAGACCTAAATATAAAATGCTAAACTATAAAACTCCTAGAAGAAAACATATGAGAAAACCTAGATGACCTTGGGTATGGCAATGACGTTTTAGATACAACACCAAAGGCATGATGATGAAAGAAATAATTGATAAGCTAGACTTCATTAAAATATAAAGCTTCTGCTCTGCAAAAGATAATGTCAAGAGAATGAGAGGACAAGCCAAAGACTGGGGAAAATATTTGCAAAAGACATGTCTGATAAAGGACTATTACCTAAAATATACAAGGAACTCTTAAAACTCGACAATCAGAAAACACACTTGATTAAAAAATGGGCCAAAGACTTTAACAGACACCTCACTGAAGAAGATATACATGTAGCAAATATGCAAATGAAAAGATGCTCCACATCACATGTCATCAGGGAAATGCAAATTAAAACAACAAGGAGATAGCACTACATACCTATTAGAATGGCCAAACTCTGGAACCCTGACAACACCAAATGCTGACAAGGATGTGGAAAAGAGGAACTCTCATTCATTGCTGATGGGACTGTGAAATGATACAGCCACAATGGAAGACAGTTGGGCGTTTTAACAAAACGAAACACACTCTTACCGTATGGTCCAGCAATTGTGCTCCTTGGTATTTACCCAAAGGAGTTAAAAACTGATGTCCAGACACTGCACACAGATGTTTACAGCAGCTTTATCCATAATTGCTAAAACTTGGAAGCAACCAAGATGTCCTTAGTAGGTGAATGGATAAATAAACTGTGGCACATCCAGACAATGGAAATTATTCAATGCTAAAAAGAAATGAGCCATCAAGCCATGAAAAGGAAAAAAATTAAATGCACATTACTAAGTGAAAGAAGCCAATCTGAAATGGCTACATCTGAATGATTCCAATTATGACCTTCTGGAAAAGGCAAAACTATGGAGACAGTAAAAAGATCAGTGGCTGCCAAGGTTTGGTGGGGGAGGGAGAGGAATGAATAGACGAAGTACAGAGAATGTTTAGGGCAGTGAAAATCCTCTATATGACACTACAATAGTGAATATATGTCATTACACATTTGACCAAACCCATAGAATGTACAACATCAAGATAGAACCCTAATGCAAACTACGGACTTTGGGTAATGATGATGCGTCAATGTAGGTTCATCATTGTAACAAAGGTACCACTCTGGTGGGGAATATTGATAATGGGGGAGGCTATGCACGTGGAGGGGCAGGGAGTATATGGGAAATCTCTGTACCTTCCTCTCAATTTTGCTATAACCCTAAAACTGCTCTAAAAAAATTAAATCTTAAGGGGCCTGGCCCCGTGGCCGAGTGGTCAAGTTCTCGCGCTCCAGTTCAGCAGCCAAGGGTTTCGCCAGTTCAATCCTGGGTACAGACATGGCACCACTCATCAGGTCACACTGAGGCAGCATCCCACATGCCACAACTAGAAGGACCCACAACTAAACATATACAACTATGTACTGGAGGGCTTTGAGAAGAAGAAGAAAAAAAAAGAAGAATAAAACTGGCAACAGTTGTTAGCTCAGGTTAGCTCAGGTGCCAATCTTTAAAAACAAAATTAAATCTTAAGAAAAAATGAGAGAATTGAAAAGATCGAACTCCAGCTGCACATGACAAGGGTAAATATTGTTGCATTGAATTGTTTCAGTTATATAAACATGTATGAGTGTAAAATCTATTTTCCATTTAAGGTCTACATCAAAAACATTGTAAGAACTCTGGTCTAATCCATCCCAAGCATTCAGGCTAACAGGGACACACAACAAAGCTGCAAAATATATGAAGCAAAAATTGATAGACCCAAAAAGAGAGAGCGACAAATTCACAATTATAATCGGAGACTTCAATTTCCCTTTCTCAACAACTGAGAGAACACCCAGATGAAAAATGAGCAAAGACAGAGAACTCAACATCACCAACAACCAACGGGGTCTCACTGACATCTCCAGAACACTCTGCCCAACACAACACACCTTCTTTTCAAGTGCCCATGGCACATACACCAAAATAGACTATATCCTGAGCCACAAAACAAACCTCGACAAATTTTAAAAGAATTGAAAAAAATACAAAGTGTGTTCTCTGACCACAGTGATCAAACTAGAAATAAATAGCATAAAGATAATAGGAAAATCTCTAAATATTTGGAAACTAAACAACACATTTCTAAATAATCCATGTGGTCAAAGAGGAAATCTCAAAAGAAATTTAAAAATACATTGACCTTAGTGAAAATAAAAATACAACATATTAACATTTGTGGGACACAGATAAAGCAGTGCTGAGAGGGAAATTTATAGTACTAAATGCTTACATCAGAAAAGAGGAAAAGTCTCAAATCCATAAACTAAGCCTCCACTTCAAGAATCTAGGAAAAAATCTAGAAAAAAAAGAGCACAATAACTAATCAGAGGAATGAAGTCATAAGATAACAGAAGAAATAAATGAAATTGGAAACAGAAAAGCAATAGAGAAAATCAATGAAACAAAAAGTAGTTCTGTGAAACGATCAATAAAGTTGACAAACCTCTAGCAAGACTAACAAAAAAGACAGAGAGAAGACATAAATTACCAATATCAGAAATGAAACGGGACATCACTACAGAGCCTGCAGATGTCAAAAGGATAAAAATACTATGAACAATTCTACACGCATAAACCTGACAACTTTGATGAAATGGACCAATTCTTTGAAAAGCACAAACTACCACAACTCACTCATGAAATAGAGCATTTGAGAAGCCCTATTACCATCAAGGAAATGGAATTAATTTAATGGAATTATTTTTTTAATTCCCCAATAAGAAAATCTCCAGGCTCAGACAGCTTCACTGGGAAACAGCACCAAATGTTTAGAGAATTAATAACAATTCTACACAATCTCTTTCAGAAAATAGAAGAGAGAAGACTTCCCAATTCATTTACTAGCTTAGGAAGCTAGTATTACCCTGATACCAAAACCAGACAAAGATAATACCAAAAAAAAAAATCTACAGACCAATATCTTTCATGCATATAGACGCAAAAATCCTTAACAAAATATTAGCAAACAGAATTCAGCAATATATAAAAAGAATTATACACCATGACCAAAGGGGGTCTATTCCAATGACACAAGGTTGGTTCAATATTCAAAAACCCATCAGTGTAAACTACCAGATTAATAGGCTAAAGAAGAAAAATTACATGATCATATCAATTTATGCAGAAAAAATATTTTACAAAATTGAAAGCCTATACATGATTGAAAAAATACCCTCAGAAAATTAGGAATAGGAAGAGAATCTCCTCAACTTGATAAAGAGCCTCTACAAAAGCCTACAGCTCACATATATTTCACGATAAAAGACTGAATCCTTTCCTCCTAAGATGGGGACAAGATAAGGATGCCCACTCTCATCACTCTCATTCAACACAGTACTGAAAGTTCTAACCAGTGAACAAAGAAAAGAAATGAAATGAAATGCATATAGATTAAAAAGGAAGAATTCAAACTGTCCCTATTTGCATGTGACATAAGTGTCTACATAGAAAATCCCAAGAAATCTAAAAAAAAAAAAAACCAAACTTCATAGAATGAATGAGTATAGCACATCACAGAATTAACATACAAAAATCAACTGTATTTCTATATACCAGCAATGAATATGTGGCTAAAATTAAAATATAATACCATTTACAGACACTCCAAAATAAATGAAATAGTTAGGTTTAAACCTAACAAAACATATACAGGACTTCTATGCTGAAAATGACGAAATGTTGATGAAAGAAACCAAAGAAGATGTAAATAGACATATGTTGAAAGACTCAACATAGTAAAGATGCCAGTCTCTTCAAATTGATATAAAGATTTATTGAAATTTGTATCAGAATCTCAGCAAGATTTTTGTAGATATAAAGATTATTATAAAATTTACATGGAAAGACAAAGAATAGCTCAAACAATTTTGAAAAGCAAGAGAATAAAGTGGGAGGGCTCAGTCTGCCCAATTTCAAGATATACATATAGCTATAGTGATCAAGACTGTGTGGTATAGGTAGAAGGATAAACATACAGATCCATAAAAGAGGATGGAGAACCCAGAAATACACCCCCCTCAAAATATGCCCGATTGATTTTTGACAAAGGTGCAAAAGAAATGCAATGGAGGAAAGACAGCCATTTCCACAAACGGCGCTGGAGTCACCGGACACCCACAGGCAAGACATTGAACTTTGACCTAAACTTCACACCTTATACAAAAATTAACTCAAAATGGATCACAGACTTATATGTAAAACATAAAGTGATAAAACTTGTAGGAAAAAACCCTAGGAGAGAATCTTTGGGATCTAGGACCAGTGCAAGAGTTCTTAGACGACACCAAAAGCAAGATCCATAAAAGGAAAAATTGATAAATTGGTGAATCAGTTTCCTGAGCTGCTGTAAAAATTATCACAAAGTTGGTGGTCTAAAACAACAGAAATTTACTCTCTCACAGTTCTGGATGCCAGACGTCTGAAAGCAGTATCACCGGGCTCAAACCAAGGCGTTGGGAGGGCCATGCTCCCTCTGTTGGCGCTAAGAGAGAATTCGTTCCTTGCCTCTTCCACTCTCAGAATTCCCTGCCTTATGGCTGCATCCTTCCAAACTCTGCTTCCATGGTCACGCTGCTTCTCCTCCTCCCGCTGCCTGAATCTCCCTCTGCTTCTAGTTTATAAGGATACTTGTGACTGCATTTAGGGCCCATTCCAATAACCCAGGACAATCACCCCATCTCAACCTCCTTAATCACATCGGCAAAGTCCTTCTTTGTCACATAATGTAACATTCACAGGCTCCAAGGCTCAGGACCTGTGCATCTTCGGGGGGGCCATTATTCAGCCTACCACAATTGGACTTGATCAAAATTTAAAAATTTTGCTCTGCGAAAGAACCTATTAAGAGGATGAAAAGACAGCTATAGACTAGAAAATATTTGGAAACTATATATCCAACAAAAGACTAGTAGCTAGAATATGTAAAGAATTCTGAAAACTCAACAATTTAAAAAATCCAATTAGAAAATGGGCAAAAGACTTAAAGAGACATTGCACTGAAGAGGAGAGAGAGATGGCAAAAAAGCACATGGAAACATCATTAGTTATTAAGAAATTAGAATTACAAGAATAAAAATAGTGATGGGGCCAGCCTGGTGGTGTGGCAGTTAAGTTTGCAGGCTCCGCTTTGGCACCCCGGGGTCGACCGGTTTGGATTCTGGGCATGGACCTATACACCACTTATCAAGCCATGCTGTCGCAGGCATCCCACATATAAAGTAGAGGAAGATGGGCGCAGATATGAGCTCAGGGTTAATCTTCCCCAATAAACAAACAAACAAATAAATAAATATTTTTAAAAAGGAGGATCGGCGGCAGATGTTAGCTCAGGGCTAATCTTCCTCAAAAAAATCAAAAAATAAAAACAGTGACAATACCAAATGCTGGCAAAAATGTGAGGAAACTAGATCACTCATACACTGCTGGTCAGAATATAAAATGGTACAGCCACTCTGGAAAATAGTTTAGCAGTTTTTCAAACAAAACTATCATTCAACCCAACAGTTGCACGCTTGGGCATTTATTCCAGAGAAATAAAAACTTACGTTCACACAAATACTTGTAGACAAATGTTCATAGCAGCTTTATTCATAACAGCCCCAAATTGGAAACAACGCAGTGGTCCGTCACCAAGTGAAGGTTGAACCAACAGCGGTGTGTCCACACCAGAAACCACTGCTCGGCAACAAAAAGAAACACACCATTGATACTTGTAGGAACTTGACTGACTCTCCAGAGACTGATGCTGAGTGGAAAAAAAAACAAACCCAAAAGATTACATACTCTATGACTCCACTTATATATTCTTGAAGTGCCAAAATTACAGAAATGGAGAACAGATGGGTGGTTGCCAAGAGTTAAGGAGGGGGTGGCAAGCAAGCGGGTGTGGCTAGAAAAGGGCAACAAGAGGGATTCTTGTGCTGATGAAAATGTTCTGTGTCTTGATTGTATCAATGTCAATAACTTGCTTGTGATATTGTACTCTAGTTTTCCAAGATGTTTCCATTGAAGGAAACTAGGTAAAGGATACACCAAATATTTCTTACAACTGCATTTGAATCTACAATTATCTCAAAATAAAAAGCTTCATTTTTAAAAGGACATGCAAAATACAAGCCCAAATTTTGTATTGGATTTAATAGGCATAAAATTCATCAGAATTTTAAAACACATGCTCTGCAAAAGACATTATTAGGAAAAGGATTTGCACCCAGAGCATATAAAGAACTTTACAATATGATAAAATACAATTAAAACCACAGTGAGACTCTGACTTCACAACCGCTAATGTGGCTAAAATTGAAAAGACTGACAATGCTAAGTGTTAGCAAAGATGTGGAGCAACGAAACTGTCACATATTGCTGGTGGAAATGTAAAACAGTACAAGTGTTCAGAAAACTCCATGGCAGTCACTCCCAGATATTTGCCCAAGAGAAATGAAAGCATGTATTCACAAAAAGACTTATCCAGGAATGCTTTTTCACAATAGCTCCAATCTGGAAACAATGCAAATGTCCATCAACAGGTGAATGGACAAACAAATTGTGGTATATCCATACATGGAATATTACTCAGCAATAAAAAGGAACAAACTATTGAAACACACAAAGACATGGATGAACCTCAAAACATCATGCTGAGCACAACAGACACAAAAGACTACACAGTATGATTCTAGAACAGGCAAAACTGATCTGTAGTGATAGAAGGATCAGTGGTTGCCTGGGGCTCAGTGCAGGGGAGGGCACTGACTGCAAAGAGGTAAGAGAGAAGCTTTGGGGGTGATGGAAATGTTCTGTATCTTGATTGTGGGGGTGGGTATAAATATTTGTCAAAATCATCCAGCTGTACCCTGATAACATGTGTATTTCATTTTCTGTACTTTATGACTCAATAAGGTTGATTTTTAAAAGACAAAATGCAAGCCATATTTTGTCTTAGATTCAACAACCACAAAAGTACTCTGCCCGCTCGCTGTTAAAGTTTCTCCATGCTTACTCTTAATTTTTGCACTAAACTCTTCCACGCCCAGGGATAACGAACAGTTTGCAAACCGGCTGTGGTCCACAAACCACACTTTGAGTAGCATCACCCTACCCAGCTTGGCCCACTCCTCGGGTCTCTAAGCGACAATCCTGCAGACTTGCCTTTCAAACCCAGGTTGGAAAGCTGGGAGGCGAGGAAGAGGGGACCGGGGGGGGGGGGGGGGGGGGAGGGGAGGGAGACTCTGGACAGAGCCCGGGGTCACTGGCTCTTGAACACGGGTTTGTGCGGCAGCCGCAGCACGCGGTACGTGTTCAGGCCGGGCACGTCGAAGCCAGGGGACAGCCCGTGGCGGTCCAAGGGGTAGAAATGCACGAGCTGCCCGTGCTGGGCCTCGAGGGAGAGCCAGGAGTCGCCGAGCGGCAGCGCGCACGGAAACTCGCGCGCCACGTGCAGCTGGAAGACGCGGCCGCGCAGGTGGCGCAGCGCCAGGGTGCGGAACGCGGGCGGCACGAGCGCCTCCACGCGGGGCCCGAACTGGTGCAGGCGCAGCTCGCCCGCCGGCCCTGCGCGCACCTCGTAGAAGGTGAGGTTGGCGAAGGTGAAGTAGCCGGCGAAGGGGCGCGCGCGGGGCGGCGGGGCCGGGCGGCGCTCGGCCTCCCGCAGGGCCCTCTCCACGGCGGGCAGGAGCACGTCGTAGGCCTGCGCCACCAGGTCGGGCCCGGACGGCCGCGGCCCGGCCAGGAGCAGCACGAGGCCCAGGCGCAGCGGCGGCACCAGGGAGAAGGTGGCGGCGTAGCCGTCCAGGTCGCCGTCCTTGCGCACCACGCGGTAGCCCCGCTGCGCGTGGAACTCCCACGGCGTGCCCGTCTCGTTGGCGAAGTAGGCGCCCGGGCAGGCCAGCAGCGGCGCCAGCAGCGTCTTGGCCGCGTCGGGCCGCAGGAGCCGCCGGGGCCCGGCGCCCAGGAGCACCATGGCCAGCTTGGCCAGGTCCGCGGGCGTGGAGTACATCTGGCCCGACGGGCGGTACCAGCCCAGGTCGTAGAGCGGCGCCGGCCGCCCGCTGCCGTAGAAGCCAGCAGCCAGGCGAGCGCGCACGAGCGGCGTGAGGTCGAAGCCCGTGTCCGCCATCCCCAGCGGCTCCAGCACGTTCTCCGAGATCCAGCGCTGGTAGTCACCCTGGGCGGTGTGGGCTGCCAGGACGTGGGCCAGAAGAGAGAAGGCCAGGGTGCTGTAGTGGCACCTGGGGGAGGGGGGGCGGAAACTGGGATTTAGCCGTGGATGAGCATCTCCAGGCCCTGCGTAGCCCCCTCCCACCTGCTCGGACTGGCTAAAATGCCACCAGAATTCTCTGGAGTGGGTGGGGCTGAGAAGGAACCCGCTTCCCCGCATCCCAAATGGTCAGACCCAAGAGAGACTTCGGCGATCGCTGATACAGCTGCCTATTCAGCATCTGGGAAGGCTGAGGCCCAGAGAGGGGCAAAGAATTAACCAGAGTCACACAGCAAGTTGGGGAAAAGCTGGGCTCAGCAGTGCACCTGGGAAAGTGGTAAAACAAATCATATCGGTCCTTTACACTTTAGTATGATTTACTTTATGAAATGGAGTACTCAAGTCTTGGATGATTGTGATCATGTGGGTCAAGGATTACAAATATGAAACGGGATTTCACCCCCGCCTTCTTCCGAGCCACGCCAGACACCAATAATCAGTAAGAAGTCTCTTTTCTTTCCCAGAGCAGATGTAGGTTCAGAATTGCTAAAATACTGCCTCAGGAAAGCACAGAGATGGATGAAAATCCACAAATCCTTTTAGACATTCCTGAACTCTAGCCGGAAGTCCTTTTTCTGCAGATGAAGAAGGCAACGTCCACGAGGAGGGACCTGGTTGGACTTGTTCGCTGCTGTATCTCGGTTGAGCACCCTCCTGGCACAGAGTAGGTGCTCAACTCAACTCGTCATGTTGAGTTGATGAATGGAAAGAACCTGCGGCTCAGACAGAGCTGGATCTGGGCCCAGCTGCCCCTCCCCCCCGCCTTGCTGTGCGTCCCCTCCGCAGTCCTCGGTCTTCCAGCCGCGGAATAGGGTTGTGTTCAGTGATGCCCGAGGTCTCTTGCAGCTCTGCCCGCCTAAGATGAGGTGACACAGGCTCTCTCCCAGGAGGATGTGTCCCCTCGAGAGGTTCCTGGCACTGGTGGGGCATCGGGCACACTCCTCACCTGGTTCCTGGGTCCGCCACCAGCACGTCCTCCTTGAGCAGGCTCAGGGCCTCCTGGGTGCTGCCCCTCCACAGCAGCGAAGTGGAGCGGAGCCTTCTGGGAAGCCCTGCAGAGAAGCAGTGGTCAAACATGCTGGGCCAGCTGAGGGTGGGATGGGGGCCCCTGGGTGCTCTCCCTCCCCCACCTTCCATGGGTTGAGAGATAACAAAATCACTTATTTAAAAAAAAAAAAAGTCTATCATGGACTCTAATCCTGCCTGTGTTTCATTGGGCAAGCCACTTAACCTCTCTGAGCCCCAGTCCCCTCACCTGTACCATGAGCGGACTAATTCCTATGTCCTAAGGCTGATGGAGGACTCGATGAGATCAAATGCTCAGCATGGTGCCTGGTCACAGGAACTGTTCAAAAATGATCATCATCGACCATGGAGGTTTGAGTCCATGAGATTCTTGAGGTCAGTGCCCTAACAGGTTTTGCGGACCTGGCTCCTCTGACCACTTGGAATTTTCTGTTTACTGGGTGTGACAAGTACTGGGAGGATCAGAGGACTGTAGAGTGGATTCTTTCCATCCATCCGTTCAACAATAGATTTCCAGCATCTGTTTTGTGCCAAGGACTGTTCTGGGTACCGGGGATTCAGCAGTGACTCTACCCATGGAGTTTAATTTCTAGTGGAGGGCACAGATGATAACCAAATAAATATGTGCACTATAGAGAAAATTAATTGCATGTAAGAAGGGAGGGATTGTTGCTTTATGCAAGGTCGTCAGAGGAAGGCCTCACAGAGAAGGTGCTCCTTGAGCAGGTGAGAGCTGGAGGAGGTAAAGGAGAGAACCACACAGTGCTCTGAGGAAAGAATGTCTCAGGTAGAGGGTACAGCATGTGCAAAGGCCCTGAGGCAGGAATGTCTTGGCATGGTTGAGGGACAGCCAGAAACAGCCAGTCTAGCTGGAGAGGAGTGAGAAAGGGGGAGACTTGGGAGGTGAGAGATATTGGGGTGCAGGCATGAGATCCTATAGGGTGCTATAGGCTACTGGAAGGACCTGGCTTTTTCTCTGAGTGGGATGGGGCCACTGCCAGGGTTTTGAGCAGAGGAGTGATGGCAGCTGGCTCGTATTTTCTCAGGGTTGCTGTGGCTGCTGTGGGAAAACAGACATTTGGGGACAATGGCAGAAGCAGGGGAGCCCGTGAGGACACGTGCACAAATCCATGTTTAAATGATGGTCACCTGGTCTCAGGTGCCAGTGTGGAGGTGGTGAGGAGTGGCTGGATTCTGGACATATTTTGAGAGTGGGGCCAACAGAATTTGCTACTGGAGGGGATGTGGGAGGGATCAGAGATGCCTCCAAGGCTTTTGTCCTGAGCAACTAGGGGCTGGAGTCCCAAGTCCTGGCTTTAAGTTCTGACTCTAGCACTTGTTGCTGTGTGGCCACAAACCATGTGCTTTACGTCTCTGAGCCTTGACTTGCTCACCTAAGTGTGCTGAAACACCAGAGGTGCTTTCCCTGTGAGGTGTGGCAGGCTCGACTGAGAGAACGGATAAACGCTCCAGGAAGGGGAGCAAGCTCTCCGTCAGGGCGAGGGTCAATCAGAAAAGACATGGAGAGCCTAGAGCAGTTATTCAGGCAGCCGTCGGCTCGGCCGGCCCCTTTGGGACAGGGAGGGGACATGTAGGGTGTCTTTAAACTGATCAACCACTTAGAGCCTTGGGCTGGGTTCCACTGGGTGTAGACAAAGACGGGTCCACAGTGACCCCTAGAGGGAGCCCTGGAGTCAGATTAGAACCGGGTGGATGTAACAGCAGGCTCACGGAGGTTGAGCCTCAGAGCTCCTCGCCTGCATGGCCCCTTCCAAGGCCCGTATCCGACTTTGAACTTATCATGTATTTTTAAAGAGGACCCCCCAAATTATACCCACGTCAGGCCCCACTTAACCGAGGTCTCCCCCTGGCGGTAATAACCAGAGCTGTGCTGACAAGTGCCTCTGTCTGCCCGGTGCTGGGCTGCGTACTCATTTAATCCCCTAGAACAGCCTGACTCACAGTCATTTCACAGAGGAGAAGAACAAGGCTCAGAGAAGTTGTGACCCGCACGAGATCACACAGCTGGGAGGAGGCAGAGCTGGAATTTCAGCGCTGCTGCCCTTAACCACCGGGCCGCCCTCCCCCAAGAACACGCGGATGCTGTCCCGCCTGGGCTACCTCAGCAGGCTCCATCCTCTCCCTGAGCCTCAGGTTCACCATGTGCGCATGGAAGTGACAAGCAGCCATGTCCGTTGACTGAGACCTCAGGCCCGAGCACACTTGGTGAAATGACAGAAGGGTGGGCACTTGGGAGGGAGTCCTACCATTGGGGGTCACGGGTTGATGACTGCACATGTGAGCCCTGGAAGGCATCTTGGAGTGGGGTGGATCCTGCCTGCCCCCTCCCCCTTGGCTGGGTCCGTCACCACGAGCACAGCCCCCTCCTGCTCACACACACCTCCTCCTTAACCCAGTCCTCTCATTCACAGGTGGCAGGTGAGCATAGAGGCCAACACAGGGTCCTGTAGGATAATGAATGCTCCAGAGCAACCCCTCGGCATCCAGCCCACTCCTGACCCAGTCCTGCCAATTCCTGTCCACTGGCTTTGCCTCCCAGTACCCCGGCCTGCTCCTGCCCTTCCACCATGTCAACTTCATCCTGACTTGGAGCATATCTTATAAGGATGATGATGATCTAGTTTATTTTTAATAAGTAACTCATTTCCATGATTCAAAATTCAAAAGACACCAAAGGCTAGACAATGAAAAATTTTCCTTCCACCCTTCTCCCCAGCTGCTAGTTCTCCCTGGGGGCAACCCAGTGTTTCAATGTCTTTCGTTCCCTTCCAAAGATATTTGACATGCATATATGTGTTATATATATATTACACATATAAATTCACAAACATACATATCATACGTGTATATATCATTTTGTTTATTCACGTAGTAGCATACAAGATATGCTGTTATGAGCTTTTGTCCCCACTTAACATTGTATCTTATTTCACCTCAGTGTATAAAGAACATTATTACCCTTTTTTTAGGGCCGCATAGTATTTGATTGTATAGCTGTGTCATAGTTTATTTAGCCATGCCCCTATTAATAGACATTTAGATGTTTCAGTGTTTTGCTGTTACAAATAGTGCTGTAGTGAATAACTGTACATATCTCACACCTCACATGTGTGAACCCATCTGTGAGAGAATTTTCCAGAAGGGTAATTGCTGAGTCAAAGGATATACACATTTTTATTGTGATAGGTGTTACCCATTGCCCTCCATACAGGTGGCACCAATTTAAAATCCCACCACGGATGTAAAAGGGCCTATTCCACCATCACCTCACCAAGGTGGGGCACCCACCATTTTGACCTTTGCCAATCTGCTAGGGGGGAAATGTCTCTCACTGTAGTTTTAACTTGCATTTATTTTGTCATGAATAAGGTTGAGCATCTTTTATTATTTTTTAATATTCTTGAGAGCCATCTGTATTTCCTTTTCCTTCAGTTCCTATCCTTTACCCATTTTTCTGTTGGCTTCTTGGCCTTCATATTGATTTGTAGGTGATCTTTACATTGAGGGAAATTAGATCTTCATTGTAGAATTGCCTACAAATATTGACTTGTTGACTTGTTCTTCACCTAACAAGCAGATCTTGACTGTCAACTTATTTTGACCTGCCAACTGATCTTAATTTCCAACTTGATCTAAATTCTCAGGCTTCACCTCGCTTTTACCTCACCAGATCTTTCTACCTCTGGCCCAACCGCCAGGGAGAAGGCGGTATGGCCAGTTCCGGAAGCAGAGCAGAGAGTGGGCCCAGCCTAGCTGGCTGAGAACCTGATCCTCTGTTCCCGCCCTGAAATGGTTTGGGCTGAGCTGGATAAGTTCAGAGCCACTCACCTGAGAGCTGGCTGGCCATCCTTCGGAGGGTGACAGGCGACGGCCTTGGGACCGGGCCCGCCTCCTCCAGCCCATCCACCAGGCTCTGTTGTTTGGGGGCTGATGCCGCACCCAGGGGGTTGTTAATGGTGAAGGAGCTGGCATACCGCTCCAGAGGGTCATCCAGAGAGGCCACGATGCCCTCCTCCCACAGACGGTACAGCATGAGGACGGGGAAGATCTTGGAGACGCTCGAGATCCTAGACAGCGTCGGGGGCACAAGGGTGCGGAGGATATCCTGTTGGCTCCACAACCCACCTCCACCCCGTGCCCCAGCTGCCAACTTTCTAGTATCCTAGGAAAGCGCTCATTCCACCCTTACTCAGCGTCTCAGAGAGAAATTCCCCAGCCTCTCTAGAACTAGCTTTGGGATGCTTAAAAGCCACAGCTCAAGGCAGTGGAGCTGGATGGATGCTCTCGAGCTCCTACCCCATGCCAGGCCCTCCCCCAGGTGCTTCCCATTCTGGGGCAGACCTGGGTTGGGGCCATACCTCTGCCTCTCACTGGCAGAGTGGCCTTGGGCAAGTGCTTGACTTTCTGAGATTCAGTTTCATTGTCTGTTTCATGGGTTGGAGAAAGGAGTGAACGAGATTGTGCGGGTAAAGTGCCCGGCAACACACTTGGCAGGCAATAGGTGCTCAGTAAGTGATAGCAAGTATAACTGTTGGCCCATGCCCGACACCAGCAGGTGCAGTGTGCTGGAACCCCGTAATCCTCACCGTGTCTCTGGGAGCAAATGTGTTCACTTTGCACTGTGAGCTTTGAAGATCCTTCAGGCAGCCCCCTGGAGGGGCACTCTGGGTGTGCAGCAGAATGTCCCAAGTAACTTCCATCCTGGCCACTACTGCCAACTGTCGGGACCTGGGGTGAGGGCCCAGGAACTGGTTACAGTTCCTTTGTGGCACGTGGAAGGGGGGCAGGGTAGGACACAAGAGAGCGGAGGATCTCCAGAAGGATTCCTTCCTGACCTATTACCCCTGTGGTGTGATGTTGGGCACTCACTGGTCCTCTCTGGACCTCGGTCTCCTTATCTATAAAATTGTCAGGACTAAATAAAGAGCCCTAGCAGCCTGGAAGCCCAGTCATGATTCTCTTGAGTCCCCCTACCTCCTAAGTCCCCTTTGTCCTCCCATCCCTCGCTCCCTGCATTGGAGGTCCCCCAGCTGACCGGTACATGGTGTACTCGTTGGGGGGCCCAGAAGCCGGGTCTGAGCCATTCTTCCTCCCAAAGTTCCCGGTCCAGAGCACAGTGTCATTATGGATAATAACTGCAGACATGGCTGCCAGGCCCGGGGCAGACAGTGCCTGGCGCAGGATCCTGTCCACCTTGGAGGAAAAGAGCTTGTGAGTGGCTCGGAGTACAGGCGCAGAGAAGGCCTCCTCCCCCGCCCACACGCCCCACTTCTCATCTGCACGTGCCACCCACTCCCACACCACACCCTGCACACGGCCCTCTGCCTGGCTCCCCCCATTCTCTGCCCCCAGTTGCTGGAGGGACCCCCCCCTCCGGCTGCAATCAGAGCAGCTCCCCTAGAATCTGTTTATATGTAGGGCTTCTTCATGAGACTTTTGTTCAAAGAAACATTTCCTTACCAAAATATAGAAGGAGGGAGGGGTTAAAACTACTGATCTAGTCAAAGCCTTGTCTGACGCCCTAGAAAATCTCCGACAGGCCTAGTCTGACCTCCTGGTGTTGGAGAATCCACTATGTAGTTAATGTTTATTGAAAATACCTCACTATTTTCAGTGACGAAGTATGATGATGACAACAGCTAACATTTAGTGGCCATCTAGAACGTGCCAGGCATGGTATAAAGTGATTTTCATACAGTGTCTCATTTAATCCTCTTAATAAGTCAGTGCCAATTTCTCCCCATTTCACAGATGAGAAAATTGAGTCTATGAGATATGAAGTGACTTGCCCGAGTGGCTCTTGGTTAGTGGAGTCAGGATTAGAACCCCCTGCGAACTCCAGCCCCAGCTCCTCAGTAACGGCCGGACCCCCTTGCTGAGCGATTTCACAGTTCCTGAATTGAGCTCTGTCTACCTGTAATTCCCAGCCCTGCACGACTGCCCCCGGCTGAGCCTCAGTTTCCCCCTCTGTAGAAAGGGATTCACCATGTAGCCACACAGAGAGGTCAGCACAGTGCCTGGCGTGTACAAGGCGCTCACTCGGAGGCAGCCATGGGTATCGTTGGTGCTTTTTTTTTTAATTACTATGATCCCTGGGCACACATGGCACCCTTCTGCTCCCACCCTTCACAGAAGCTTTTCACGTCTTTGCGGATAGTGACTGTGTCCCTCTGTGTCGCCCACACCTTCTCTCATGTGACCTCGTCACCTTCCTTCCCTTAAAGGGTTCCTCGGACAACAGTTTCAAGTCCCCCCACCAGGCTGCTGCTCAAACTCTTCCCATCTGTTTCATTTGTCTGTATGTCCCCTAAGGTGGGTGACCCAAGTGGGTGGGGTCTGACTGGCACAGAGTAGAGCTGGCTGACAGCTCCTCCGGTGTCAGGTCACCCTGCAGTGGTAAAAGTTGTCCTGTATGGTGCGTGTATTTAATCATATTGCAGTGGCCTCTGTGATATGGGCTCTGTCAGCCTTTCCCATCTCATCTTTCTCCTCCCCCTACTTGCGGCTCCACCAGACTGAATTTCCTCACAGTTCTCTGTATGTGCCTTGTACTCACTCTGCTGCCTCGGGGCCTTTGCACATGCTGGTCCCTCTATCTGGAGCACACCCTTCACTGCCCCAAGCTCCCTCGCTGTACACATGCACATCACCTGGGTATCTCCTACTTGTTCACATCTCACCTTAGACACCACTTCCTCCAGAAGCCTTCCCTGACCCCAAAGCCAGTTCCTTTGTGCCACCATAGTCCCCTAAACTTTCTCCATCCTCACTCTTGTCTTGACTGGTCCCCTCACTTCCAGACAAGTAGCTTCTTGACAGCAGGACAGTATCTGCTTCCTGCCACACCCCTGTGCCTAGCACAGAATAGGTGCTCCAGAATTATATGTTGAATGAGTGAATGAATGGATGGATGCATGGATGCCACTACCAGTGTACAGAATGTGCCCTCCTCTTCATCACCCAGGCCTAGCCACACACCCAGTTCCCTCCTGGGTGCTCACTGACCTTTTCCAGGGCCTCCTTCAACACCGGGAGGGGGTGGGCCAGGGGCACAGGCTCAGGGTGCTGGGGACACATCCTCACAGAGGCAGAGGTCACCTCTGGTCCCAGGGAACCTGGAGGGAACATCACATGGTGAGGGGGACAGAGGTCAGGAAGGGAGTCTAGGGGGCCTCCTAGAGGAGGTGGGATGGTGGCAGCAGAGGTGAGCCACATCTCCGGGCCAGCCCTCCCACTGGCAGGAGCTGCACCAGGAGATATTGGGGTACAGAGTCCAGCCATGGGCAGCAAGGGGCAGAGGGCAGAGTGGGCCTGGGAGGAGAAGGGACAGTCCCACTCTCGCCACTTGCTCCTTGGCCCTCAAGGCACCAACTAGGCCGCAGTCCTGGCTGGCAGCCCTCCTCTCTTGCACGACCAGCTTCCTCCCTCCGGGTGGGCAGCAGACTTAGACACGTTCCAGCTCCTTGGGGCAGGCTCAGCCATGTCTATCTGTTTCTCTTCCCCAGTTCTGATTATAGATTTGGGTAGAAAAGTGGACGTGGGGGTCCCACTTAGGCTTCAGGGCTTGTGAACCAGAAGGGCCAGTTCATCCTATGGCCAGAGCCTGGTGTCGGGAGATTGAGTCCCGTTCACTTCTGTCTGGGTGTATGGCTTCCCGGGAGCCTCAGGGAAGAAGGTGTGGGCCTTGGCAGGGCTGTGAGATCATCCAACGGCCCCCAGACCTCCCCTCATTCTCTCAGGATACTGTGGAGGAGTAAAGGTACGAGCCCCCCCGCCCCGTCAGCACCTGCCCCCTTCTGGAATCCTTCCACTCCCTCCGAGACGACTAAGAACTGAGAGAAGGCTCCCGGTGGAGGGTCACTGTGGCCGCAGATTCTTAGCTCCTCCCGCCTCTCCACTCTGGCTGGCTCTGCCACTTGCTTTGGTGCATAGGATGAGGCCGAATTGACCTTGCGCCTCCCAAAATTGGGCCTTAATCTGCCTTTGCTGCCTGGGAATACCGCCCCTCGTGGACCAGCCTGGGACAGCAGCCTTGAGAGGGAGCGTCCACGCGGAGGGAGGGCCCAGCTCTGCCCGCTGACCTGCCGGCTGCGTTGGAGAGAGCCCAGGTTAGACAGCGCAGAACTGCCAGCCAACCCAGATTCATGAGAAAAAGTAAATTACATTGTTTGAAGCGAGTAGGCTTGGGGGTAGTTTGTTACTCAGCAAAACATAACTGATATGGTCCCAAACAGGAAAATTACAGACTCAGCAAGCGGAGCAGTGAGAACTCTGCAGAGTCGAAGCTTTGCGCAGCCTGGGGTGCAGGCGGGCCGGGCGCGCGCAGCCACGCATCTTTGACGTCAGTGCGCACGCGCACCAACAACGCCCACCCAGGGAACCTCAGAATGCAGATTTGATTCAGCAGATCTGGGCTAGGTCTGAACGGCTTTATTCCTCATGGGTGATGCCCATGCGAGGAGGGGACCTAGATCACGTGGTCCACGGACCCAAGGACAGTCCCTGAACCGTTTGCTTCCCATTGGTGACAAAGGAAGTACAAAATTGGAGAGAAAGCGTTTAGAAACTTTTATAGCAGTACGACAGAGTAATTTTGTGTCTGTTGAATCTAATTATTCAAAACCCCCCAAGTGGCTTCCAGTTTGTCTTTTTTTTTTAATTTTACTTCTCTAATAATTTGTTTTTATGTATATATAGTAATACTGGTCTGCTATGGATTGAACAGCCCGACCTGCTCACTTGGGGACCCCTTGTTTGAGGGACTAAGAAGGCTCTGATAAAGGAGCTTACCCTAGAAAGGCAGGATGGGGTGGGAGAGGAAGCAGCTGGCAAGAAACTAAAAGAAGCGATTTCTGCAAAAATCTCTGTGGAACTTTGGGAGCCCAGGGCACCTCGCTGAGCCTTCAGCATCCGCACCCCAGGATGATGCTGAAGAACAGAGAGGGATTCTCCCCAACTTCAGCGGAGACCTGGGATTCTGGAGCATCCAGCAGGTTGGAGGGCCCAGCGGTTGCTATAGCAACAGAGGGCCTGGTAGATATTAGCCGCAGTGGTGGCTCGTTTCCTGAGCCTTGACCAGCTCAGGATGGAGAGGCTCCAAGAAATGGCAGCTGCTGTCTGTGGACACCTGTGTGGTTCCTCCCAGGGTCTCAGATATAGCTGGGGGAAGATCTTTAAAGGGGGGTGGTGCCTGAGGGGGGCTGAAGGCAGAGCAAGAGAACCACTGTTGGTACTTTTGGGGGGACTCTGAGTTTTACCCCAAGACTGGGTGGCTTAAGGAAACCCTGGTGGCATTGGGACCCTCATTTTATGCACAAGGGAATTGAGGCACAGAGAGGCCACGTGACTGGCCCAAAGATGCAGTTAGTGAGAGTTGGAGTCAGAAAGGAGACCAGAGCTTCTGAGTCTAAATCTTATGGGCCTCCCCCTACACCCTCGGATTAGGAGAGGCAGCTCGAAGCCCCTGGGGACCCTCGGGGGCTGGGAGAATCTCCAGGATGTTTCTGCACTCACCGGTCTCCAGCTTGGGGAGGTGGTACTGCCAGAGGAAGCAGCCAGTCATGAGCACAGAGAGCAGGAAGAAGAAGCTGCAGGAAGCTGGGAAGAGCCACTTCTTTTTCGCTCTCAGCAGTCTGGGCTGCCGGCCAGCCTGGAAGGGGAAGCACCCAGGGCACAGCCGCCGTGGGGGGTCCGTCAGAGGGAAGAGAGATTGAGACCCCTATCCTGGCCCCTCCTATGCGTCAGGTTCGCCCAGACATCACGAGAGCCCACAGCCTGGGGTGAATTTCACGCCTGCAGAACCAAGGTCCTTCCCAGTAGAACCCCTTCAACAGCTTTGCCACGCGTGTACCTCTGCAGCTCTGTGCCTTTGCACAGCCTGTTCCCTCCTATGGACTTAGAGAAATAGTTAAGGCCAGCTGAAGTGCCACCTCCTCCATGAAGTCTTCCCCAACTCCCTCACCCAGTTCCACTCCGAGGCACTTGGTACAGGCCTCCCTTCTGGGGCAAACCCCGCTCTCCGTCTGCTGCCGCAGTTGTCCTCCTCCTGTCAGCTGCTCCACCAACAGTATGCGAGTTCTCCAAGGCCAGGACCGCTTCTTTCCCTCCTCCAGGGCCCCTGATTTATCCTGGGTGCTCTTACATGTTTATGGAGTGAATGTGTGGGTCCTGAGGACACAGGACAAGGCTGCCCAGGAGACCCGCTTCCCTCCCTTCGTCTCCACACACCCACTTTCTAGAACATCTGCCAATTTTGTGTTCCTGAACCTGGGAGCGCGCACGCAGCGGGCGTGTGTAAAGCTCCCAGCAGGCGGTTGGTGTTTCACAGCAGTGGCTGGTTCTGGGAGGCTGTCACATCGCCACGGCCCCCATGTTGCTCTGCCAAAGGGAGTATAAAAACTGTTACAATGGAAAGGGGCCCGTTTGGAGACCTGGAGGAAGGAGGGAGCTCAGAGAGATCAGGGTCCTATCCCGTGGGCAGGTGCGGGGGCTGGGGAAGCGCAGATGGGGGCAGGACGAGGGCGGGCACCAGGGAGATGATGAGAGCAAATCCTACAGCCTGACGGAGAGAGGAGGAAGAGGGCAGGCGGGAGGTGGCCGAGGTATCAGGAGAGAGAGTGTGTGGTGACCTAGCCCCCAGGAAGAACCGTGTGTTCCCTCACAGCCGGCAGAGTCTTGGAAACACAGTACCACCTCTAGTTAGAGTCGCAGAGACTGTGCTAAGCCTTTTAAGAGGAGTCCACAGCACCCTGTGAGGTAGGCCCTGTTAGAGCCCTTATGTTACAGAGGAGGCTCAGAGAAGTTAAGTAACTTGCACAATGTCACACAGCTGCTTGCAGAGCTGAGATTTGAACACTAAGGGGTTTGAACCCGTCTCTGACCTACTCAACCAAAGTTCTGGAAGACCCTTAAAGGTCATTTGTTGAAACTTCTCATTTCCAGGCGGGCAAACTGCAGTTACAAGAAGGAAGGACTTATCTAAGAAACAATAACGGTCATATATTGAGTGCCAGCTTTATGTCCGGCCCTGCGCCGGTCACTTAACAGATGTTATTTTATTACACGTCACAATATGCTTGGGAAGTTCGTTTGGGGACGTCCATTTTAGAGATGATCAAATGGGTCTCAGGGAGGTTAGGTGACTTGCTTAAGGTCACAAAGCAGGGTGGTAGCAAAGCTGGGATTCAAATTCGATCTGCCTGACTCTCAACCCTTATGTCTTAATGTGACCTCCTTTGAACTGTCTCCATTGTTCCTGTGACCCAACCTGTGATGTGACCAGGACCCTCCCCTGGTCTCCCCTAGTCTCTTTCCATCCCTCTTGGGGGGCCTGGGAACGAGAGAGCTGGGAGGGAATTCAAGCCTTACTCCTTCAGGACCCTCCTCTAGGGGGCTGAGGGCCCGACTGGGCTGTCTCAGCTATTCAGCCTCCAACACCTCTTGACTGAGCGTCTCCCAGGCGCCAGGCACTGTTCCAGCTCTGGGGATTCAGCAGTGAACCAGGGCCACGAATTCCTGCCCTCAGGGAGCCGGCGTTCTGGGGTCTAGGTCTGTCTCTCCTGGCTGACCCCGCTCTGCACACATCCCCAGGCTGAGCTCAGTGGCTGACCGGTGCCGGGGGCTTGGTGAGGATTGCTGAATGACTAGGTGAGTGTAGTACAGGCCGTTGAAGAGTGAGGAACAGCGAGCTGGTGGAGAGCTGGACCTCAAACTCGGGCCTCTGGAATCTTCAGTCACGAGACAGCCTTGCAAAGGAAAACCCAAGTTCAAACCCAGGATCCACCACCCCAGGACCTGTAAGACTTTGGGCAACTCCCAGTTTCCTCATTTGAAGTAAGAAAGGTAACAGTTTTCCTTGTAAGGTTATTTTAAGACAGTAAATATAGAAAGCACCTTTTGAGGGCCAGCCTGGTGGCGTAGTGGTTAAGTTCACATGCACCCCTTCGGCGGCCCAGCATTTGTGGGTTTGGATCCTGGGCACAGACCTACATACCACTCCTCAAGCCATGCTGTGGTGGCATCCCACATACAAAATAGAGGACGACTGGCACAGATGTTAGCTCAGCAACAATCTTCCTCAAGCAAAAAGAGGAAGATTGGCAACAGATTTTAGCTCAGGGCCAATCCTCCTAACCAAAAAGAAAAAAAAGGAAGAAAGAAAGAAAGCACTTCTTATGTGTAGGACATTATTCTGAGCACTTTAAAATACATTATACACATTAAATCATTCAACTCCCACAGTATCCCATGAGATAAGTACTATTATGACCTCTATTTTACAGGTGAAAAACTGAGTGTGTGCTGGGCCATTTGCCCAAAGTCACATAAAATTATGTGGCAGAGCTGAAATTTGAACCCATGCAGGGTGGCTCCAGAATCTAGCATCCATAACCACTGGGCTAGCTGTACCACTCCTGGAGAACGAAGTAACATGTTCACACAAAAACTTGTCCAGGAATGTCCGTAGCAGCCTCACTCATCAGAGCCAAAAAGCGGAAACAACCCAAATGCCCATCAAATGAAGAATAAACAAAATGTGGTATATCCTACGGAATCCTCTTCAGCCATAAAGGGGAATGAGGTACTGCCACATGGATACCCTTGAAAACATGGTGAAGCCAGACACAGAAGGCCACATGGTATATGATTCCATTTACATAAAATGTCCTGGAACATAGCAGGCCCTAATAAATACTTGATAAGTGAATGAATGGATGAAAATAAACCTTCTAGGGGGGGTCGAAGCCCCCTCTGTGCCCTTTGCAGCTCTCAATCTCCTACCCCCTCCCCAAATGTGACACCCATTCTGATCTTGGCATTCGTCATTATCGTGCATGTTTTTGCCCCTTTGCTGTGTGTTTACACATCCGTAAATAGCACGTGGTATTGTTTGGCACATTTTTAACTTCTATCAATGATACCCTACTGGATTTTCCTCCTGCAGCTTGCTTTTTTCCAATTTGATACATGTAGTTCTGGATTATTCTTTCTAACTTGTGTAGGGCACGCTGTTGTATGAATGCGGGTCTTCCGTGACTTATGATAAACCCACCGTAAGTTGAAAATATTTTAAGGCAAAAATGCATTTAATATACATAACCTACTAACCATCACAGCGGCGCCTCGCCTACCTTATCTGTGCTCAGAACACTTACCTTAGCCCACAGTTGGGCAAAATCACCTAACACGAAACCTGTTTTATAATAAAGTGATGCATATCTCACGTAACTTACTGAATACTGTACTCAAAGTGAATACCACAAAAGCTGCCTGGGTACAGATGGTTCTCAGTGTATCGGTTGTTCACCCTCAGGTCCGCCTGGCTGACCGGGAGCCGCAGCTCGCTGCCACTGCCCAGCATCGTGGGAGAGTGTCGTACCCCACATCACTAGCCTGGGAAAAGGTCAAAATTCGAAGTACACTTCCTACTGCATGCATATCACTTTTGCACCATCATAAAGTCCTAAGTCAGGGACCATCTGTACACTGTGAAGTATAGTCGTTAGAGCATGGAGTCTGGGCCAGACCACCTTAAAAATGTGACTATTTTATACATTTGAGTGGGAGCACCGTGCCTAGGAGTGAAATTTCTGGGTGGTGAGCCCTGGCCATGGACGGCTTAGCCAGATACGATCCGGCTGCTCTCCAAACTTGTCTTCCCAATGTGCCCTCCCACCACCTGGGATTCCACTGCTATTTTTAATTTGAGTTTTCTTGTTTTCTAATCAGGTTGAACACCTTTTCATGCATGTACTGTATCTATTTAGGTTTGCTTTTCTGTGAATGGACTGTTCTTATTCTTTGCCTGTTTTTTTTCCGTTCAATTTTCTTTACCTATTGGAGTTCTTTGTAAGTTCTGGATGCTCGTGCTTGTGGCTTGTCTTTTCACATTGTGTTTACTATAACTTTTGTTGAGAAGCGGAATAGTGTAGAGGTGAGCCTGTGGCCAGATTGCCTGATTTTGAATCTCAGTTCAACCACCTCCTGGCTGTGTGACCTTAAGAAAGTCACTTAACCTCTCTGTTTCTGTTTCCTCATCTATAAAATGGAGATGATAATGGTGCTTGCCTCATCAAATTGTAAGGCTTAAATGAGTCAACATCTATGAGGTGCATTTTGTCTGACACACCGTAAGCCCTCTTAGCTATTGTTGTTGAATAGACGGCTTTGGTTTGGGTTTGGTTGCTGCCAATCAAATTTATCAATATCATCTTTTCTGTTTGCAGTGTGTGTGCTGTGCGCACTTAAGAAATCCTTCTTGGGACCGGCCCTGTGGCCAAATGGCTAAGTTCGTGCGCTCCACTGTGGTGGCCTAGGGTTTCGCTGGTTCGAATCCTGGGCTCGGACATGACACCACTCAGCAAGCCATGCTGAGGTGGCGTCCCCCATGCCACAACTAGAAGGACCCACAACTAAGAATACACAACTATGTACCAGGGGGCTTTGGGGAGAAAAAGGAAAAAATAAAATCTTTAAAAAAAAAAAAGAAATCTTTCTTTACACAGAGGTCATAAACATAGTTTTCCAGACTTTCACACAGAAATATTTGGGGTGACAGTGTAAGGAAGGGATCTGATTTTATTTTTTCCATACAGGTGATCTGTCATCTCAGCACCGTGTGTTAAGTCCTCCGACCTGCCCCCCCACCCCGACTCGCGCGCGCCCCTGAGACACACCGAGCGTCTGTATCTGCCGGCACCTGTGCTCTGGGCTCTGATCCGCCAGGTTCACTGAGTCTCTGGTCCCTTCCTGTCTGTCCGAGCCTACACTCTTCCATAGCGAACACAGCTCACGCGTCAGCTATGGAACACGGGCCACATGCTGTCCTACGGGAAGCAGCCTGGCCTGAGAGGCTTCCCGCAATCTGACCCCACCAACCCCGCCAGCCCATCTCCCGCCTCTCCTCCCCTCCTCCTGCATCTTTAGGCTCCCACACCGGCCTTGCTCCTTCTCTCTGTGCCTTTGCACCTGCCTTTCCCTCTGGCTGTGAGGCTCTTTCTATCCTTTTCCACCTCACAAGCTTGTGTTCTTTCCTTAAAACCCATCCTTGAAGCCCTCTCATTGTGCCCCGGGCAGAGCCCAGGTCCTCTCCTCTCTGCTTTATGTGCATCCCGTTACTGCACAGCAACAGTAACCTGCGCTGGTGACTGCTGGCTTCTTTGTCTGGCTCCCTCCTAGGTGGCAAGTGTCTCTGGCACCAGAATCATTCCTTCTCGGCTTTTATGCCTGCAACACCTGGCACCCCGCCTGGCACTGAAGGTTCTCAGGAAATGTGTTTTGAACTTTACATTGTCCTACAGGTTGAAAGACCGGCGTTCATAGGTCGGCCCCAGCTCCTGAGTCAGTTGTAACTGAGCAAGTCCCTCCCCCTCTCTGGGCCTCCATTCCTCCAACTGTTGGAGAGGGCAGGGCTGTTGGTTAAGGGTTTACTTTGACATCTGGAAACCTCATTGGACTTCGAAAGTATCTTCCAGCTCTAGAACTGGGAGGTCACACTGAAGTCATCCCTCATTCACAACTTCCAAAGACTGGAAACAATCCGAATGTCCCTCACCCGGTGAATGAACAAACTACGGTACATCCGTGCAATGGAATATTACTCGGCAATGTAAAGGAACGAACTACTGACACACGACAATGTGGGGGACTCTCGAATGCATCATGATGAGTGAAATAAGCCAGACTCAAACGTCATTTTCATAACATTCTGGAAAAGGCAAAACTATGGAAACAGAAAACAGCTCCATGGTTGCCTGGGGGTAGAGAGAGGGGTGGACGAGAAAAGAACAGAAGGGAATTGGGGAGGCGATGGAACTGTTCCATATCTCGATTGTGGTGGTGACGGGACTGGATGCATTTGTCAAAACTCGTAGAACTGTATACCAGAAAGAGGGAATTTTATTGCGTGTAGACTACGCCTCAGTTTCTTTTAAAAAACGAAGCTGTTATTGATCCCAAGAGCATTAGGCTGTCCCCGCCTGGGTGTCGGAGGAAGGACATGAGACACATGGCTGTGCCTCAGCCACGAGGAGAGAATGGGGCTCTCTGGCGTTGTTGTAGGTTCCCATGGGAGGGAGGTTGGAAGGTGCTCTCCCTAGAGCGAGAGCAGAGGGCCCCTGGGGCAGGCCCAGTGCGGGCCTCTGGGGGAGGGCAGCCTATCCCCCCTTTACAGGCACCCATGAGTAACCAGGGTGTCGTCATCTCATTTTCAGGTGAGGAATGAAATTGAGAGACATTAAATGACTTGCTGAGATCATGGGCAGCGAATGGCAGAGCTGGCAGCTCTGTACTATGCACCCCCCCAATATGTGGCTGAGGTCTCTGCACCCCCAATTTCTAGCCCTCCTCTGGGGCCCAGCCTCATCTCATGTCTGTCTCCAGTCTCAGGATTTATCCCAATAGACCCAAAGGTGGAGTCAGTGTTTGACCTCTAAGCTGGTCACCAGCTGCTCACATTTCGACTCGCAATAGCCGCTAGGAATCCCTCCCCTCCCCCTTCCCAGCTGGAAAACGCTGGCGGGGGAGGGCTCAGGAGGAGCCAGGCTCTCCCACAGCCCACCCACAACCCTGCTCCCCCAGCTCCCTCCCTGGGTGGTCTGCAGCCCAGAGACCCCCACCTCTTTTCTCTCTCTCACTGCCCACTCTGGGGCAGCCATCCTTGTCTGGTCATTCATTCAGAAACAATCCCCAGGGGGCCAGCTGTGTGCTGGGCACGGTGCTGCACTCCGAAGGCACAGAGCCTTTGGCCAACATCCGTCCCCCAGGGAGCCAGCAGGATGTTGGAGCGGTGACTTCACTTGAGTCTCAGTTTCCTCGTCTGCATAATGGGCGTGGCCATCGTTCCCACACCGCACAGAGTTGAGGTGAGGGTAGATGAAAGAATGCATATGCAAAGCCCCTGAAAGCGGACCACCGGGTGGTAGCTGGCGTTGTAATAATCTCTCTGGGAGAGAGACGTAAGGAGATCACGTGCAGCGAGGGCTCTGGGGGCTCTGAGGTCCCCATGAGCTCAGCCCACGGAGGGACGGGGAGGCAAGCTCCATTGAACAGGAAGCTGGGGACGAGTTGGGGGCACTCTAGTCAGAGGCCCGGACATGTGAAAGGGAAAAGGAGCAGTTTCTGGTTTGTTTTGAGAATTCAATGAATTAATACACGTAAAACACTTGAAATTGTCCCCAGCCTGCAGTGCAAGCTCTAGAAATAGTGATGACGACAAAGGTGCTGTGGGGTGATTTAGGCCAATACTTAGAGCAAGGCCTCACGGGGCTGTGCCTCACCTGGGCCTTCATTCTCTCCAAGGCGTGCAAGAGTCCTGCTCCCTGAGGATTCAGGTCTACAGCCCAGGAAACCCGGTGAGCAGGAAACTGAGTCAGAGGAGTGAAGGCAAAGAGAGGTCCAAGCGGGCTGGAAAAGAGGAGGGGACAGAGAAAGACTAGAAGACAATCAGCCGGGATGAGGAGGGGAGCCCCTGCAAGCCCTGCAGCCCCGGGAAAGCCAGCACGGTGGTCACCCTTGCTACCACGGCGTCTCCTTCCAGTCCTCCTCCCCCTCCCAGCCCTGTCAGCCCCCCGGGGAGTTAGCCCCAACTCACCCTCTTCTGGAAGGCTCAGGAGGGACAGGGCAATTCAGGTCCCGCCATCGCTGGCCAGCGCCTCCGGGAGTGCCCCGTGTTCCAGGGGACAGGAGTGGCCTCCCCAGCTCTGTGGCGCAGGCTTCACCCAAGCTCCCCAGGGGCTGGCAGATGTGGCGCCTGATTTTCCCAGCACTAATCCATGTACGCCCTCCGCTATGGGGATTAGTTCCTCGGGTCCCCACGCAGCAGGGACAGGGCACATCTGTCAGCGAGACTGGGCAGCACGTGACCCAAGATGCTCCAGGCTGGCGGGCTCTCTCCAAAAGGAGTCTCTGCCGAGCCCAATGTAAGAGCGATGGGGTGGGGGATCTTATGGGGGATGGTTACACCCTGGTTAGTGCAAGGATTAAGCTGCAGCATACTTGTAGGGCAGGTAGCCCAGGGCCTGGCACCCAGTAGGGCTCCATAAAGGCTGGCTTCTTGCTACACCTTGGCTTTTATGCCACAGCTTCTACCCAGCCCCAATGGCACACACCAGCTCTTTCTCAGTGAACATTCTAGAAAGTCACTATCCATTCATTTTAGTTGGCACAAAAGAGAAAATATATTTGCCTTAGTGGCACTAGATATGGCTGCACTTTGGAATTACCTGGAAAGCTTTTAAAAACCACTGGTGTCTGGGTCCCACTCCCAGAGCCCCCAGGGGTACATCCTGGGTACGAGGACTTTTGAAGACTTCTTGGGGATGCTCTTGTGTGGCCGAGGTTGAGAACCACTGCCCCAGACCAGTGTGTCTCCAACTCATTTAAATGTGTGTAGGAATAGCCTGGGAACCGAGTTCAACTGCAGGTCCTGGGTCAGTGGGTCAGGGTGGGACCTAAGAGTCTGTATTCCTAACAAGCTCCCAGGTGATATCTGTCCATGGACCACACTTTAAGGAGCAAGACTCCTCTGCAATTCATGCATCTCACCAGCTTCCACATTGTTAGCTCGACAGAGCCTCACAGTTGCCTCCCAGCTACCCTGTGGTTGGATGGGGCTTGAATTATTACGTCCATTTTGCTGATGCTCTGGGTTGGGTATGTGAACGGGTCGGGGCAAGCCTGGATCTTCTTCTGTATGCCCCATGGCCAAAAATCTGGGCTGGCCCAGAAAGGAGGCTTGATAAATTAGAGCAGGAAGAGATCTGATTTCGTCCAACCTTCACCTTGTATGACCGGTGAAACAGGCTCCGAGAGGGGAAATGACTTGCCAAGGTCACATAGCAAGTTTAGTGCCAGCAATGGAACTGGGACACAGGTCTTCTTTTCCATTGTACCTGGCTGCTTGGTTAATCTTTACTGAGGCTCAGAGCCGGCTGGGCAGCCTGCCTCTGGCCACAGATGGAGCGCTGACAATGTGCCAATTTAGTGTTTTCCTTTGGTCTTCACAACCCCACAGGCAGGCTCTATTCTGTCCCCATTTGATATACGAAGAAACTGCTGTTCCGGGCAGTGAAGTCCCCAGGAAGTGGCAGGACTGGGACTCCGGCCCAGGAGTCCTCGCTGTTCCTCAGACACCAAGGCGCCTCCTCGTTGTCTCCCCATCGGACTCTGAGGTCCTCTTGGGCAAGGACCACGTCTCATTAGGGTTTGGGTCGCCAACCTAGGGCTGAATAGGTGAGTCGGTTAATCCACTCCAGGATTCCGCACCTCTGCCCACACAGGCCCTCACCCAGCCCTCCAGCCCGGCTCTGGGAGCTCCTCCCTTGCTCGGGCCCCAGCCCCGGATGCAGCCGTTTCTCCGCGCCGGGACCAGCCCCGCCCCTCGCGAATTTGGCTGGACCGAATCCACGGCATGTCATACAGCGAAGCGGCCACCGGGCGGCAGCAGATGCCCACGTGTAAAATCCTGTGCACCATCCGGCCGGCCTGAGCCGCCGCCTCCAGAAGGATCATTTATTCGTTGAGTGCTTCTCTTCCTCCAGGCGCTTGTCCAAGGGCTTTCCATCCAGGAACCAAGATAATCCCCACAGCAGCCCCGTGAGGGAGGAGTTATTCGTCCTCTTTACAGATAACAGATCATATTAGTCCTTGCTTAAATTACCTTCCGTGGCTGCCCACTGCGCTTCGGAAAAGTCAAAATCCTCACCTGCATAGTCTAACCCCCGCCCGGCGGACCCTTGACTCGGACTGCTGGAGTTCGAAACCCAGCTCCACCGCTTATTGCTTACGTGGCTTTGGTCAGTTTTCTTGGCTTCTCTAGGACCTCAGTGTGCTCATCTGCAAAACAGGGTAATGAAATAGAACCTACCCGCTTGGGGTGGGAGTTAGGATTACAGGAGACAAGACACCGGAAGCACGCGGCTCCGCGGCTGGCCCACAGCAAGCGCTCAGCAAACGTTGGCCCCTGTGATTACGTTCGACCACCTGCCCTCTCCTCCCAGGGCTCCCTCCTCACCCCGCTGACCCCTTCTCTTCCTCTCTTCCCCTCTCCCCCTCTCTCCTGCTCCCCCCTGTTCCTGCTTCCACTTTCTCCCCTTCCTCTCCCTTCCTTTCCGTTCCCCTCCTGCCCCCTCTCTACCACTCTCTCTTCTCTCCACCTTTCTCCTTCCACTTCAGAACCCATTCCAACAGTCCCAACGCTTCTGTGAGACGTTTTCTGATCTCCCTTCTCTGTGGCCCGTGTTCGGGGTTTTAGAACTAGGAGCAGGAGCTGACATACCGTTACAAGGTAGAAGGCTCCGGAGTTCAGGTGGACTAGACTTCAGGGACCCCTGCGTGCTTCCTCTTTTGGCCCCTCTCTTGAAATTCTTTCTTCTAAGATCTATTTTTCAAGGTGGCTGCTTTCCCAGATTTTTTTGAGGTCACTCTTTTGTCTCATTCCAGAACATCCCCTGAGAGAGAAAATGGCTGTCCCCACCCTCAGCATCAGGGCTATTCGGAAAGAAGAATGTGGCTGAAAAGATGTCAAGGACAAAGTAAACTTGAAGAAAGAACCTGTGCCTCTTAAAGGGTCTATGAAGATACTCAGCCTTTTTCCCAGTCGGGCTTTGATTCATTGATTCATGCATTCACTCACACACCCACTGTGTCAGTCAACTGACACTTGCTGAAGGTCTGTCATACGCCAGGTCTTACACCTGCGTCTGGAGGAGGATGCCATGCCAAAGTAGACACAGCAACAAATGCCCGTTGTTAACACCTGTTTATTGAGCACCTGCTAAGGGCTAGGCCGTGTTCTAGGTGCTTGGGAAATACCAGGGAACAACAGGGACAAAGATCCCCCACCTCATAGAGCTTATATTCCAGCAGGGGCAGCATAATACACAAGTTAAATGGTCTGTTAGAAAGTGATGCCTGCCGTGGAAAATGAGTAGAGCCAGGGGAGGGGACAGATTACGGCATGAAATAGGGCAGTCGGGATGGCCTCACTAGAAAAGACACGTCTAGCTAATCACCTAAAGGAGGTCAGAGGAAGGGAGTCCCTGGTGAGAGGCAGGGGCCTGCGGGTGAGAGTCACCCAGCGTGTTAAAGGGCAAGTGAGGGGGCCAGTGGCCGGAGCCGACTCAGTGAGGTCAGAGGAGTAGGCGAGGTCGGAAAGGTCACGAGAGGGGAGGGGCGAAGGTCATGGAGAAAGTGCTAGGCCACAGAAGGACTCTGGTTCTCGCTGTGAGTGAGATGGGGGCCCTGGGAGTTTGGAACAGAGGAGCGGCGTGCACTGACTCACATTTCTAAAGGAGTGCTTGGCTCCTGTGTTGAGAGCAGACTCCTGGGCAAGGGAGGGGCATGGAGGCTTGTTCAGGGGAGAGGTGGTGGGGGCAGCGTGGAGGCAGTGAGGATGTCCCAGACTCTGGATATGCTTCGAAGGTGGCGTGAATCAGGGCTGGTGATGGAAGGAAGAGCGAGGAGTCAGGATTAGTCCAGAGTTTCTGGCCTGAGCGGTGGAGGGGGAGTTGACTTTTGCTGTGAGACGGGACACCTGCAGGTGGGAGGGGGTTTGTGGGGAGGGACAGGCTTCAGGACTGGCCGTATTAATTCTGAGATGTCTGAGTGAAGGTGTGCAAGTAAGCAGCTGGACGTTTGAATCTGGAACTTAGAGGTCTGTATCAAAGATATACTTTAGAAAATCACTGGCGTGTAACAGTAGATGATATTTAAAGCCAGCACCAAGGGAGTGAGATGCTCTAGAGAAGGGATCTGAGCACTGAGCCCCGAGGTCCAGGAGATGTGAGTACTGGGTGAAGGCAAGTTCCACAGAGCCATGCACTGTAGACGCAAATCGGGCTTTCCTGGGGAAACTTAGAAGCGGAGGGCCAGCCGCTGAATGAAGCTTTGGGTCGTCCATCCCGTCTCCCATCGTCATTGTCATCGTGTGGAGAGAGGTGCAGGGGTCGGGGCATGGCCCGAAACATCCTGGGGTGTGCTCCAGAAGAGGGACTCACGACTCTCCTTTTCTAAAGGAAAATGTCAGGACACATAAGGCAAGTGTGAGGTCAGCCTTGCAAGGTAAGAAAAACTGGTCTGAGCTCAGGCACCGGGGAACTGCTTGCAGTGCTGAGGGCACCTGGAGACCCGGGAAGTGGAGACCATGTGCAATCATTTCTGCTTTGGGGAGGGGAGCCCGCTTTGGAGCCCACCTGCTGTCTCACGGCTAAAACCTGGACTGAGCCCCCAGGGTCATCCGATAGAATACAAATAGTTTTTCCAAGATACGTCCCCTGACCTAGGGGCTCATCAAACATCAACAGAGAGACAATAAACAATAGGGGTAGGAATCAACGGGGCTTATAGTGGGATTTCCAGTGGTTGTGGGCAATGCCAGAGGAGACACTGTAGAAGGAGGGAGGCCTGGAGTAATAGTACAAAGCCCATGATGGAGGCCCGAGCATCTGGCCATGGAGGCCATGCCCAGCCTGAGGAAAGAGCCTGAGGTTCAGACAGAGGAGTGGCCTGGAACCATGGGGCTTGCTCCTGCAGTAGCTGCGTGGGCTTCTGGACTCGGCCAAAGGTGTTAACCTGGAAGCAGCAGGGGATATTGTCCAGTGTGGCTACTCCCCTGGCTGGCCAGCAAGTAGTCCAAAGCTAAGTGGTTATCCAGCATAACCTGAGCTCGGGAGTCACGATAATCTTCTTGGCAGTGAGAACCCGGGCTGTCCCCATGGGAACTTCCTTCAGGATAGCTGAGCAGTTGTGGATCATGGTTCTACCATCTGTGGGAGGAAAACCTGCATAAAATGGTATTAAGTACAAGGAATGTCTTGTCAATGGCACCAGAGGCTGGGGCTGGGAATACTGCCCAATAGAACCCACACGTCCTGGGTTATTGTGAGGGCTCGTACGCAGGCAGCACTATGTCCAAGAAGAAAGCAAGGAAGGACCTACATCCAGAGCACAAAACAGCCGTGGGATGCAAAGGGCACTGCTCAATATTCTGCCAGCGGGCCTCAACGTCATCCATGCAGGGGCTGGGAACAAGCTTGTGGAGGTCCAAGATACAGCAGTTGGTGGCTGTGGCCAGCTAGGAGCAATGCCCTTGCCATTGTCAGAGAGTGAGTCACTGATAAGGTCTCCCGTAACCGGGTACAGTGGGCAGGGGTGGGGGTGATGGTACATTCAGTACTGTGATATGTTCCTGCCATGGGCCCTGGTTGGGCAACTGTTAGAGGCTGTTCTGCATTGCCTGTCCAGATCCAGAGGAGGAGGGGAGGGGTTCTTTACCCCTCCACCCCGGTCTGTTTCCTGAGATTACTTGCATATGTACTTGCTAGAGCAGCTGGGGCCTGTCATGCGCCTGGGGTGAGCCAGATGATCTGTCCTTTCTTAGAGCATCGACCTCCAGAGGAGCCCAGGAGTCACCATTCTCCTGACACACAGGTGTCCCCTCCCCCTCATAGGTGCCCGGAAGATGATGGGGGAGCGGCTGATGTAGCTGCTCCTTGACCCAGCCATACCAAGGCTTAATTGTAGGTGGCAAATGTGGAAGAACAAGCGAATTCCATGTTGACAGGGCCCACAGCTGGGGAACAACAGCTGTAAACAGAGCTCCATCGTCAGCTTGTATCATATCAGGAAATTCTAGCATGTGACAAAGGTGCTCATGAGAGCCCCGAGTCCAGGTGAAACCCTCTTGGTGGAAGAAAACAGCCACCCCACAGCCTAAACCAGGTCCACGGTGGTCAGAATCCACTGCAACCAATTTGCCAATTGTGAACCGGTCAGATCCCCAGGCCAACATTTCTGGCAAGTAATACGTATTCCCTGAGCACCAGTGACTTCCTAGGTCAAACGGATCTTCATTGGGCCACCTCAGATCTCCATGATGGCTTTGCTATTGCAGCAGGTCCAGGCATGGATCTAGGGCACCAGAGTGCATGTGACAGCCACAGGGTCTTGATCAGCTTTCTGCATCCTGATGCTCTCTTCAGGATGCAGTGCCTTATTGTGGGCTTGTTCATGTCACATGCGGATTGAGTTTGTGGCTGAATTGCTGTGTCTGTTTCCACAGCAGGGGTTACAATATGGGTATTCTCCTAATGGTCCAGTTCTAGGTGGTCCAAGGACCTCACCATTCAGCAAGACCATTAGCAATGGCCTGTGAAGCTGGGTAAAAGGGCCTATCTGTCAAGGTGTCAGCAGGATATAGGGAACCCACAAAGATAGTGCAGTACCCCTGGCTGGTAAGTGAGAGGATGCTACCAGCCCTGGGCCCAAAGGGAAACTGGAAGAAGAAAGTCTTGTAGAGAGAGGCTCCCTGGGAGCAAGAGTGACCTTCTGTGAAGGGACCCAGCCAGCCCTAAGCCAGCCTGAGGCAACCCCACAGAAGACAGCTGGGAGAATAAGTACCTCAACCTCCTCCTTCCCTCTGACCTCTGCCAGGGATCCCCATTGGCCAAACCCAACTGGAAGCCACAGGGCAAAGGAAGCTAACGATACAGCCCATGCAGGTTGGACCCATGGCAGAAAAGGCAGGAGAAGGATGGAAAGTGGACCTGGACGGGCAAAGAGCAGGTATCTAACACACAAGGAGGGTTGTGATTTTTAAATATGGAGGTCACGGGAGTCCTCACTAAGAAGAAACGTTTGAGCACAGACCTGAGGGCGTGTCGTACTTCATCTAACCCTCACAACAGTCGGGGAAGCTGGTGGTGTTATTCTCCCTGTTTTACAGTGGAGGAAACTGAGATGCAGCAAGAATAAACAACTTTGAGTTGTCCAAGTTCACACAGCTGGGAGTTCATCGACGTGGGGTTTAACCCCAGGCTGTTAGGCTCCAGAGATCCTACTCTTAAACGAGAGAGGATATAGGAGAGTCATCATAAAATGAGAAGGCCGAGAAAATGTCAGGACACATAAGGCTGTGATCAACAATCATCCATGTTATTTATTGAGCACCGACTGTATACCAGCCGCTGTGTTGGGTGCCATGGGGGATATACAGATGAAGATGAGGCTGTGCTTGACTTTAAAGAGCTTATAATCTAGTTAGAGGGTGGGGAGGAACATAGAAATGTGTACAAATCAAATCCAGCAGACTGTGATACATTCTACTGTAGAAATACAGAAAAAATGCTGGGAGAGCCCTAAGGAAAGAGATGCCTCACAGCTGGCTGGAGGGGAGCTTCCTGGAGGTGGTGACTTTGGACGAGGTGAGTCACCCGGGGTCCCACAGTGAGGTACCGATTTCCTTCCCACCGCTCCTGATGGGGGAAAGTCTCAGATTGGTGCTGGCAGATCTTTCAAACTCTAACACTTGCTAATCTCCTTTTTTAAGCCAAAATTCAGGCTCAGATCCTTCCGTGGGCAACCAAGCTCTAGCTGGAACTTAATAACATTGTTTTGTTTTCATTGTCTTTTTTTTTTGACAGTTATGATCTATTTCAGACAAGTGATACTTTTCTTAATTTACAGATAAATTATTTATTTTATTATTATTTTCCTTTACAGATAAATTTATTTAAGGAAAAAAATCATGGATTTAAAGGGAAAATATAGAGTTAAGCTTTCAGGTGGTTCATGGCTATGGCCAAAATTTACAAGGGTGGTGGTGCACCAATGACAGATGTTTAGGATACTCTGGCATAGGGTATAAAGCATGTGAGAGGGCAAAATCGGGGGGAAAGGCTGGAAAGGTGGTCAGATCATGGAAGGCCTGATCAACACAGTAAGGAGTGTGGCTTTTATTCTGTTAACCATGGCGAGGTGTTTGGTCAAGAACAGGCAGAGAGGATGCCCAGAGCCGTGCCGGGCTGGGCTTGCCCTGGCCTCTGAGTGCTGGGTGACGGGGAGTCTAGGGGCTGGGACAGCACTGGGGAGGTTGCTGTAAGAGTCAAGGTGAACAGGTATAGGGCCGTGGACCAGGGTCAAGGTGGCCCAACTGAAAGAGAGGGAGGGCTGGGTTCTAGAGCCCACCAGGTGTGTCATAGGGTGCCCATCTTCCTCTACTTTATATGTGGGATGCCTGCCACAGCATGGCTTGACGAGCAGCACATAGATCTGCGCCCGGGATCTGAACCGGTGAACCCCAGGCCGCCGAAGCAGAACGTGCAGACTTAACCACTGCACCACCGGGCCGGCCCCAGGACAGACTTCTTTTCCAGAGGCGACGGACCTTACAGCCTCCAATCCTCCTCTCCAGCGTCATTTACTAAGAAAATTCAATAGTCTCTGAGTGGGTTTTACTGAGTAAAGGTAACATCAGAAGAGGCCAACCCACGCCCGTCTCTCCGGCCTCGTTAGGGGGAATTGGAAGTGCAATCAGAGACGATGGAGAAAATGGACTTGTGCCTCTTTATCCTGTATTTCCCCATGGGAAAAGTCCGCTGTCGGCCTGATCTCTTGTGGTGATCCAGTTTATTCCATACAATGAACATCTGGTTTTCTAAGACCTTCAGCTTCATTTCACTGAACATAAGCCGTTCGAGGATCTTGTCCTGGAGGGCAAAGCATGCATGCAGTCTCTCCATTTCTTTTGTGTTCATGAAGTTGCTGTTGGGCTTGGCTTCGGGCATCTGTGACTTCTCTGCCTTTTCCTAAACTCCCCACCACCACGAAAAGAGGAAAAGTTGGTTAATAATGATAGTCCCTTCCCAGGCCAGGTGATTTATAAATGTCAACTTAAAAGAGTCTCACAACCAGCCTGCAAGGAGAGCATCTTTGCCACGTCTTGTGGACGAGACAACTGGGCCCACTGAGGGAGGGTCCCTTTCTCAGCATCACCCAGCCTTTGTGGGAGCCCCAAACCCCCAGGACCCACAGTTGCCTTTGGTTCATAGGAATAAATGAAATGGCCCGCTAATCTGTTGTCACGGAGGATACAAAACCCTCAACCCAAACATGCCTGTATGTGGAGCTTGCACTTTTCCCAGTGTGCCTCTCTGGGAGTTTGGTCAGGCCTCGTAAAATCTCCAAATGCCGTGTCTTGGTGGTCTCGTGACATGCTCTAATCTCCACAATCCTCAGCCACCTCTCACACATTTAATAGCAACACTTAATTTTTTTCTTTTTGGATTCAGTGGCAAAATCCTGGTCTTTAAAATCATCTAAATATTAAATATTTCAGACATCTGAAGAAGGTAAATATTGCAACAAATCTCCATGTTCCCACACCAGCTTAAGAAATAAAATATCACAAATGTAATTGAAGACTCCTGTGGATACCTCTCCTAGAGTGTTCCCCTGAAACAGAGAACTAAGGAGTTAAAAAATCTTCCCTAGGGGCCGGCCTGGTGGCACGGGCAGTTAAGTTTGCACGTTCCAGTAGCTGGAGGTTCGCTGGTTCAGATCCCGGGTGCGGACATACACACTGCTTGTCAAGCCATGCTGTGGCAGGCATCCCACATATAAAAAAAAGCAGAGGAAGATGGGCATGGATGTTAGCTCAGGGCCAGTCTTCCTCAGCAAAAAAAAGAGAAAAATCTTCCCAAGAGCAAAAACTTTGAGATAAGATTTGCTGGCTGCAGCTACACATACTCAACATAATCAACTGTTATTCAAAACTAACCAGGTCTTTCTGTCCCTCCTTAGTATATGAGTGAGCTGTCTTTCTCAGAAAGTCAAGGTCCAGACATCAAGATTCAGCCTTACAAGGCCAAATACAGGCTGAAGATGAAAACCAATCAGAACACTGGGGCCAGCCCAGTGGCATAGTGGTTAAGTTCTGCATACTCTGCTTTGGTGGCCCAGGTTCTTGGGTTCAGCTCTCTGGTGTGGAACTACACCACTTGTCAGCTATGCTGTGGCAGCATCCCACATACAAAATAGAGGAAGATTGGCACAGATGTTAGCTCAGGGTGAATCTTCCTCACCAAAAAGAAAAAAGAAAAGTCCAGATAACCAAGGACCCACACCTGCAGGTTCCCTTATTGCCCCCTCTCTCCACATAATCACATTCCTCACAACCTTTAAACCCCCTTGCCTCCCGTCTTTCGGGGAGACAAATTTGAGTGCTTCCTCTCATCTCCCAGCTGATGTCATCCAAGATAATAACCCCCTTTCCCTGCCACAAGCCTGGTGTTTCAGAGTTTTTCTCTTTATTGGCCTTCCTGTGCGATGGATAAGTGAACCTGTGTTTGTGTTCGGTAACACCCCACCCTCCCTGAACCTCCTCTCAACTGCAATCCCGAATTTCGTATTTATTTTTTCTAGGCATTTCTCTATACCAGTAGTTCTCAATGAGAGGCTATTTTGCCCTCCCCAGGGGACATTTGGCAATGTCGGGAGACATTTTGGTTGCCACAAAAGGGGTGAGGGGTGCTATTGGCATCTTGTGGGCAGAGGCCAGGGATGCTGCTAAACATCCTACAATGCACAGGACAGTCCCCACAATAAAGAATTATCTGACTCAAAATGTCAATCTTGTGGAGGTTGAGAAATCCTGCCTTAATCTGCTTTCACTATACATATGCATCCATAAACAAGGCAGGGCATTGTTTTGTATGTTTTTAAACTTTATATAAAAAAAGATGTCAAAATCTAGGTACATTTCTGCTATCTTGATCATTCTGTTTCACAGATGTATCTACGTCTATGTTCTACGTGTATCTTTAGTTCATCCATTTTAATGTTTTCCACTTTACAGTAGTTGTTAGTGTTGCCAAAGCATGTTGACATCAAACATGAAGCAGGAGGGAGAGTCCGAGATGGTCTCTGTTTGACAGCGGAGGCAACTGAAGCCATGTGAAATGCCCTTCATCATCCAAGAGGGGGCTGCAGGGCTGGGACTTAGACCAGAGTCATGGATTCCTCAGTCTTGCCCCATTATCCTGACCCCTACCCTGTCCCTCCACCCTCCCATCTAGCTGGAAATAGCCCATCCCCCTCAGCTGAAGCTAAGGCCCCTCTCGCTCACCTGCTGGGGCTCTGCGGGGGTAAGCTTGAGCTCATACTTGACCAGCCAGTTGCTGAGCAACAGCAGAAGGAATAGGAAGCCAAACAAGGCTGGCTTATAGCTGATCAGCCAAGCCACCAACGCTCCTATGGTGCCTGAAGAAGCAAGCATTCCGTGGAGAGTTCTGAAAAGAGACATCAGTTCCCCCAGCATTATGGCTTAGAGGCACCCAGGCCCCGAGACCCTGCCTCAGTGCCCCTTCTGGGACAGTTGCCCTCCATGACAAGAGTCACGGCCACCCCCTCCTCTGAGTTATAACCAGCTCGCCTCCCCCAGCTGCCGCATAACAATATTAGCCACTCCTATGTCTTAAGCGGCCACTATGTGCCAGACTTTGACAGTTTGCAAGCATCGCCTCATGACGTCCTCACAAGAGCCAGCTGATGTAGGCCTTAGTGACACTTCATTCATTCAACAGTACTGCTGGGCCTAGCCACTGGGAGTAAAACAGCCAGCAATACAAAGCCACTACTCTCATAGGGAGGGAGACTGCAAATAAAAATTATCCAAAATTTGAAAATAAGGCCAAAAGATTACTGCGAGCTCATTCACAGTCACACCAGAATGTTGTCGAACTGGCCCACCTGTTGGTCACCTGATGCTTTAGGGGAAGGGAACTTTGACTCACTCTTTAATATTGATTAGCATTCTGACTCTGTAAAGTCAGGTGTTAGCTTTTTAAAAACATAAGTTGCTGTAGCAATCCCAATTCTGGGTACACATCCAAAAGAATTGGATGCAGGGTTTTGAAGAGATATTTGCACTCCCATGTTCATAGCAGCATTATTCACGATAGCCAAAAGGCAGAAGGAACCCAAATGTCCATCAGTGGATGAATGGATAAACAGAACTTTGTACATACATACAATGGGAATTATTCAGCCTTTAAAAAGGAAGGGAATTCTGACACATGCTACAACATGGATGAACTTTGAGGAAAGCATGGTAAGTGAAATAAGCCAGAGACATAAAGACAAAAGCTGTTTGATTCCACTTACATGAGATATCTAGAGTGGTCAAATTCATGGAGACAGAAAGTAGGATGGTGGTTGCCAGGGGCTGGGGGCAGAGGGGAATGAGTTGTAGTTTCATGGGTGTAGTTTTATGAGATGAAAGAGTTCTGGAATTGTTTGTACAATCATATGAACGTACTTAACACTAATGAACTGCACATTTAAAAATAGTTAAGATGGTAAATTTTATGTTATGTGTATTTTACTGCAATTTAAAAAATTCAAATGAATTACTTATTTCTGGGGAAAAAATGGGTAAGTTGCAAATGATTTTTTTTTTTTTGGCAAATACATGCAAATAAGTTTTGTTGGATAGAAAAGATAACCCCCAAATTTACAGCTTTATGGACTTAGAGGACATTAACCGTTTTTTTCTTATTTAACTTTGCAATCTTATTCCAGCATTCTGTTTTCCACTGACTAGTGACTATACATGTTTCTCATATTTTCTTTTGAACCAGCTTTATCGCTTACGGGTTCTCTCAATAATGAGTTAAATAAATCTTTGATATAGGCTCACTATTTTGTATGGGAATTCTTTATGTTCAAATGTCAATTTCAGTGGCTATGATATTCTAATATATTCAATTAACTGCCACTTGTTGGGCCTTTAGGTTAGTTCTCCTTTATTGTTATTATATATAATCCGAGATAAATACCACTGAGGTTAAATCTTTGTACACGTACTTAAATATTTCCCTAGGATGTTTTCCTGAAGGGGAATTGCTGGGTCAAAGGATACATATATTTTAAAAATCTAATTTTAAATTTTATCAAATTATTAAGTGTGCAAACAAGTTAGATAGAACGACAGAGTTTAAAACAAACAAGCTTTGATCACCTGTGTCCCCCTGTCACTCCCTCACATTCTGCAACTCAGACAACCAATTCCAGCCCTTTTAGCTGTTTCTTCTGATACCTACCTTCCTACATCTAAATAGTATGCTTACACCGTTATTTCTGGATTTCTCAATTTTGACATTATCTATTATCTTTTTATGATGGAAGATGAGGATTTAGCTCCCAGGTGGAACCTCTCCCATTCCCACTTCATCCCCCCTCCCACAAACCCTCTCACCCCTCTCCTCCACATACTTTCTCTTTTTTCCATTCTCTCAATTTAATTCTATCATTTTGGTTAAAATAATATTCATTGCTTATGTTATTACAGCCACGTAGTTCACAGCCGAGCCATATGTTATACTATGATAACTCTTTCTTGCACAGCTTCTAGTTTTCCTGGACTTAATTGCCTCTTTTTTTCTGTTTGCCTAGATAAAAAAAAAATAATTCAACTTCATCAAAGTACAATTGACATAAAATATACTTATTTTACCTGTATAGTTCAAGAATTTTTTCACTAATGTATACACCACCCCAATCAAGATACGAAATATTTCCATCACCCCCAGCGCGTTCTCTCCTGCTCTCTCGCAGTCAACCCGGACCCTCATCCCAGCAACCACCGGTGGGATTCTATCACTAGAGAGTAGCTTTACCAGTTCTCGAACTTCATATAAATGGAATCATTTTTTGAAAATTATACTTTGAAGAGACAGACAAGTGAAAAAGCAATTATGGTCCTGTGACCTAAGTGGAAATAAGCTTGAAGAACACGGGCGAGTTCCAGCCTTGGGTCAGTGAAGGATTCGCGGAAGAATTAAAAGTATTCCACCACCACCATCAGAATCATTAGAAAGAATTAACCTGCAATAGAAAGAGAGGTTCTATATGTGGGGGTGGGGAGCACAGGGATTGGGAGGAGGTGCCAGCGAGGAAGTGAGAACGGGGAAGGGGTCCAGGCGGAAGGAAGAGCTTGAACAAGCCTTGGAGGCAACAGCAATCCCGTTGGACCCGTTTGGATTTCTTTGCTTCTGTCCATTTTATTACCACCAAACTCATTTGCTCTCCAAGGTTTCCCCAGTCCAAGCAGGACGATATGAATATAAGTAAGATGATCTACCAGGTCCAGATCAGTGTTTACCCCTCACGAGACTGTATAACTCTTCTTTAAAAATTTTTGAAATTTATTTATTTATTTATTTATTTTTTGCTGAGGAAGACTGGCTCTGAGTTAACATCCATGCCCATCTTCCTCTACTTTATATGTGGGAGGCCTACCACAGCATGGCTTTTGCCAAGCGGTGCCCACATGTCCGCACCCGGGATCCAGGTCGGCCAACCCCGGGCCGCTGAGAAGCGGACCGCGAGCACTTAACCGCTGGGCCACCGGCCCAGCCCCTGTAAGCTCTTTGAAAGCAAAAACTTCATAATTAAACGCTTGTCGCATGGTAAGCATTAAGAAGTTTTGGTTGAATTGACGGATGGGTAGGTGGATGAATGAAGGAATGAATGAAATTATGAATGCGTGGAAGTCCCTGGAGGAGACGGTGGCCCTCGGAGATGCGGTCCGGCCCAGAAGCCCTAGGATCCGGACACCGCTGGGGCAGTCTCGGAGGCCAAGGAGACGCTCTAGGAAAGCAGCGCGCTCTCTGCCGCGGCGCCGCTCTAGCCGCGAGGACGCCGCTCTATGGCGGCGGGGGAGGGCGGGCAGCGGGCGCCTCGGCCTTTTTGTCCCGACGCCGCGGGAGCGCGCTCGGCGCGTGCGTGCGCGGCGGCGGTTGGCGGCGCGCGGACTGCGTGAGGCGAGGCGACGCGGCCCCGGCCCCACGGACCGACGGACCGAGCGGCCCCTGCGGCCGTCGGCGGCCAGGCGGCCCGAGATGTTGTCTGGGAAGAAGGCGGCGGCGGCGGCGGCGGCGGCAGCGGCGGCGGCGGCGGCCGGGGCGGAGGCCGGCTCCGGGGCCGCGGGCGGCGCGGAGAACGGCTCGGAGGTGGCCGCGCCGCCCGCGGGCCTGTCGGGCCCTGCCGAGGGCGGGCCGGGGGCGGCCGGGGAGCGCACGCCCCGCAAGAAGGAGCCTCCGCGGGCCTCGCCGCCTGGGGGCCTGGCCGAGCCGCCGGGATCCGCCGGGCCGCAAGCCGGGCCTACCGTGGTGCCTGGATCTGCGACCCCCATGGAAACGGGCATCGCGGAGACTCCGGAGGGGCGGCGCACCAGCCGGCGCAAGCGGGCGAAGGTGAGCCCGACCCCCGCCCTCCAACCGCAGCCCCGGGGCCCCGCTTCCCCGGGTTGTCCAGCCCGGCCGGCCCCCGGGACCCCGCTCGTGGTCCCCCGCCCACCCGGACCTCCCATTGGCTGGCTGGGGGCGGGGTTGGGGTAGGGGGGGCTCTCCGCCTGCGGTCCCCGCAGCCTTTGTGCGGGGCCCGGGCCGCCCTGGGCAGGGGGACGGATGGGCGGGGCGTGTTATTCCTCTCGCCCTGTGCCCCTCTTCGTCGTCTTGTCTGGGAAAGATGGCTCCCCGACGTGGAGTCACGGCTGGCGTTGTCGGAGACAGCCCTTGTGCCGCCCCAGCTGTGTCTGGACGCGTTTCCGCTGGGAGCACCTCGGGGCTGCGGGGTGATGCTCAAGACGCGGCCTTAGCCGAGGACACCGGAAAGGAAGGGACGTTTTATCTTGCGCCCTTGCTGTGTACTAGGAGTTCTGCCCTTTTCCCCAGCGATCTTTGGGCGTAGGTTTTTACAGGTGAGGAAGCCGATTAAGAGGGCTCGTATTCATTAGTCAAGGTGCAAATATAAGGCGAGGAGAGGATTTATCACAGAACAGTGTGTGCAGACAGTAGCTGCCTCGCGTCTCTGGGCGCCAAATGCCGTGTTCACAGTGTCACCAACGTCTTATTTTTGCTAAACACGGACGGGCAGCTGTTGTTAGCCCCATTTTAGGGGTGAGTAAACTGAGGCACACAGTTTAAGCAGCTTCCCCAAAGTCACACAGCTAGGTAAGTGGTGGAACTGGAATGTAAGCCCTACAGTTAGGCTGGGATAGGTGGCACCAGCCTGTGAAACAAAGGACCACATGGGACACCAACAGTGCGGGGCGCCAGGGCAGCACGAGGGCACAGACCTTAGACTTGGGCCTTTTCTGGAGATTTCATGGTCCAGTTGAAAAAACTGGAAATATATATACATGTGATTTTTAAATAAGTATTTTAAATCGTGCAGTTTGTGTAATTTATGGATAGAATGAGTTTTCTACCTATATATAGTTTTTAAGTGGGGATGCCGAGTCAGTGTGTATGAGGAGCTTCTTGAGATGAGCATTACCCAGACTGAGCACCTTCAGATTGAGCTGCCCACTTGAGAGATTTCTCTCCGAGAATCAATACGCTGTGCTGAGTAAAAGGAGGAAAGGTTTGGGGGCCTTTTACGGAAGCATGGGTTAGAGCAGAGATTGGTGATTCCCCTACCCTCGGAAATGAAATAGAGGGCAGAAGCCCAGGAGGGTTTTTATTTTACTGTTTCAATAGAAGATGTGGCCAGAAGCCATGTGATAGTTTGTAAAAACAGGTTTATAAAGATAATTCACGTACTATAAAATTTATCATTTTTTAGTGTACAATTCAGTGGTTTTTAGCATATTCACATAGTTGTGGCAACCAGCACCACAGTTAATTTTAGGGCATTTTTCATCACTCCCAAAAGACTTGGCAGTCACTCCGCATTCCCCGTTACCCCCAGCCACTGGCAGCCACTAATTTACTTTGTGTCTCTGGATCTGCCTATTCTGGACATTTTATATAAATGGGATCATATACTATGTGGCCTTTGTGTCTGGCTTTAGCATGTTTTCAAGGTTCCTCCATGTTGTAGTACTTCCATTTACTACTTGATAACTATGGCCAAATGATATCCCATTCTATGGATATACCGCATTTTGTTTATCCATGCATCATTTGATGGACATGTGGGTTGTTTCTACTTTTTGGCTATTATGAAGAAAGCTGCTGTGAATATTTGTGTACAGTTTTTTGTGTGAACATATGCTTTCATTTCTCTTGGATATATACCTGGGAGTGGAATTGTTGGGTCGTATGGTATCTCTGTGTTTAACTTTTTGAGGAACTGCCAGTTTCCCACAGCAGCAACACCATTTTACATTCCCACCAGCAGTGTATGAGGATTCCAATTTCTCCCTGTCCTTATCGACACTTGATAATGTCTGTCTTTTTATTATAGCCATCCTAGTGGATGTGAAGTGGTATCATTGTGGCTTTGATGTGTATTACCCTAATGATGTTGAGCATCTTTTCTTGTGCTTATTTACCATTCGTATATCTTTGGTGAAATGTCTGTTCAAATCCTGGGCTCATTTTTAAATTGGGTTGTCTTTTTTATTATTGAGTAGAGTTCTTTATATATGTGATTACAGAAGTTTTAAATTTTGATGTCCAGTTTATGTGGTTTTTTTCTTTTGTCTGTTTCGCTTCTGGTATTATATCTAAGAAACCACTGCCTAAGCCAGTGTCATGGAGATTTACTCCTGTGTTTTCTACTAAGAGTTTTATAGGTTCAGGTCTATGATCATTTTGGAGTTAATTTTTGCATATGGTATGAGGTAGGGGGTCAGCTTCATTCTTTTGCGTGTTGATATCCACCTGTCCCAGCACAATTTGTTGAAAACTCTTCTCTTCCACTTTGAATGGTTGGTTCCCTGTTGATTGACCATAAATGTAAGGGTTTATTTTTGAACTCTTGGTTCTATCCCATTGACATATACTTCTGTCCTTATGTACCACACTGACCGGATTACTGTTGCTTTGCAGTTAAGTTTTGAAATCAGAAAGTGTGAGCTCTCCAACTTTGTTCTTTTTCAAGATTGTTTTGGCTATTTGGTGTCCCTTGCATTTCCATGTGAATTTTAGGATCAGTTTATCAGTTTCTGCAAAAAAGGTAGCTGAGATTCTGGTTGGGATTGTGTTGAATCTGTTGATCAATTTGGGGTATGCTATAAGATTTCTGTCTTTGTAATTCTCCTGTTTATTTTAATTCCTGTTATCCTGTTTTTCCATTGAGATTAGCTCTGAAACTCTCAAAAGAGAAATGGGTTATATGTTTATTTTGGGCAGCAACTGGAAAGTAAGGAACTAGAGAAACTGACCTATTCATGGCCGGTCTTAAGAGCCAGAGGAAACAGACCTCAAGGGAGTAAAAAGCAAGCTGAGTCCAGCATAGACAGGCCTTGCTTTAGGAAGTTCTGAGGTGTATACAGGGGATATATCTATATTTTATGGCCTGGGAGCTTATTCAGTTTTGGGACTCCTTTTTAAAAAATTGTATGTGGGGACTGGCCCCGTGGCCGAGTGGTTAAGTTTACACGCTCCGCTTCGGCGGCCCCAGGTTTTGCCAGTTCGGATGTTGGGCGGGGACATGGCACCGCTCGTCAGGCCATGCTGAGGCGGCGTCCCATATAGCACAACCAGAGGCACTCACAACTAGGACATGCATCTGTGTACTGGAGGGCTTTGGGGAGAAGAAGGAGGAAAAAAAGATTGGCAACAGATGTTAGCTCAAGTGCCAATCTTTAAAAAAAAAATTGTGTGTGTGTGTGTGTGTGTGTCTGATTACTTATGTAATCAAAATTAGGTTCAGGGTATTGGGAGTCAATGCACTTGAGGGTCCCTGAAGCTTAAGTTTCATTGGATTCAGAATAAATTCACCTCTCTGTGTGCTAACATGGCAGAATACTTAAGGTGTGAAATTGATAAATTGGGTTGGGACTTTAGGAATGCCACACAGCTTCAGGAATGGCAGCTTTGAGCTGGGCCTTGAAAAAGGGTAGAATTTAGAAAAGTTTTCTGGAAAACGATGGACTTTTGGAGTTATTCTTCCTGTGATTCGTTTTCCTCAGGAAAATAAACCCTACCTTGTAAGGTTATTAGGTTTAGATATAATGTAAACAAAATGCTTATTGCAGTGTCTGGCATATAGTAAGTAGGTGCCCAGTAATTAAGTACTACCGGTGGAGAAAAGGAAATGAAAAATGCTTGGACTATAATACAAAGTGGTTTGAGAAGCAACAGGGAGTCCAGAGTGGACAAGTGAACATTGAGCACAGTGAGCAAGTGAATTTAATTGGAAGTGAGGTTTTTCTAGGAGCATGATAAATTGGAGGGATCAGTAGTGTTCGGGTTGTAAAGCTGTATCTAGGTTGCAGAGAGCCGAACACTACGTCTGTGCTGTCCAGTGTGGTAGCCGCTAGCCACATAAGGCTTTAGAGCACTTACTGTGTGGCTAGTATGACTGAGGAAACTGAATTTTTTTTTTTTTAAAGATTTTATTTATTTCCTTTTTCTCCCCAAAGCCCCCCGGTACATAGTTATATATTTCAGCTGTGGGTCCTTCTAGTTGTGGCATGTGGGATGCCCCCTCAGCGTGGCTTGATGAGTGGTGCCATGTCCGTGCATAGGATCCGAACCGGCAAAACCCTGGGCCGCCGAAGCAGAGCGCGCAAAGTTAACCACTCGGCCACGGGGCTGGCCCCATAGCAAACGGAATTTTTAAGTTTAATTTAAACTTAAATAGCCACATGTAGCTAGGGCTACCTTGTTGGAAGCACAGATGCCGAACATTTCCATTATCACAGAAAATTCTGAGACAGCGCTGCACAAGACTATGAAGTGCAGACCGTGAGTGCACTGAGAATTCAGAGAAAGGAAAGATAGGTTTATGGATTTGGAATCGTCAGGGAATAATTTGTGGAGGAGGTGGGCCTTGACTTTTCGGCAGTGGATTACCGGAGAAAGCGGGGAGTAGCTTCTGGCGAGTTGAGGGATGGGGAGAACAGCAGCAGTGAGGAGTTTTGTTGTTGTTGTTGTTGTTTTTGCTTGCTTTTTTTAAAGATTTTGTTTTTCCTTTTTCTCCCAAAGCCCCTGGTACATAGTTCTGTATTTTAATTGTGGGTCCTTCTAGTTGTGGCATGTGGGACGCCGCCTCAGCGTGGCCTGACGAGCGGTGCCATGTCCGCGCCCAGGACTCGAACCGGCGAAACCCAAGTGGAGTGCGTGAACTTAACCACTCCACGGACCGGCCCCGCATTGAGGATTTTTTTTTTTTTTTTTTTAAAGATTTTATTTTTTCCTTTTTCTCCCCAAAGCCCCCCGGTACATAGTTGTGTATTTTTCGTTGTGGGTTCCTCTAGTTGTGGCATGTGGGACGCTGCCTCAGCGTGGTCTGACGAGCAGTGCCATGTCCGCGCCCAGGATTCGAACCGACGAAACACTGGGCCGCCTGCAGCGGAGAGCGCGAACTTAACCACTCGGCCACGGGGCCAGCCCCGCATTGAGGATTTTTTGACTAGCGTGTTAGAAAATGATTAGAGGTAAATTTGCGTAGTTAAAGCCAGAGAGTTTGTATGCTAGTTTGAAAGATTTGCATTCATCAGTTAAGCTATCTGAAAATACGTATTTAGAAAATGAATCTGGCATTTGTGCCCTAGGTGAATTAAAAGGAAGAAAGATTAAAACAAAAAAGACTGGAGCTTTAAGGTTTTTGGGAAGAGAATGAATCATTGTAGCAAGGGTGTGGGAGAGAAGGGAGAAGCTAGAGATGTAAGTTTGAGAGCCTCTGTAAAGGGAAGAGTGATGACCCTGCTGACTCAGCTCTGCCTGTTGGTACATCTCTTGTCCTTGATTGTAAGTGGTTGTAGAGCCTCTGAAGTCTTTGAGGATTTTACCGAGGAATGAGAGATTCCTAATCCTCTGTGTTCGAAGTATCTGTTCCTTTTCTTCGGGGAATAGTTTTTACTTTTTAGACTTTGTATGATTCTTTTAGATGTTTTTTTAACTTTTTTCTTAAGCGGAGGAACTTTTTTACAAAATAAAACTTTATGCAAAATCCCCAAATAAAATACTTGCCTGTTTCATATTAAGAAGCTTAAATTTATAACATTTATTTTAGTTCTCAGTCTTTGAGAAAATGAGATTATTTTGATAGAGCCAAATTTGAGAATGGAGATTAAGCAAAATAGTTGTGGTATTGTTTCAGCCTCAGAATCCTCTTTTATTTCTGTATTTTGTTTATGAAATATTGTGAAGATCCAGTACTGATTGATAAGCAATGCAAAAGGTTGGGGTTTTTTTTTTTGTTTGTTTTTGTCTTTTAGCTTGCCTTGTCATCTCAGGACACTCTCTCACTTGAGCAGAGATGGCAGAATAACTTTCATTCTTAGGTTTACCCAAAATTGAGTTACCCAAACAGTACAAGTTCATGTGTTGGTCGTCTCTAAAGGATTATGGTTTGATTTAACGCATACGCATGTGTATTTATTCCTTTTAAAAATACATTTAAAAATTAATAAATGAAATCCCAAAGAATCCTAGGGTTCTGTGGAACACAATTTTTTTGTTGTTGTTTTTAAATATTAGCTTTAGATATTCTTATTCCTACCTCTAGGTATTTTTCTAATTTTTTTTTTTCCTGAAAACTAAAAACACTCAGGACCAGCCTTTTCCAAGTGTATTCCTTGTTAGTAGTTATTACTTCATCAAAACATTGGATTAAACAATGTTAAAAAGATTGTTTTTGCTGCCAGACTTCCTCAGGACCTCTAATGTGCATTGTGACTCTCCTAGAGGGGGCCTGTAAAGAATGTGGTGTTTCCCAGATTTGATCTTGGATTCCTTTTTCCTCCAGAGAGCACAGTGTCTTATGGAACATCCTTTGGGAAAAGCTGAACTGCTGCAGTAGAAAGGGTCTTACTGTTTTCGCTGGTCTCAGAATTTGCACATTGCCCAGTTCCATAGTAGACACTTGTTAAGTCATTATTGATTGAAAGGATAAGGTTGATGAGCAGGGGATTAAAGTGCTGAATCTTTGGGGTAGGAAGGTGTCACGCACTGCTGAGGGGTAAAAAGAAAAGCAACTGCATACTATAAACATATGTTACATTTTCTGACCCTTCTCCCTCTTTGAAAATTTTTCCCTCCTAGCTGCTTTTTTACCAGCTGTCCTGAGGTCTATTCCTACAGTCTATCTCAGGCAAGTAGGGTGAGGTTTAGTATGTACATTTCTGGAGATTTTCTTGTGAAGTCTCTCTATGAGATGGTCACCTGATCTTTTGTTTGCAGCTGATGTTTCAGTTTACTGTGGGCAGGGAGCTTCATTCATAATCATTTTCTCCAGTGTCCCATATACTCAGTGTTCAGTATTTCATAGATGAATATAATTATTCACATGTTAAATGAGATTCTTAGAGCATGGGTCAGAACTGTTCCATTTATCCTTAATTTTTGTTTCCATTTTCTTTTTTTAAGATTGGCACCTGAGCTAACATCTGTTGCCAATCCTTCTTTTTTTTCCCCCTTTCTTCTTCTCCCCAAAGCCCCCCAGCACATAGTTAGATATTCTAGTTGTAGGTCCTTCTAGTTGTGCTGTGTGGGACGCCACCTCAACATGGCCTGAAGAGTGGTGCCATGTTCGCACCCAGGATCCAAACCGGTGAGACCCTGGGCCGCCAAAGCAGAGTGCTTGAACTTAACCACTCGGCCACGGGGTGGCCCCCTCTACTTTTTTTTTTTTGGTGTGAGGAAGATTGGCCCTGACTGTTGCCAGTCTTCCTCTTTTCGCTTGAGGAATGTTGTTGCTGAGCTCACGTCTGTGCCTATCTTCCTCTGTTTTTGCGGGCTGCTGCCACAGTGTGGCTTGATGAGCAGTGCTAGGTCTGCGCCAGGGATCTGAACCTGCGAACTGTGCGCTGCTGAAGCAGAGTGCACAGACTTAACCACGATGCCACCGGGCTGGCCCATTTCCATTTTCTAAGCGAATCCATGTTTGCAGTAAAACTCTTACCTCCCCTGGCCACTCATTCCCTGTCCCCCAAATCCTGTGGTCATGTCGTTTAAAAAAAAAGAAGTAGAAAAAGACAAATATAAAAGCAACTAGCAATCTGGAGCTATTTCAAAGATATTTCAAAAGTTACAGTAGATTACATTCATTGTAATCCACAGGACTACTCATTTCAGAAATCTAGTAAATCAGGTTTACGTGGAAGCCATGTTGTCTTTGCTCTCTCCCCACATCTAATAAATTGTTTTTATTTCTTTCATTTTATCTTTTCATTGAATCTGAAATAATCGGAGAGTTGTTTCTGTGGCTTCCTTGAATCTTTAGTAGGGTGGGAGTCACATTAACAATTTGACAGTGTTCCAAGCTTGATGACTATTTGTAATACCATATTACACGTTTGGCAAACCGGCCCACAGTAATCTTCCATATCTTAAGTTGCTTGCCCCCCCACCTCCCCGTGAAGCATTCGCTAAGACTGCTTCCTCTTTGTACTTATCACCTGGCTCTCTCCTTTCATAACTAGAGTGAATTAATTTTAAGTCTCGTAGCCTCCCTTTCCACGTCACTTACTCCTTAATATGTTGTAGTAAGGCTTCTTTGCTCTCATCATTCAGCTCTCTTAGATCACCGGTCATTGTATAAGCAAGTGTACCTTTTCATAACTTCAGTTTGACTTTTGCCATTCGCAGCTTTTATTCCCTGTCCCCACCGTCTCCCTGTTTGGTTTCTGGAATTCCTTTGCTGTTTTCCCATGGAGTAGTGATTAGAAGTACAGGCTTGGCACTGGACAGACTTGTTATTCTAGTTAACTGTCTTTTTGCCCAACTGAGGATTATTTTAGTCTTCTATTGAAACTTCCGGTATGTGGACAAGATGTATGCACACATACCTATATATACACACATACACATACATGTACACACACACATTTTTAAAAGAATTTAGAAGTTATAGAGAGCCTCAGAATCATTGATCTGAATGTCAGTACTATCATGTAAAAGTTACAGATTGGGCTAAATCTGAACTGACACAAGATTGTTTCATGAGAGATTTTGTTTTTAATTATTATTATAAACTAGCTTGTTCCGTGTTTTTTGCTTATTTCCCTTAAAATTTGAAGTTAAAAAGCAATTCACATTCACTGGTGGTTCCAAATTGAGCCCTTGATTTTCGATGTTCACTGTATTTAGCTTTCCCTGGTATAATCTCCATATAGGTAGAGTACAGAGAGATGGATGAAAGCTTGGCGAACCTCTCAGAAGATGAATATTATTCCGAAGAAGAGAGAAATGCTAAAGCAGAGAAGGAAAAGAAGCTTCCCCCACCACCCCCTCAAGCCCCACCTGAGGAAGAAAATGAAAGTGAGCCTGAAGAACCATCTGGTGAGTTGTAGTAACCAATCACAGTTCTGGATTTATTCCTATTATGTCTTTATCTGGTTTATATTCTGATACTGGCCATGTGTGTCTTAGTGTGTGTATGTAGGCATATGTACACACACACACATATACAAACATACATGCATAGTGGCACTGATAGTCTTTGTGTGTGTCTGTACATATATGGGAGGAGAGTAAAGAATGGGAGTGAAAGGATGGTAGCAGCATAAGGCAGTCGGAAAGTTGGAGAAAATAAACAATTAGAGAAAACACACAAAAAGACAAATCCAAAGAACCAAACGTCTCAGTGGTAACTTTGATTCAGAATTTAGAGATAGAATGGTTCAGAAATTATTCTGGCTAAATTTTGCATTTACCACATGGTTAGGTACTTTCTGGTAAAACCTTCACAGTGTGGGGTCAGTTTTGAGAAGGGTCTTTTCCTGGTGAACAAATACATTCTGAGGTCAAAGAGGAAAGGCCTAGGTGCCTCTTGTTTAGTTGTTGAACCCTCTGATCAAAGGAATGGTACAAGAAAAGGCTGTGAAGAGACTCTAAGCTCACACAGTCTTTCTTATGACGTGGAAGGATTATTGCAGTCTGTAGTCTTGGTTTCAGAGCTTCAAGCATCTTTAAAGAATTCTCCTTAACACCCCCCTGCCCGAGTCCTGCTGTGTTTACCTGACGAATCAGGGATGCCCTTCTGTTTTGGAGAGACCAAACAAAAGTAGAATCTTAGTTAATTTTTCATATCTTCTGTCCTTAATGGTATTTTACTAACTCTTCTTGGCTTTGAGTTTTTGCCAGGTTCGTCTCCTTAAAATGCTTTTTATATTTCCAATTGCTTCAGGCCTATTCACCTTACCAACTCTTTTAGTCATGCGCCTTTTAAAAACAAAATGCTTGTTTCAAACCCCGTTTGCTGTATCTTGCGTGACTATCATAGGTGCATATTTCATTTGAGAAGTTTTATCTTTTGTTTTAGCCTTTTTTTAAAGGTTTTTTCTCTTGTGTGATATTATAAAAATCAACAGAAGTTAATTTTATTTTTGAAAAAAGGATTATTACTGATGTATCACTTGAGAGGATTTCAAGTCAGGTGTTAATTTAAACTTAGATTTGGAACTTATGAAACATCTGGCTAAAACTCTCAAAAATAAAAATTTGTAATTTACAGTAATTGTAATAAAGTCTAATAAAAGACTACAGTTTGAGAACATTTGGAAAAGGTAGATTAGATTCCAGATTCAATTCATCTCAAGAATTGGGCTTTCTAAGAACGATTTTCCTAAAACTTTCTTAAAATGACTTCTTGGACGACTCCGTGTTGGTAGTAGTGTATCACCTTTGGGACTGATGTCCTTGAGGCCAGTGTGGCTTCTCTGTGCGTCAGCGACATCTCTCTGTTGGTGTTGGGTTTTGCCTCCTGTTTGTAGTCTTTTACGTTTGGTCTCTTTCCTTCTTTCTGTCCTCACCTCCAGCTCTTCCCTTGACTCTTCTGTGTATCTTCTCTGTGCCTTTCTCTTCTTCTGCCTTTGCTGTAGACTAGCTAATGAGATGCGTGGGAATAATCCTTTTGATAGTTGTCGTAGCTCAAGAGGCTGCTCCTGTCTTAGTTCAGGAGCTCCAGGTGTTATTCAGTAGATGATCTCGTATCTCACATGCTGCCTCTGCCTCTTTTTTGTGTGGTTGTCAGTGTTTCCAGTAAATAACTGATTTACCATAGATAGGTACCGAGCTGATACACACTTTCTTTGTCCTCTGAAAATTTTATTTAATTAATTAATTTTTTTAAAGATTGGCGTCTGAGCTAACATCTGTTGCCAATCTTTTTATTTTTCTTCTTCTCCCCTAGGCCCCCCAAGTACACAGTTGTGTATTCTAGTTGTAGGTCCTTCTGGTTGTGCTATGTGGGACACCTCCTCAGCGTGGCCTGATGAGCGGTGCCGTGTCTGAACCCAGGATCTGAACCTGGGCCGCCAAAGCGGAGCGTGCGAACTTAACCACTCGGCCATGGGGTCAGCTCCCTGTCCTCTGAAAATTTTAAACCAAATCTTAGTTTGTTTTCTTTCTCATGAAGAGGTTTTTAGTTTTTCTTTTTCTGTGAATGTCAGGCACTGTTAGCACAAAATGTACATATCTTAGCAAAGGGCCCTAGGATTTGGGGGAATGTCTTTATACTGTTACGTTCTAGTTAATTTTAATCCAGTGGTTTAATTTAAGTGTTATCTTAGTATTTTTGGAGAAAGTTAAAGTTTTGTTTCTTAAGTTTAGGATATATTCAATGCTCAGAGATGTGTTGATAACAGCCAAAACTTTCCAATATATTATTTGTACTTATGAAAATAAAGTTATTTTTCTTTTAAAGCAACTTAAAATTTTAAAAAATTCCAGGGCGAGTTAGGGAAGTACTTTTCCCAGAAAAGTAGTGGCAATTTATCGGCCTATGTAATTTAGAAATAGGTTGGGCCCTGATGGTGAATCATAAAATATTATCAGGTGAGTTCACATGTTTAGAAACTGTCCAGAGTTTCCAAATCTCTTGTCTTAAAACCAGTTCTTTGTTGTTTTTTTTTTTGAGAAAGATTAGCCCTGAGCTAACATCTGCTGCTAATCCTCCTCTTTTTTGCTGAGGAAGACTGGCCCTGAGGTAACATCCGTGCCTGTCTTCCTCTACTTTATATGTGAGACGCCTTCCACAGCATGGCTTGCCGAGCGGTGCCATGTCCACACCCGGGATCCCAAACCCTGGGCCGGCAAAGTGGAATGTGTGTGCTTCACAGCTATGCCACTGGGCTGGCCCCAGAACCAGTTCTTAGACTTGAGTTTTCACTTAAAAATTGAATGGAAGCATCGCCATGTGGATATCTTAAAATGCTGAGAGAAGATGTGGGTCTGGTTCTTTACCACATCTTTTCTTCATCTCAATCATTTCAGTTAATAACAAGAAATTAACTTAAAATATATTTCTATAAGAAATTAACTTAAAATATATATCTTAAAATATATTTGAATACATTTGGTTCTTACCAACTTTTAAATTTGTTAGAAAATTTTGCTTTGCTTTCGGCAGTGTAAACCTTAAGAAGAGTAAAATATTTTTGTTAATTATGAAAGCACAGGGTCTTCTGAAGTCAGTGGGTCAAACGATTTGACTGGCGAAGATTCCTCTGGGAGAGTTCTGGGAGGAGGCCAGAAAGGAAGGTGGGAGCCTTGGTTACCAGGCTAAGGAATTGGAACTCGATGTCCTTTGAGCACTGGGAGGGTGTGGTCATGGGTAGCACTGAGACTTTTTGAGTGAGGGACGTACCAAAATACATGTTTTGGAGAAATCAATCTGCTGTGCTGTGTGAGGGTGAGCTAGAGGGATGAGGAGACGGGGATGGGAGAGGGGACAGGCTGTTGGTAATCGAGTTTAGTGGATTTTGGTGAATGGAAAAATGTTCTCAAAACAAAGTTGAATTTTTATGGGAGTAAGAGTTTTGGGGGGGTTTTTTGGTTTGAATTTATTGGGAAGAAGTTCTCTGTTCTGGCTTAAACATTGTTTTTAGATTTGTCAGTTTTTGATGATAACAGTGTGACATGTAATCCTGTGGTAGTCACGTGGGTAAATAATGTTTTTTTCATACTAAGTATTGCTGCTTTTATTTAAAATCTAGCTAATTTGTTTTCTTAAGCATTTCCGTCTTTTTATATTTACTATACGCTTTGAATATATTCGTTTTAACAAATGATGGTTTTCTTTGGTTTCCTAGTACGTTTTTTATCAAGGCGAAAGTGTTCTTTAGGTCATGACGACTGAACCTGAACAGGTTGTCTCTGTAATTGAATGTTTGGTTATTAGTCGAGTCCCACGATAGTGGAGCGCCTGCAAAATACAGTAAAATCTCGGTTGGACTTGGCTGGTTTACAATAATTGCCCCTCTGTTAAAGTGTCCTTCTGCTGGGGGAAAAGGCATCTTTCCTTTCTTGGCTCAGCTGTTACCTCACGTACCTTAGATTATTCCTCAGAGAGATTTTCCTATATTAACTGATTTGCTAAGCACTTTGCTTTTTTATTTTCATACAAAAACACAATTTTTTTGCCTCCACTGCCTTTTAGCAGTTGAAATTTTCCATAAAAATCTTACTAGTAGTTCCTGGTTTTAAATTTTGTGTTGGATAACTGTTTAGGAACTCTAGTTTGGGAAGATATATTTCATTTGTGTTAGGAGTAACTTAGTGTTGTATAGCCTAAGACTTTTATGTAAACTTATCCTAAAATAAAATGAAGTTTGAAATGGGCTATTAAGATACCTTTCTCAAGATTTCTTCAAGTTAATGGATTTCCCAATGGAGACATCAAAAGTATGTTTAAATAAATAAATGTATATGTGTGTGTGTAAATACATATGCATGTATCTGTATGTATACCATTTTTTCCAGGCTCAGTGATGTGCTAATACTCTGTAATTAAGCTCAAAGGCATCTGTTAAACCATTGGTTAGCTCTTCAAATCAATTTTGTTAGATATAGTTATTAGATATGGTTAGCTGATCAGTGACAGCTCTGTATTATGATCTATTCTGTTGAATGACTGTGGGAAGAATCTCTTTATCTGCCTGTTTATATTCTTATAAGAATTCTTATAAGAATGTGAACAAAGGAAAATGCCTGCTGTCTTCCCTATTGTGCATGGTAATTTTGGATGTGTGTGTGGTGTGTGTTTGAAAGAGATATAGGCTGTTAAATTACAAAAATCATTGATGTGAGGAAGTGGTATGACAAAAAAATTGTGTGTGGTTTTAATAATTGGGGGCCCTGTTTATGTAGTAGTCATACTATAGGTTGAAAGTATTTTTAAAAAATCACATAAAAGGAGATGCAACCTCAATTATTAAAAAACTGAATTATAGAAAATATACAAAATATATGTGTATGAGTAGAAGAATTTAGCTTTAAATTCAATGAAATTTGATCACAAATACTATTATAATGAAAATACCCATATGACAAAAGATTGATGACCAAACATTTAATGAAGTGCTTATTCAATATAGGAAAAAATCTAAAAGACAGAATCTTTTGGACTATCATTTAGAACTTGGTATAATAGAATTTGAGCAGAGAAGAGTTGAAGATGGATTTCCTTACTTTAAAAGAAAGAATTAGGGGCCGGCCTGGTGGTGCACTGGTCAAGTTTGCACGTTCTGCTTCGGCGCCTCGGGAGTTCGCTGGTTCGGATCCTGGGTGCGGACCTATGCACCGCATGTTGAGCCATGCTGTGGCAGGGACATCCCACATATAAAGTAGAGGAAGATGAGCACACATGTTAGCTCAGGGCCAGTCTCCCTCAGCAAAAAGAGGAGGATTGACAGCAGATGTTAGCTCAAGGCCAGCTTTCCTCAGCAAAAGAAAGAAAGAAAGAAAGAAATAGTGGTCCTGATATTTGTATAGTGTTTTCATAGTTCTTTGTTTATAAGGTGCCTTGATCTTCCCTGTGAGGTGGTCGTACTGATTGCTGTAGCAAAAGGGCTGGGTTTGGCAGCATAGATAGTTATGGCCAGAGTCCAGGTGAATAATTTTGTTTCTTATGCTGTAACTATTCTCAAATGGCTTATCTCAGGCTTTTCTCTCTGATTTCTCTCTCTGTGCCTACAAGTGCAGTCAGAGAGCAGGAGTTGCTTTAAGGTTTGGTGAGGATTGACTCAGATTATAGAATTCTTTCACACAGGAAAGATCATAGAATTCTGTTGCACTCCTATACCCAGCAGGAGACCCTCTTTTGTAGATTTACTCGAAGTTGCTGGGAAATTCATTCTTGACAGAGTTGTTTATGTTACCCTTTTGGCCTGCTAGTGTCAAATAAGTGCCTGAAACCATTTGAGTTCTCATTATGTGAAGTATGATGCCTACATTTAGAAACAAACCTAGGATTAATTTCCTTGCCTTTTTTTTTTTTTTTTTGGTGTAGCATTGTTTCAGTATTCTGATTTGGAACTGTGCTCCAGAATAACTTACTGGAGGGCTGGGGAAAAAAGGTCACAGGCTGAAAGGGTAATCCAGATCAATTCAACAAAATTTTTATATTTTTGAGAGTTAACTAAAAATGGACCAAGGTACATATTACTGTACAGTACACGGTCCCCACTCTCAGATAATTTATAGCCTAGTATGAGACACAAATATATACATAAATGTGTAATAGAAAGCAAAATACTCTTAAATATTACATTTGATTATAAAAATTTGGAGACTTGGAGGCAGAAAGAGTGGGAGGGAAGTAAGTCTTCCCAAATCCTTCTTGGTTTACTGGAAGAATAAAAAAAGGTAGGATATTGGTAGTGTGGAAGGGAAAATTCTTTTTAAAATAAAACAGACATTTGTACACAAAATAAGATTTCCCCCAAATGTGACAGTTCCTTATTGACTTTATTCTATACACATTGATTGTAAAACTCCAGCGCTTTGTTGTGGGCATGGTGCTGGATTCTGAGGGTTCAAAGCTGAAAACTGGGTCCTCCCGCAAAGAATTCACAGACTCAGTTTAGGGTTACAGATATTAATAATTTGCTACAGTGAAGAAACAATACCAAAAAAGTGTATTCAATATATGGGAAGAACTCAGAAGTCGTTTTTAAATGTTTTTCCCAAAATTGGATTTTGGAAATTTTACATAGACATGAAGGAATGAAATTGGACTTTTAGGAAGCAGTCTGAGATCCTTGATTTTTGACTGTTCACTGCTTGTGGCTTATAAGAGTGCTTGGATCAGATGCTACCAGTTGAGTTGGTCTTTGAGAAATTGAGCTGCTTTTCTTAATGATTTCATTTCATTGATTATTTTGTTTTATTTTTTACTAAGACAATAGTAATTTGTAATAGTAATAGCAACTTTATTTTTATAGTTTCCCTGATTTGTCTTTGCCACCGTCCTTCATTTGGTCTGCTCATGGTGTAATAGCAGGACAGGATGCTTTGTCTGTGGAGCTTTTCTCCTCTGCAAAGTGGGGCTTGATATGAAGATCGAATGAGAGAATGAGAACTCCAGCTTTGTGTGCAGACATCTTGTGTTTATTAAACACAGAGTTGAACTAGGAATAAGGTGAATTGATGTTTTTTTCAGAAAATATCAGCTTAGGTTGTGGACTAGGTCGACATACATGTATACTCCATCACTTTTAAACTGGAAAAGGTTGGTAGTAGCCCATTTTTAATACCGTGTCACTTAAAAAATAGGTCATTCTTTAAGCTTTTATATGTTAAATCATAGGAGGAGTGGCAAATCTTGGTACTTCTAATATAGATTTTCTCTCCTCAGAGAATAACATAATCGAAATCCATTATCGACGTATTGAGATATAACAAATGTTAACATTTTGCCATATTTACTGATCACAGAAATTTTAAACATATGAGGATATGGTTGTGTTTTTGTTTTTTGCATCTTCGATTTGAAGATTAGAAGAGCACATATGGTTAATTAATGCCCAGGAAATTTTGTTTTCTTCATCGCAGGGCAGACTCAAATCCCATTTAAGATGGAAGAAGTCTCTAATCATGGTCCAGGAAGATGTAGATAGAGTTCTGAGAGACTGTTGCTTGAGCAGGAGAAGGAAAAGGATTCTCTCGTGGGGAAATTTACTCAAAGTTATCAGTTGTGAGATGTTATAGTGGTTCTTTTAATAGCAGGTCCAGAATAAAGTTCAGTTTGGGCCTTTTTAAAAACAGGTGAATAACTAGAAAATAAACTTTGTTGTTTACTCAGACACACGTTAAGTACTTGAGCAATGTAATATAGCATCTGAATGTTCTTTGGAACATTTTGAAAAGTGAGCTACAAACCAAGACTTTGCAACAAAATAAGTAAGGAAAATCCCTACTATGGAACGTGGAGGGAAACAGCATGTGAAAAAGTCTGTTCTTCCCATTGGCTTCTGAAAACTTTGCTTTCCTCCCTAACTTTTAGGATTTTTACTTTCTGTGGTATAGGATCCCTTCTGCTGAGCTGCTCGCTTCTGCCCCAGCCGCAAGCCTTCAGGCGCCATTCAGCAGTGCTGCTGCCCTTCCAGTGCTACACTGGGAAATTCCAGGCAGGCTCCTACCCCAAGCAGCACCATTTTCTTGCTTTCTAGACCTTAGTAAGGCTATCTGTTTTATTTTAGTATTTTAAATGACAGTGTAACCCTGGAATTGCTGCTCCACTTGGAACCCATAGATTTCATTTTGGATAATTTTGTTGGAGAGTATTGCTCAGTGTTAGCTGTGTTAAAATGCCTCTAATGTGCTCCAAAGGAACCCCTGAGGCTTTTCCTTCAGACTAATTTAGTCTACCTCTGTGAGCCTAATTTACTTTCCTTTACATTTCTTCGAACTGCTATAGATCATGTATTCTTCTGTCAAGAATCATAGTCAAAAGTTAGCAGGAAAGAGCTGCATCCACTGGTAGGCTTGAAGGTGTTTTTAAAGCTACTCTCAGTAGAGAGGATGGGGGCAGCACAAGGTGATGATGATCACCAATAACTCACTACCTTTCTCAATTTTTTTTTTAACTTTTCCCAGTCATTTATGATGATCAGTTCCTCTTTGAAACTGTGACTTTCCTTATGATATTAATCATACATGTACAACTGCTTCAAACTCTGAGCGTCTTACCTCCATGCTATTTTAAAAAGTCTTTTAGCCTCATTCTTACTTGTGAGTTCTAGTCTTTAATTTCCAACCATCTTTAGAGTATTTCCATTTAATTTTACTACCCTGCCTCCCAAATTTCCCATTTTGTCCGTTGCATTACCACTCTTTCTGAACTTAAAAAAAACAACTTGGAATCATCTTGAAAGTCTCTCATCCCTTTTATCAAGCATGTTGTAAAGTCACGTATCTTTCTGTGCACGGCCTCTTTGATTTGTTACACCTTACCCATTTTCACTGTCACCTTTTTATTCTAGTGGATTTCACTACATGTCTAAATTATTTCAGTAGCCTTTTGATTGGATCTCCTTGGTCTACGTTACCTTTTCCCTCTAATCCATCTGGTCCAAAGTGACCAGATTAGTTTAAATAAAGTGTCGCTTGTTTTACTGCTTTCCTGCTGGAGATCATTCACTTCCTTCTCATTACTCTTAAGGTCGGTTTAGGTCTTGACGCTGAAGGTCGCCCATTTTGTCTGTCCTGCTTTATCTCCCACTGCTCTTGGAGATCATCTCCTTCATTAAGCAGGGTTCTCTGTGGTTTTTCTGCACTTGCCGTGGCTGTGCTTTTCTCCTTGCTTTTGTAAATGTTCTGGACCATGCTGGTGGTTTCACTGCCTCCCATCTACCTGATCTCTCTGGATTTGCTCAGAAAAGCTTCCCTATTTCCCCAAGTCGCTGTTAGCTTGCTGTTTCCTAAAAAAAAAAAAAAAAAAAAATCTTTCTGTATACTTTTCATTTTTCCCCAGTTAGACTATAAGCCCTTTGAAAATAGGGACTCGCCCTATTCTACTTTTGTATTGGTGCTTGGCAGTTTTTGGATGGGTATTCAGAAAACATTTAGTTAGTGAGATTATTAAATAAGAAATTCAACTAGTGTGTTAATATAGTGGACGTTTCTGGTTCAAAGATGATTTTAGCTTTTGAGGTGTTTGTTTCCTCTGCCAGTTTGTTGAGTTTAATTGAAATCAGTAGCTTGATGGTGACTTTTTTTCTGTAAATTTGGTAAAATTTTGATAAGTTGATTTTCTGTCTAAAAATCCTTATTTCCTAGAAGATTAGGAGTTTCTCACAATATTTGCAAAAGTTATCAATTTGAATGTGATTCCAGGAAACTAAATAGTCAAAATATGAATCTATTGGTCAGTATGTTCCTGGGAACAACAAACCAAGATTCTCACCTGCATGCTTGCCTGATAGAAGTGTTTGAAAGTCTCCGTAGACGCCTTTTAAGATGTTGGAAGGGTGGTCTCTCGAGAATTTGAATCAAAATGAGAGAACATCCAGTAGTATGACTGTAACTAAAATACTGCAGTCATCTTAAGAATAATTTCACAGATCTGCAGACGGTTCATTAGAGGAGAAATGAAAGGCTCCTATATAAGATAAAACAAAAAGATTGTATTTTCAGTTTGGAGAAGATATGCACAAATAACCTGTATTAAGGGTCTCTACTTCAAACTTGAGGATTTTGTGTGGTGGTGCACATGAAAACAAAAGGAGGTCTCCTGCGCAGGGTGCCAAAATCAAGGTGATGTTAAAAAATTGCTTTTGTATATTTTCATTTTCTGTTTTGAATTTGAGCTCATGGAAGATAACAACCGTACTTGCCTGCTGTTCTGTCTTTGTGCCACTGTCAGAAGCAGGGGCCTAGGCCAGAATGACCCAAAGAGCAAATGAATATGGCATTTTGTGTGTTCTAATCAAGACACAACCTGGATGGAAAGTTAGCTGAAAACATTTGTTTGTGTGTTTTTAAGAAAATGATGAACAATTGGTCTAGAATACCACTAATAAAGATGATGCTGTTTTCAGCTGTCTTTGGAGACGTAGACATCTTCAGAATACTCATGAGTGTATTGTGGTTAGAGAGAAAATAGCAACCTCATCTTTACTTCCAAACATGGTATAAACCTTCACCTAGTCAAGAGATAAATATATTGTTCCTTTACTTAATCTTAAGCACTTTCTGTTTTGTTTTCCATCATTTCTTAAATGTTTATATCACCTTGCTTGGTTTTCTCCTCTTTCTCTGCTGAAATGATCCTTTGGAGTTTCATTTCTTTCTTGACTTTCTGCTGTTAGCAGGGAGCTCTTTGAAAAGTCTTCCCAGGGTACTGAATATTTTCCATATTTCCTGCATATTTTTATCGAAGAAGAGTACCTTTATGAGAGTTTTGTTAGTTCCTTTTTTCAAAAGCAGAAGACAAAAAAGACTGTCCTACTTTGTTGTACAGGAGCAACCTTGTTAACCTGTTGAGCACGTAAGTCATGGGTAGGAGAGCCATATTTCTGTTAAGTACTATTGACAGAAAAAAGTCAGTCAAGAGAGCTACCTGTAGTTTAAAATAAGCTAATTCATATATTGTGTATCATGTAGGGGGAGAAGGAAAATGATAGAAAGAGGAAGAATAAAATAATTCAGACTTAATAGCTAGCTTACAAGTGTTTTTTGTTTGTTCATTTTAGAAGTAGTGAAATGCCTTTATGACAAAAGACTGTTGCTTTCATTCTTTGCCAAGCCAGGAACGTAATTTGAGAGAGGAGCTATATTATTCCTAATGCCTAAATGTTATGCTTGGCAACTGTATTTATTTCATTGTTCTGAGCCCCTCTCCATGCCTTTTTAAATACAATTCAATCTTCTCATCTAGCTTGGTTCTATTTAGAATCAGACAAAACAATGACAACAATTTTTTTTAACTCTAAAAGATTTTTTATGATTAAATCTAGACGTTATTAAGAATGAACATTTTTGATTCAATCTTCAGAAGTAAAAATTAAAAGGTAAGGCCTGCGTTTTCAAGATAAGTTTGTAGATTGGGTTTCATAATTGGAGTCATCTCTTCATCATTCTCTGCCCTTTTCCAAAGGCTGTAAACAACAAGTCATATACTTTGTGCCTTGTCTGAGAAGCGTAACCTAGAACCTAAAGGTCCCTTTAGACAAGAGCGTAATAAAATAATTTTAGAATGAGATTCTATTCTACCTTGTAAGAAGAGGATATACCTTCTAGCAACAAATTCTAATATTGTCAAAAATCATTTATATCTAAACACTTTCGTGTACTGAAAGATGAGATGTCATCTTAAGTCTCACAGACCTGGGAGCATTCTTACAGTAAGGGGGCTGTGTTAGTTTCACTTTCCTGCTCTCTTTTAACTCAAATGGTGGAATAATCAGTCTGCTTTCTAGTCGAGAGTCTTTTGAAATAAACTGTTTAATGAAGCTTATGCAGTTTTAGATCATTGAGCAGTCGTGTCTTCATATCTTCTAGAGATCTCACTGTAGTTTTCCCATGGTATATGAGGTGGCTAGAAGCTTAAGAGGTTCGTAGCATCTGTCTTGGTGATAGATTTTGGAAGAGTCTGAAAGATGATCTGTCTTGACTTCCTCAGATTGAACTTTCAAGCTGATACTTGAAGTTGCTCTATACATTAATCAATGAATAAAATGTCTTAGCAAGCTTATTGTGTAGTGTGAGATAGACGCTCCCCCAAGATTTTGCCTGCACTAGCCCTCCCCCCGCCGTGTGTGTGTCTATCTACAGTGCTTGGCATGTGACTGCAGGTTGTCGTATGGTGTTTTAAAGTTTACTGAGGAAGCACTGGCATATTCAGATCTAGCACTGTCTAGTATGTATAGTAAATGAAACTTCTTTTGGAACTGAATCTTTTAGTTATAGTCCTTGCTTTAAAGTCAAGGGGAGAATTTTTCTTTAAAAATATGTGTTTTGCTTGTTGTCTTATATATTCTTTTTAGATAGAAAAGTAAAGCTAAAGAGATTAAGCAGACGCTGAATTGTTGCCACTCTAGATCCCAGCGCTGATGTCACACCCACTCTTAGTCTAGCAGTGAGTAGTGAGAGACATTTGGAATCCATTTTTCCCCCCATCCAACCTTGACTATTAAATAAGACTGACAGCAAAGATTTAGGGATTAGAAATACTGTGTACTTTGTTCTGCTACGTTTCAACAAGAATCAGCATGTAAAGTTGAAATTTCCTGACCAGAATTTGGAAGCCTATGATGTGATTCTCTGGGCCTTGATGCCAGAAGGAGCTCTCTGAATATGGGTTTTCTAGTTGGTGGTGAATTCGTGAGTCGCCAACTATTAGGCCTTTATGTCCAGATATTATCTCAATTTATGGAGTAAGGTCCCTGAGTTCTCCTCTTTCCTTCCACAGGGCAAGCAGGAGGACTTCAAGACGACAGTTCTGGAGGGTATGGAGACGGCCAAGCATCAGGTGAGGGTGGCATTAGATGCTTGCCACTTAGTAGCAAGAGCCGCCAAGTCAGGGATTGATGCTTGCAAGTGTTTTTGGCTGTGGTATCCACATTTTAGCCAGAAGCGCAGGGAAAATTGAGCCCACAGGACAGAGTAGTATGATAAGAGAGGTGTAGCGAGAACAAAGGCAAGCAAAACCTTTTGAAGTCCTCAGGCCGATCTCAGCCCTCCACTCTTCTTCGTGTTTTTGAGGAGATGGCGGGTACTTTTCTCCCCAGCAGCCTTTGTAGTTAACAGTAAACCTAATATAAAACATAGATTTAGGAATTGTGGGACCTTTAAAAAGAAATAGAGCTGTATACACAGAGTGGAGAAGCCGTAGGCTGAAAGCGTTCCCGAAAAATAGGCCTGAAAGGCATTGTAGGACTAGTTAGAGGAATTATGCAGGCAAGTACCTCTTTAGAAATGTGGTTACATGGTGACGGGTACGTTTATGTTCAGTTAACATTGCATAGTTAATCATTTTGAAGTTTAAGCAGTTTGTTTCTTACATGAATATTAATCTTTAAAAAAAAAAAACCTGCTCAGAATGCTCTTACTTTTCCAACCAAACTATGAGATTTTTTTACTTTTAGGAAAAGGTAAAGGGTTAAATGATTTATAGGGGTCCATCTGGAACAGTTAAAATTTGTTCCAGGAATCCAAAGTAGTATGTCTGGATTTCATCCATTGCCTCTTTTAAAGGATGTTTTTGTGTGTTCCAGTGCTCAAAGCTGGTTATGTATACATTTGGATAGAATTGGAATAGATATTACTTCACTTTTGTAGTTTGTCACTTTTCAACTGTTAGGTCTCCTTTAAAATTATTTATCTGTTGTTAGTGTATAGCAGGTCCAGGGTATATTTGTATTGTACTCTCTTGGATCAAAGATAGTTCATTGCTAACACAGAGGTTAGTATTTAGGGGATCCAGAAGGTTAGAAGTAGACTTCTGTAAATGCTGTGTCAAGGATTGGCGGTTGATAATCAGTGCATGGTCATTGTGGAGTGATAGTCCTCATCCAGAGTCTGTATCTGTCAGATAAACCTTCAAGAATGCTTTTCACTGAGTGATGCACAGCTGGGTCTTCCGTGGAACTGTTGAGGATCAGGAGCAGCCTTTAGAGCTTTAATCTTGAAGACGTGCATTTTCTTGTTGGTTTTTGTTTTGTTTTTACGTGAATAAATTTACTCTTTTGCTTAAGTAAACAATACGGTGTATTGCTGAAAGTAAAAGTGGACTTTCATGTAAAACTGTGGTGCTACTGACGTAATGTTAGCAGAACTTGAGTTGTGAGTGTTTCCAGGAGCGGTGGTGACTGTTCTGAACTCTTCAAGATCTCTCTTCAGACCTTTGGTCATGTTCAGAAGCATGCACTTGTGGGATGATCAATCAAAGGTAGCACCATGCTTATAAGTGATCAGAGTTCTTCTCTTGATAAAGCCAGATGACCCTCATGAGTATCTTGGGACCAGGATCATATCTTGACTTTTTAAAATCCACATCAAGTTGGCCTATACATCCTAAATCTTAAAAGTAAGAAGGGAACTTGAGGTCATGATGTCTAGCTTCCTGCCTTCAAACAAATAGTACTGTATAACCCCTATTTTATGGATTAGCACCTGAACACAAAGTCAATGACTGGACCAGGGGCACACCAGCAGTTGGAGTGAGAACCCAGAGGTCTTGTTTCTTACACATGGACTATTCCTTCCACTCTCCCTCATAGAATCATTTAATGTGTGTGTCAACCCTAAAAATAAAAAATCTAAAGCATAAGAAATCGTGATTTTCCTTTTTTTCTTTTTCTCTCCTCTCCCCCTATTCTTTATTCTTCTTAAACTATTATAGGACTGGATATGGTGCATCTCTAGTTTACTGATTTTAAGTAGTCCTTTATATGTAGATCCTATCAGGCTTTTGTTTTCACTCTTCAGCTAGAAATCTAGTTGTAGTTAATTTATCTACTTTATGAGAGAAAAAAGGCAGGTAACTCATGGAGACCTCCTTTTCTTTCCTGTAATTTTAATATCTCTGTTACCTTACTCCCTGTATCATATTAGAATCAGGGAGGAAATGATTTCATGGACTAGACGGCCTGTATCCTCCTCACGTCTCCCCTCCTCTTTTCTGCCTAATTGCTCTGTATGGAAAGGCCTAAATTATTCCCTTATTTAACTTCTTTTACTGTGTTTTCAAGTGTGAGTGAGTCAGACCATTAGAAAGGGCAGTTCTGCTTTAGCATGACTGCATTTTGAAAGATGATGCTGGAATTTCCGGTGTGAAGTGGTGAGAAAGAGGAGTTGAACAGAGGGCAGGATTGGTATGTAGGCAGCCTTGGGGCTTTTAGAAAATTAGGATGGCATCTTTGAAACGTTCTGAATTTCCAGAATACCAGATTCTGTTAAAGTGTAAAACAAACACCAGAGTATAAGACTGTGTTCCAGAGCCAAGTCTAAATTACTTCTGAGTTATATATACTACTGCTACTTCCTTTTAATAAGGGTGTTATTAGAGTCAGTTGTTGTATTCTTTAAGGTTTTTCCCTCTAAAGGAGATACTTATGAGTTAGATTATCCAGAGTGGTCTGTTAGTTCATTTTGGAAATATCCTATAAAAAGGATGTTTTGATTTAGCTTCTGAACGTTTTAGGTTCCAAATTAACATTTTTTGTTTCTTTGAAAAAAGGTTTAGATTTTTATCTTGCACACTTTTCACCTTGATTTTGATAATGGTCTTTCTTCCTTTTCACCTTGATTTTGGTGATGGTCTTTCTTCCTTGAGATAATTCTTCATCTGTAAAAACCAAAGGAAGGAAATAATTACTGAGAGTTTTTAGAGACCATTTTTCATTTTAAAAAATTGATAAAGTATTTAAGAATAACCAGGGTTTTTTAAATATCTTATGTACAAGATAGAGATGGAGAAGAATGTTATTTCACGCATACATTAATGTCACAACTTTTGGCTTCTTTAATTCCTTTTTTTAAACTTTTGATGTTTGATTTAAAGATGCTGTAAAACTGCCACATGACTTATATAAGTAAAATTTCTTAATTGTTACATATTTTCAAGATTCCCAAAGTTAGCCAACTATATTAGAATGATTTTTGATGATAAGAACACATGGAATGAGAAGCCAAGTGTAATATAAAATTTAGTGGGTTTTTCTACACGGTTTTCCTGACTGTCATTGACAGTAGTATTTTGCAGTAGGATTGATGTTCAGTGACCGCTTATTAAACATAGAAGATAATATAGCTAAGAAAGAAAACTATCCCTATTTTTGAGAGGGAGAAATAGAGTTTATAGAGTTCATTGGTTTTCATGTTAATACTATACACTCATGAAATATACCAAGAAGTAACCAATTAAGGGATATTTGGTCTCAATACTCTGGATTATTGTGTAGGTAATGCTCTTTACAATGTGACGTGTTTCGGGTCTTGGTTTTGTTTTTTGTTTGTTTAGTTTGCTGTGATTTGGGGATAGGGGACTGGGGACGTCAAAGCTGTGTAGTTTAGAAAATTTCACATTACCAAAATAACTTATACCCCTGATAGTCAGCATTTCTTTTTTTCTTAATTTCATGCTCCACCCTCAATAGTATGGCTTTTACTGATTATTATTTTTCCTTTAGGAATAATGAATTGTCCTGACAGTCTTTAATTTTAGGGTGAGGATCATTAAATGTGAGGATTGTTGATTTAGTAATGGGAACACAGTATTTGTACCCTTGTTATCTACTGTGGATGGATAGATTTTTCTCCTTGTCTCCGAGAACAGTGTTTCTTAATGTGCAGCCCTTATTAGCATTAGGCATTTTTGCTTGACCTCTTTTGAACCATTTTTTTTCCCTAGGTAGTGTGTGAATGTCTTTGTGGAAACAGTACCTTAATAGCTTAGCTATAATTTTCTGTTACTTCTTTACCTGCCTTGATCTTGTTATTTTCCTAGTCTTACTAATGCCTTTCCTTTAATTTAGCTTCCATTATCAGTGCTTCCAACTTCTTGTTTTAGTGCTTTAAAATGATTAAATATAGATATCTGGTACCTATTTTGTTACTCATATATAATTACTTCAATGATATTGAATTTTAAAACTCTTTAAATTGTGTCCTGATATTTTCATAAGCTGGTGGTTGGCTATATCTTTACAAGGTGATCTTAGAAGTACAAATAAAATATATGTAAAGTATTTCTGAGGACATCTCATAAAGATATACTTAACTACCAGCTTATAGAGTAATAATACCTAAGTTTAAGAGTTTCAAAATAACATATATTTTACTTGTAGTATATAGGGTATGTCTACACTATATGCATATGTACTATATGCAGTAGCATATTTTACTTATAATTTGTACTAAAGCATTTCTAATGTTTCCTCCAGAAAAGGTAACTGGCTTGCTCTCTTCCGTCTCCTTGTTGTAGTCTGCTTGCTCTCTCACTGTTTGCCAACCTTGAATTGTGAGAGCTGATGGGTGGTACCCTGGCGAGGCCGTGCATTTTGTACTGGTCCTTATGAAGCCTCAGAGTCCTCTCCTGTTCTACTGTAATCCTAAAAGAAGGCGTGGGACTGTGTTTTTCTCTCCATAGCCTCCTTTGCTTTCCTGTTGTGTTTTCCTTTATTCTGGTTCTCTAGTTTTAAAATTTATTGTACACTATCAATGATGCTAATTTTAATTAGAGTATCTAATATTAAGTTATTTTGAGGATAAAGAAAATATTCTAAATGTCTTGTTATGTCTTATAAGGTATATTGTTTCATTCATCAGTAAACTGCAATTTTTGGAATGTTAAGCTCAAAAGAGTGACTAAATTTTAAGGATGTTTTAGCTTTTGTGCAAATTGAAAGTTTTTTCTAAAAAAAGGAGGTGAGCTCAGTCTGAATGAGGCAAAGCTGTACAGAGGTTCTTCTGGCAAAAAGAGTTTGAAGGCATGATCGTTAGGCCTGGTTTTGTATTCACTTGCGCTTTTCCCAGAAGTCCTTTGCTTTCTTTGCTAGGTGTGGAGGGTGCAGCTTTCCAGAGTAGACTTCCTCACGACCGGATGACATCTCAGGAAGCAGCCTGTTTCCCAGACATCATCAGTGGCCCACAGCAGACCCAGAAGGTTTTTCTGTTCATTAGAAACCGCACAGTGAGTTTCTGTGTCAGCTTTTTTCCACCTGGATTATAAAGAGTGCATGTTACTTTTACAGAGAATATGGGGAAAAATAGAGAGGAAAGAATTTTAAAATTATCTATAATCTATTATCCAGAGATACCCATTGTTAACAATTAGTTGTTTCTTTTCCTTCAGATATTTTAAAAAACATATGTTTAATTTTTGTTTTCACAAAATTGAGATCCTACTTCCATGCCTTCTTTGGATCCTTTTCATTCCTCATAACCTCATAAACACACAGTAAGAATCTTTATTTAAACATTTCTTTAAAATATACTTTTAAAATAATCACTTTGGGGGCCAGCCCAGTGGCATAGTAGTTAAGTTCACATGCTCTGCTTCCGTGGCCCCTGGTTCACAGGTTCAGATCCTGGGCACCGACCTAGCGCCATGCGATGCTGCGGCAGCATACCACATAAAATAGAGCAGGATTGGCACAGATGTTAGCTTAGTGACAATCTTCCTCACAAAAAAAATAATTAAAAAATAATAATATTAATCAGTTTTCCTTCCCAGGATAAGAAAGACCTTTATTCTGTTCTTCTCGTCTGGTTCAACCTCCACCTCTGGCTAAATGATTGATTTTAATATCTGCATAATATTTTGTCCAACAGTCGGTCGCACATTAGCTGTTGGGCATTTAATTTATTAAATATTAATATTTAATCTATTATTAAATATTAAAATTTAATTTATTAAATGTTAATACATATTTTAAATTTTTTTGTTTTATTAAGCTCTGAACAGCTTTATACATTCTTGACTCTATCTCTGGTTATTATTTCGTATGATAGATTTCTAGGGGGAAAACAACCTTGTCAAAAAGTATGAACAGTTTTTAAGTTTTGATTCATGTTGTCAGATTGCTTCCCGGAAAGGCTGAACCAGTTGACAGCCCCCATTGCTCTGTTCCTGTTTTTGGTGTTAAAACAATGATAATTGGTGCTGCTATAATAATAGACCAAAACCATTTCATTATTTTCCATTTCTTTGATTACTTTGACTGCTTTTTCACATTTATTAGTCACTTGTATGTGTTCTGTGAATTTTTCTTGCGTGTCCTTTATTCATGAGAGATTCTGTAGCCGTAGAGTAGAGGAGGGCAAGCCTCTATCAGAACATACCCATTGTCCTCTAGGGTGACGCAGAGAAGAAGGAGTTTATGTTGTGCTTTCAGCTGTTCTGAATGTAGTTCAGAGGTGTCATTTCAGCATGTCTGCTTTGTGGTCACCACTAACTTCTTTATGTTGGCTAGTAGACTGCAAAGACGCTACTAAATTTGGATTGTTAAATGGCATTTAACTAGAGCGATTGGTAGGTCGTACTGGGTTTTTGTAGAACAGAATAAAGGTTCTCTTTTGTGAGGAGAAAACAGGGTGATTTTTTTAAAAAAAGAATGGAAAAATTCTTAATGTGTATTTCTGAGGCCAATCTGTCTTATAATTGAATCAGCTTCTGTGTATAGCATATCAACATTTGATCTAAGTGGATATTTTAGACAAAATCGTGATTTTTTTTTTTCATCTGAGGGGAGTTTTCGCTTTTTACTTGAATTCCAGTGGTGTAGTTACAGTGATCTCTGTTTTCGCTAATTCATTTCCTGTGATCAGAAGTCCAGATTTGGGGAAGGACTAGCTCAGGTTAGAGTTGTCATTTCTGGCTGTAAAACAGAACATGAGTCATTCTCTCCTGTAAGAATTCTATCAGTTCTCTCATCTTAAACTACGTCTTTTGCTTCCAGATCTTAAAAGCACAACTTTAGGATTATTAAACTAGAACTATGACCTGAGCTAGAACTATGACCTGAGCTTTATTTTGTAGGATGGAAGGAGGAAGAAGGCTTGTATTGAGGGGTGAGGACCTTGGGTCCAGTGTGTACTTCAGGAATTCCGCTTTCCCTTGCTAGTGGCCACAGAGAAAAGTAGAGGATGCATGTGGATTTGGTCATATCTCTTTGTAATTGGGTTTATTTACACATAACCAAATTAACTCCTTCATTGAAACTTGTCTATGGAGCAGTCTTTATTAATTTTTAGCTGACTTAAATATGATGGTATTTGGTTGGTCTTGCATTTTGCAGATGTATATTCAATTTCAAGAGAATTCACGTTAGAGTCCATTGTTTGTACCATAATATTTTAATTCCCCATCTTACTGCTTTTTCAACTGTATTTGAAGTAATTACCACTCCTTTCTTAAACATACAGCTCTCTTAGCTTAACACAGTATTCTGGCTTTTCTCCTGCCTCCCTGGTTATTGTCTTCTCTGACTGCTTTGTAGGGATATCCTTAACAACAGGCCATTATGTGAACTGGCATAAGTTCCTTAAGGCTGCTTAAGGTTCTCTCCTCTCTCCCCTGTTTTTCCCCCAGGAGTCCTCTTCTGCACATTTGGCTTGAATTATCACCTGGAAGCAAATGTCTCCAGATCTTAACTCTCCTCTGAGCCCCAGATCTTATATCTAGATGCCAATCTTATACCTCCTTCTGGTTGTCTTGAAACTAAACTCATTATCTCTTTTTTCAGTGACCCTTGTTTAGAGAGTGGCATACCAACTCACTTAGTTTTGCAAGCCAATAACTGAGGTGTTATCCTTGGCACTTCTTTCCCCCCTGCCTCTGCATATCTAATCACTCATTTGTTTTTGTGGATTTGATCTACTCACTGTCTCTGGAGTCATGCAACCCAGGTTTCAATCCTTGTTCCTCCCTCCCACCTGTGTGATCTCGGCAAATTACTAGGTATTTTTCTTTTTCAGGCTAAATATCTTCCAGCTTCTTTAATAATTCGCTCATTTGACGTGGTTTTGTGTTTTGTCAGTTCTTTGTCAAGAGTGTAACCCTCAATGTTTCAATGAATGGAAAGCCCATATTTAGGGCCTTAAAAAAGTATATTTTAAAGTGGTCAAGTGGTGTTTGTCTGTGTGTAATACAATTTCTATCATTTAAATACAGTTGCAGTTGTGGTTGGATAATCCAAAGATTCAGCTGACATTTGAGGCTACTCTCCAGCAATTAGAAGCACCTTATAACAGTAAGTAGTGTGTTGAGTAGGACTAGTTTTGGACTGGATTGTGAAAATTGGTATTTCCTTCCAGGAGGCTCATGGTTCCTTGATAATGAATTTTTTCATTCATATTTCCATCTTATCTCACCTTGTGTTATGCAAAAATGAGCCTTGGAGAAAAACTATTTTGCATTATTTGTAATTGTTTTTCTGGTTTTGAAATTGTGTTGACAGGTGAGTGGTTTCAAGAGATTCCTAATAATTTCCCCAGACCTATGTTCCAACTTTAATCCATGGAGTACTTGTGGACTGCAATTGGCTGGCTCTCTGAATTTCTCATTTCCCACTTGGTACCAACAAAGTCTTGTAAAGTTTTGCCAAAGTAAACGAGCATAATATCACTTTAAAAAAGGTTTGTTTTGTCCTTCATTTTATCTATAATGGAATGCCATTCTTAAAAATTCCAAATTATGTGATATGCATTTTGGACTACCTCACAGACTGGTTGTTCTGAGAATCACTTTTCTAAAGGAGTCACATGATCTGAAGCTCATGGAAAAGATGTATGGAATGACTGCGTGATGGAGAAGTAGAATGATTAAAGAGTTTCCTATTTAAACTGCTAAAAATATAAACATGTTTTTAAATTTATTTATTCTGTAGGTGATACTGTACTTGTCCACCGAGTTCACAGTTATTTAGAGCGTCATGGTCTTATCAACTTCGGCATCTATAAGAGGATAAAACCCCTCCCAAGTAAGGATGTGGCCAATGAATTTCCTGGTTTTAAGTTATGATTCTAGGAGTCTATTTTATCTTTTTTTTTTTAAAGATTGGCACCTGAGCTAACAACCATTGCCAACTTAACCACTCAGCCACGGGGCCAGCCCCTATTTTATCATTTTATTTCCAGGAGACTTCTGGTATTATATTTAGTATCTATATTTGGAGCCAAAATATTCCCAAGTTTATCTTATAAGTCAAATTTAAAGTAAAATCTTTTTATCCATGTGCATTACCTGTAATTTCTGGTTTAATAAGTACTTTGTAAAAGATACTGAATTTCCAATTTAAGAAAAATCAGTTTAAAAATTTTGTTAAAAATGAACCAAGTCAGTTATGAAAGCAGGAAGTTTGAGATTTTTCTCTCATTGACCTTCTTTATACTGCTCAAGGTTGCATTTCTTTTCTTTTCTTTTGCTGAGGAAGATTCACCCTGCCAGTCCTCTATTTTGTATGTGGGACACCACCACAACATGGCTTGATGAGTGGTGTGTAGGTACACCATCAAGCTGCCCCCACATTTCTAGTTTTTAAATACTACTTATTTTTAGAATTAATACATTTATTTGCTTATTTATAATACATTTATTTTTGATGCTTTAGTAATTCTTTATAAAGGAATACTAAAGACTACAGGAGTAGAGCTTAAAGAAAATAGTTTTAAGAACAAATAAGTTGACTGCTCAAATTATCCTAGTATAATTGTAAGGTAAATGAAGTAGATTATTCATAATAAGTTGACCAAGGGTCACAGATACTGAAGCATGTGACTGAGGTAAGATAATTTCAATTATTAATTTTCAACATTGAATTAAAGTTTATAAGTTTCAGCTATTTGCTACTTTGTATTCAGATAGTTTCCGTATTTTGAAAATAACTCTCTGAATTGTTTTCTTTGTAAGACATCATGACATGTTAAGAACCTAGAAGTTTTTATGATATAAAAAAATGATAAATACAAACTCTCAAACCTATAATAAAATATTCTAATTTTTGTTCATTTTTTATTTTTAGCTAAAAAGACAGGAAAGGTAATTATTATAGGCTCTGGTGTCTCAGGCTTGGCAGCAGCTCGTCAGTTACAGAGTTTTGGAATGGATGTCACACTTCTAGAAGCCAGGGTAAGAATTTTATTTCGGGTTTCGAAGCCTTAGCTAATGAAAATGTGGTAAAGAAATTATCTGTTGCAAATTAAGGAATCATACAACTTGAATTAAACCAAACTGATTTGTATAACACTCAAAGTATTTTGAATAGTGTTATTTATATTGGTTAAAGTGCTTTTGATAGTACAACTTTGAAAAGTGCTCAGTGAGTATTTAGACTTTGTAAATGATGTTTATAGCCTTTAGGTGGATATTTTCAGGTCCTTGTTTCTTGCAGTTAACTTTCAAATTTGGGGCCTTCATGGACATATCCTTTGCATGAGGCAGTTATTTTTAGTGGTGGAACAGAGTGAGTTGTAGTCCCTGTTTGCTAGTAAAGGAGAAGAAGTTGCTTCTCAGGCAGCAGCCATCTTTTAGGGCCTGCTGGAACCAAGATATTGCTTCCCTTGTCACTGGTCCTAGAGTGGGAAATGGAAACTGAAAGAGGAAAGGGGTGATGGCACAGAAAGGAAAAAGGAACATCACGTTAGGATGCTACTGTTTGAATTATTTTTGTGAGTTATTTTTGATATTTAATTATCTTCTAGTGGCTTGAAAGGCCTCCCTAGATTCCCAGAGTTAAAAAAAAAAAACCTCAGGTAACCAAAAAAATCTGAAATTCTATAAAAGCTTTCAGAATGTTTTGTGCAGTGCAATCCTAATTGTTTTTTATAAATTGCTAATTTTTTAAAATATTCTTTTCAAATAGAATATAGGGAAATAAATAATTCCTGTATAGTCCTACTAAAAATAGTACTTTATTCGTTAATTCAGATAACGTTTTTGTGCCCTCTGTGTCCTGGGTACTAAGAATACAGTAAAGAACAATGAGATCATTGTGATTCTTACCCACAGAGAGTCTTAATCTGGTTTACTGGGTTTTGTTTTGCTTTTTTGTTGGTTGGTTTAGAGTTTACAGAGTACTCCATGTTATCCATGATTGCAGTATCCCTACAGCTCAGTAAGGTTTCCCCAGACTGGAAAATCCCTAGTCAGCAGAGAGAAACCTGGGCCTATTTAGGAGCGAGAGACACTGTCAACAGTTCATGCTCAGAAGACACTCTGCCCCCAGGGGCTGTGGTGGAGAACCATTTGCCAGAGAAGTCATCTGCCACATCAGTCACAGCTGACTTTGGGGACTGCGGGGCAAGAGTTGGAACACGATGGTAGAAAAATGGCATTTAGTTTTGGAATTTGTGAGCAAGTATTTTCTGTGTCGGTGGCTCTTGCTCAGCCCGTACACTAAGTGGTATCAGAGACAGCTGGCTATAGAGATAATAGCACCTATAACTAGGTATGTCTTCTGGCTGTCAAATTGTTTCCTACATCACATCATTTAATTCTATATCTTTTGTATTGTCTACTACTCCCTCAAATAGTTAAACTTCATTTGCTTCCTGTGCCTGCATTGCACTCCATGTAAACTCTAAGCTACACCTTTCTTTACAGAGGCCTGGGATGGTACCATGCCAGGTCCTTATGGTAAAAATAGAATTGATGATTTTAGCCATTTAATTTCTGAAAAACAGGATCGTGTGGGTGGACGAGTTGCTACCTTTCGCAAAGGAAACTACGTAGCTGATCTTGGAGCCATGGTAGTAACAGGTCTTGGTAAGTAATTCTTAGTTTTGTACTGTAATACAAGATCTGAGACTCAAAAGATTGTTAAAGCTTGTATTTTAAAGCCATAGATGCAATTTTAAAATATATTGATTTAGGATACTATTATTAGTGTTAGTGAGAGGTAAATTGACCAAGTAGTCTTCCTAAAAAGATACATCAGTGTGTATAAAATCTAAATTGTACGTACATGTTGACCTAGCAGATTTAGTTCTAGGAAATTATACAAGTAAATAGATAAGTGGACTATGTTGTGTTTGGAATATTTTTTACCGTGGCATAGCAGAACATTAGAAACCACAGATTGGAAGATCAAGTTATTATACAATGAGAACTAACAGCCACTAAAAATTAAGCTCTGTAATAACATAAAGTGATGTCCACAATTTATTACTAAGTTGAAAAAAGATTATAAAACAAAATATATGTTATCCTTTTGCGTGTGTATGTCTGTAATTTTATGCACATGAAGTCTAGAAACGTTTGTAATAAAATGTTAACTTTGTGGGATTATAGGCAATTTGCTTTCTTCTTTATGCTTATTTTACATTTATTTTACTTTGGGCATTTTTTTGATTTATAATTCACATACTTTAAGCTTTGAGTAATTTAAATTTTGAGGAAAAATGTTTTTGCTTTAGAGTTTTTGTCATCTTATCATAGGTGTGTTGAATTTAATGGTTTGAGTTTTTTCTAGGAGGGAATCCCATGGCTGTGGTCAGCAAACAAGTAAATATGGAACTGGCCAAGATCAAGCAGAAATGCCCACTTTATGAAGCAAATGGACAAGCTGTAAGTGGAGGACTGGCAGAACTTTTCGAAATTTCTTTGGTTCAGTTGAAAACAATTTTGGGGAAATGTGTGGATGAGTATGCAGTCATATAAAAATGAACTGGGTGGAAATGGATGTGATGTTCTTCTGATTGTTCCTTAATTCTGAGCTATGTAGGAAGGAATTATTATTGCGTATATGCAAATCACATGCCTGTTTAGGCATTTATCATTAGACATTTAATGAAGGCTAGCTAGACAGTTAATCTTTTTACTTGGCTGTGGCCACCTACTCCAAGAGACCTGTGGAATTAACACCTAATTCTTCATTTCTCTGTATTGTGCCTCTCATCATGTGCTTTAGCTCCATGTGCTCTTTATGATTTCAGGTTTGTGTTTGTAGGCTCAAGTTTTTGATGGGCTAATAGCCAAATGCTGGTACTTACCCACATGCTAAGGGAGGTTAAAGTAGTTGTTGACCAGAGGCTAGGAGCTTTATGTACTTAGTCTGGCAGTGGCATGGAAGTGGCGTTCAGATGAGAGTAGTTTAACGACTGTGTGATAGGCTTAGACTATGTAAGTCAGTCCTGATTTTTAAGAGTGAGTGAAATTCACAAGTTTGTATTCAGTAGGAGTTTTACCAACTTCCCTGTCAGGATTGAGAGAGTCCACAAGTCTCAGGATATAAGCACATTATCATCTTTATATTTTGAGGAAGAGAAGATTTGCTATGTTTATGGCAGTTTAGCTATTGTTACTAAAAATGGTAAGATCTCGACTCTTGAATTTTGTGTGGTAGGTCCCAGGGGATATCCTCACCAATTTCTGTCTTCCTTTGGGCTTTATAGGGTTCGTATCAGAGAAAGATAGACTTTCAGGGAATGCTTTGGTTCCCATCCCCTCCATTCTTGATCCAGATTTCCTGCCAGGGCTCTTTTTGGAGCGAGGTTGGCCTTCTGGCAGAACAAACAAAATGGAAGAAGAGAGAGAAAAAGGACGAAGTAGAGATTAACTCAGCAATTCAATAAACTTGCATTCTGTTACTCTGCAAAGATCTGCCAAGGATACAGAGGTGAATAAGATAGTTCCTGTCATATAAGACCCCACAGTCTAGTGGGACTTGTACACAAATAATTATTTTTTCCCAACTTTTTATTATGGAATTTTTCAAACATATACAAAAGTAGAAAGAGTGTGATTATGGACTCTCACGTTTTTCGGAACTTGTTTCATCTATCTAGTCCTTTTTTTTTTTTTTTGTCTGGAGTGTTTTAAAGCAAATCAAAGTCAAGTCAACAAGTATTCATTGAACATTTGCCAAAATCTAGGCACTGTTCTAAGCTCTGAAGATATATTTTCTGCCCTTAAGGGGCTTAAATCCTAGTGACTCCAAGAACCTAAAAGCATCAAGAACAATAGGTGTCATTAAAATTTGTGTTTAAAAAAAAAAACAGCCACAAACATATTACTCACACATATACCAGTAACACAAAGTCAAGGCAGATTTGCCAAGGGTTAGATAGAAGAATAAATTACTATGGAAGAGCCAAGGGGGAGAGAAAGAGTATCTCTGGAGGTGGGAGGACAGACTTGGAGGGAAGGAGCACATTTATGAAGGTGGCTCAGGACTTCAACACGTGGTTGTGGAGGGAAGGGCATTAGAGGCAGAAGAAGGTTTGAGTCTAAGGAAGGTCTCTGAAGGAGGAGAGGATTATACTGGTGAGGGTGAGATGATACACAGCTGAAGTTGAGAGTGGAGGATGTTGCTGCTAGGCTGACTTATAGGTTGGAACTTTAGAGGGTCAAGAGCAGGGGAAGTGGCATGACCAGATGGGTATTTAGGTAGATAGGCAGTAATGTAGAGAATTGAATTGAGGAGGCAAGCCTCTGAAGTGAATATTACTTTAGTCCTCAAGAAGTAATGGAGTCCAAGGCAAAGATTATCATTGATCATTGAGACGCAGTCTTTTTCTTTAGATTTTCCTAAATGTAGAGCAGATTCATTTAGTCTAACAGTAAAAAGAGAGTTTTCTTTGTAGTAAAGATATCCAGAGAAATTGCTTTCTTGGTATTAGATGGACTTTAACACATTTTTTGAAAAACATTTGTTTCCACATAGTATACCAGTATTCCCCTCAAGGGTGGCCTGCAACCTGTGAACTAACTTGGTTACCAGTATGTGATGAGATAAATAGCTTGCACAGGAATGTAAATAAACGACATCATTAACCACACTCTTAGTTCAGATGATGACTTTTTTTGTGTGGTTTGTTGGTAGCAAGACTTTCTTAATGAAGGAAGTGGTGTGTTCCTTTGTGTTGTGGCACACGCTCTTGATCTCACCAGGACCAGCCCTTTGAGTAGCAGTGTAGTAAGAAGCTGTTACATTGGTATGTGGTTTTCAGCATTTTGTATGCAGGGATGTTTTTCCAAGTGAAATTTGTAGTTGTCATTCAAATCTGATCTTTATAGGGTTTTTCTGAGTTGATTTGTTTGTATTTGGTGCAATAGCCAAGTAGTAAGGAGGGTTCTTTAAGCTTTCTCAGATTTGGGGAAAAATTCTTTTTGCAGCTTAGAGTTCCACTTGCTGTAAATTAATCAAACACAAGAAGGCCTGCTAATGTTTCTGTATCTTGCTGTTCCCAGTAGTCCAGCTCAGAGTAGGAATAGACAGCTGTTGATCAGTAGACTGGCTTGTGGCTTACAGGACAAGTGCTAAGAGCCTATAACCCCATTGGTTTATGCTTATAATTACAAAATACGTTTCCTGGCTTTAGACATCTGGGGAGTGAGTAGGGCAGTTGCTCATTCCCTCATTTTGCAGAGGAAGAATCTAAAGCTCAGACATGTGTTTGTCTAAGGTGATTATAGTCAGTAAGTTGTAGAGCCAGGACCCGTTGCCTAGCGTTCCAGCTCAAATTCCCATACCTGTTCTGTTATGCCTGGCTGATATTTCAGGGAGGGTAGAGGTAAGGGGAAGTGTCAGCAACGTGACTACCTGTGTGACTGCCTCAGCTGAGTCTCCTCCTCAAAGAGCTTTCTTTTAATAAGTTACTCTAAGGAGGCAGCGAGGCCCACCTAGAGTGGACATTCACTCAGCCATCGATTTTTCTCTAGTAAACTGTCGAATGAATGAGATTGTGTTCCTCCATTCTTTGTGGACAGCCTCAGGGGAAAAGAGGGTGATTTGATGGTTCTGTTGTTAGTACACAGAAACTAATTCTCTCATCCTATACAAGGCCAGCAGTTAACTCAGAGTTGCAAATATCCCTTGTAACATTGTCTTAAGGACATATCGCCATACCCAGCCATTTTGCTGCTACAAGAAGAAACCACATAGGAAGTGGTTCTTGTTCTGTTCCCTTGTTCTTGTCTTAATCATCATCACAAGAATCCCTGGAAGAGCTTGCTTCTCTGTGCTCTCCGGTCCTACATGGGCAGCTAGAACGCTCAGGGGAGCTTATTGTATGGCTCTGGATAACTAGAACAAGGGCTGCCCTGTTTGGTTCTGATTCAAGAGGTCCCTGTCAATAGAAGTGTCTTCCACGCCTGTAGAAACAGTCAGCGCTAATATAGCAGCTGCCCTCAGACTGACTGGTGATGGAGCTCTGCCTGAACTGTGCTGTAATCAGCTTTAACTGGACTTGGAGAAGGTTGGGAAATAGAGGACTTCATGTGTCAGGAACATTTGGGGGAGGCACCAGTGAGGGGACTGAAAACATGGCTTGGTGGGGGACACAGGGGAAATGACTGAATGTTTCTGCATCTCCTGTACACCAGCTAGTAACTCGGGGCCTTTAGAGTCTAGCCTTGTCCTTGGCTTCTTTTGAGTAATGAAAAGGGATGTTAATCAGATTCCCGCAGTGCTGGAGCGTTCTGCTTTACAGGGTCCCTTGTCTTTTGAGAGAGAGAGAGTTTGTTGTTACCAAGTAAGATCCAAAGACTCAGTAAGTACATGGAGAAACAGATTTTAATTTTCTTCTTGAGAATGGCTCAGCAGTTATGAGGAAGAAAGAGAACACCTGAAAGGTAGCGGATGTGCCAGTTCGCTTACGAAGACCGTTAACTGGATATACTTAGTGCCCATCGTAACTGAGCAAGTTCCCACTTGTGTTCATAGAGAGGTGCTTAGGTTACTATACTTTGATATAGGCCTGTTGGCCTTTTCAGTTTTTATCTTCCTTTGCAGAAACATCTTTGGTATTTTTAAGGCAGTCTTTCTCTACCCTTTAAAATCATGGCTTTTTATAAATGTCATGCTTTTTATAAATGTAAAAATCTCATGCTTTCCTTTAATTTCCCTGAAGTTGCAAAATAGTTATTTTCCCCTCAAGTATAGTTATAATACTGACTTTGCTTTTCCAAATTATATTAATTTATCCATTTAACGAGAATTTACTGAGTGCCTCTACTGTGTGCTAGAACGTGCTAGAGTAAACTCCTTAGACGTGTGTGTGCCTTCTCCACACAGCTTAGTCGCTGCATTAAAGAAGTCAGTTATTCACATCCCCTGAAAGATTCCTTCCGAGGTAGAAGAGGGTGAGGAAGGCAGCAGTCTCCATTTATAGAACCACCTTGAATTTTATTTGGATTGAGGATATGCCTGTTGTCTTTATTCTCCCTCTGCGGATAATAGCTGTATCTCATTCCCCTGAGCTCCTTAGGAATCTGAATTAGAGACTCTTCAGATCTAAATTTCTGCTTCTAGGTTTTACCAAAGGAATTAATCTTAATCTTTTGTTTTATCACAATTCTAGAAGTACATGGGGAGGGGAGAGATGGAGATTGACTGTAGCCTGTGTTTGCCAGGTTTGGCCATTACAGCTTTTTTTTAACTTATTATTCTTCCTGAGGATTTCTGTGGCTAAATCTCAGAACTTTATGTACCCAGAACCTAGCATCACTTAACTCCATTCTGCTCTGCTGCTAGAGAACTTATGGAGACTGGAAGTAAGATAGGTGGATAGTGTTTTTGAAGACCTAAAGAGCTTATGATGATGGAGTGCAGCCAGAGGTAGAACTAAGGAGAGCTGTCCTTACTCCTTTGAGATGACTTCTTGCAGGATCAAGCACCTTGTCCAGAAAGTTGGTCGGCTTTCCCTCAATTTATTCTGCATAGGCTAGACCCACAAGCTGCCCCTCCCCAGCCATGTTCAGGGATGTTCCATATAATCTACAAGACCGAAATAATCAGGATTATACCCATTTAGAGTAGTAAGAGTCACCAAATTGTTAGTCTTAGAGGAAGTGTTTATTTGGAACATTTCATAGAGAAATAAATGGTTTTGGAAAGTCTTGAAATCTTTCAAGTGATGTCGTTTTTGTTTGAGCCTTTGCTAGAAAACTGTATCAAAGGTCCTTTCCCAAAAAACTGCTTCTTAGTTTGCTGTTATGTGTTCTTGCTCTATTGTAACGTAGAAATCCAGTTGCCATCAAACATGGTGCTTAACCCTTTGTGATCATTTGCTGAGTCCCTTTCTCAGGATGCAATTTAAGAACCTAGAGTAGAATGGTCAGGTAAAACTAAAATGATTGCTTCTTGTGTTTAGAGATTGCCAGCATTTCACCTCCTTTCCGTAATTAATTGTGGAACTAACAGAATCCAAGCATTCTCACCAAGGGCAAAGAAATGACTTGAAACAGGTATTTAGGGGTTACTTAGGGTAGTCAGTTGCTAAAGTTCTTTTCATTGTCTAAGTATGTCAAATAGAACATATTTAACTACCTTAATTAGAGAGACAGATTCAAGATTTAAATATATTAAAAACACATTTTCTTTTTCTCCCAGTCAGTGTTTGTTTCCTAATGGAAAGTAATTTATTTACTATTTTCCAAATACTCCTTTGTTTTCAAAGTGGAATTTGAAAGTTAATGGGAAAAAATCCAGGTTTCAAAGCCATCCCTGGTCTCACTCTGAACATTCCTGTAATTGCTGAACGAGGCAGAAAAGAGGTGGGGCCTGACTGCTGGCTGTTTCTCGTGGTCTCGTAAGTGGAGCCTCGAGTTAGAATGGTGTACCGGAGATGCAGTCCGTGTCATCCTGGTGTCAGTCACACGTGCAGTAGTCGTTTGGTTTGGGGTTTGTTTGTTGTTTTCCTTGTTACTGTTCTCTGTATTTCCTTTTCTCTTTTGTTAAACGTTTTGCTTTCTCACTGCTTTCTGACACCATCTCCCTTTACCACCACCACCACCCCCAAACTGCCTTTCTTTTGCCCATTTCTCTGCCTTGACTTTCCCGTTTTGGTCTCTGTACAGTTTGTTCCTTATTTCTCTGGTGGTTGCAGCTTCTGAGCTAACAGAATGCTTCTGTCATGCTGTGTGTTTAAAGCCTTAATTTAACTGCTGTCGTACAAAACTAAACTTGACGTGGCTGTTGGGCTGTTATTTACAGTTTATTTCTCTCTCTGCTGCACTGGTTAAAAGGACACTGTCAAGGTATTTTTTTTTTCATAATTTTTCAAATCATTTTCCTCACTGTTTATAACAACCCATTGAAAGCTTGAAACTTAAATCTTTCCCTTTCAAAGTTCCTCTCCATCATACATTCACACTGGTTTGTTGTTGTAGAGTTGCACCTGTATGTTGGGCTGGTGCCATTTGAGTTTTTGTCATTGAAAGCGCATGTAAAACGTCAGGTTTTTTGGGGGTGGTGGTGTGGGTGGACTCAAGGGGAAAGTGTAATGAATCAAGTGGGCTGCTTAGCAAATGGAAGAAACAAAAGGTCAAATTTGGTTCCTCTAACCTTGACAGTGTCCCTTTAAATACTTCTCTACCACACACCCTGGACCCCAGTTGCTGAGCCTGAGTGCTGCGTACTTTTTTAGTATGAACTTCCCTATGTGACTGTCACCCTAGCTGCAAAGATTAAAACTTGTCTGGAGCAAGCCATTCACTTGACACTGGACGAGCTTTAATCTGTACCATTTGCACACTTGTGTATTGGCACATTCTGCCCTATTGTAGAGGCACACGTGATCTGGTCCCTCCTGCTGGTATAGCGTCCTCTTGCTGGGCGTTTTAGAAGCCATGCATGGAAATACCACCATGTACTCTAGGAAAAGCAGTCATGCACATTGCATCTTTGATCAGTTAAGATCTCATAACTATGTAGATTTCATGTTGAAAATGTAATTGTTTCCTTTTTTTAAAGGAACACCAAATTTAGAGTTTCTGGAACCATCTTTTATAACATCATTGCAGAAATTACACCGAGCAGAATTTCAGCATTGCTTTGAGCTGCTCTGTATGTGACCATCACATCAGTGAGGGAAAACAACCGATGAGAAAGTAAAGGAAATTGCTGACAAGAGAGTCTCTTCCATCAGCTCTGAGAGCTGGGTAATCAGAACAAGTAGGGAGGTCACCAGGTGCTCCGTTCTTTGGCCGTGGAGTTGAACGGGTAGATCAGATGTGTTTGATCCACGAAGTCCTAGGTACCACCCTGATGTATAAATGACACCAGGGATCCAAAGCCTGACTCTCTGCCTTATTTCTCAACGTGAACCAGAAGATTCTCAGGGATTTATATTTCTTAGACTAAGGAAGATTCTCTAATTCATAAAGATTTCCTGATCTCTCCCATGTGTGGTCTTTTGGAACTTGATGCTTTAAAATCTGATTTTGATTGAATCAGTTCCGGTGTCTATCATATTTCTAGTTCCAAAGGAGAGTTGCAGTCCTTTTCCCTCCCTTTTTTTGGGGCACTTTGTACTTCTTGGCATATTCTTTTTGCCACAGCACAGCTCACCTCGTAGAGTCACTTGTGTGATACATCAGTGAAGGGGCAGAGGCTAAGGCTTCAAAATTGTCCATTTTATTGGGAAGGGCAAACACTAAGGCATTTCAAATGAGAGGGAGAGTCTTACTGTGCTGATCCTGTCCGCAGTCAGTTAACTCTGATTGTAAAGGATCACTCCTCCTTGGCCTTAGTGTTTATTAGAACTTACTTTAATGTTTTGTTTTCTTGTTACTAATTTTAGGTTGGCTGTAAAGTGAAATTCCATTATTTTGAATCCTATTTCCCAGCTGATGCTCGGTTTATTATGGCAAGAGATGCTTGCCTTAGACCTGCTTTTCCCTTCTCTCTGTTGCTGCCGTGACTTCAGTGATAGAATTGCAGATACGGTTCACTTTGGGGCTGAATTAAACAGTAGCAGGGGGATTTGTGTCGACTGATGAATGGTACCAGTGGGCAGGGACGCAGCCGGGATTCAGAGTGTGATCTTGCAGTGTGATGGTCTGCTGTGCAGTCTTCTCTGCCTCCACAAGTGTGAGCCAGTCCTGGGACCTGTCATTCAGAGTCTAAGAGCTTTGGACATTCAGCTCTGAAGTTAATTGGTGCCATAAAACACTACTAATCTGCAAAAGAACTAAGGTGCCATTGTGTTCTATTTAATAGCCATGAATTTCACTTCTCTCTTCCCTACTCCCACCTGAAGTTCTGTCATCTTTGAGGGGAAGCAGATAGCTTGGGCTTCTTGTTTTTCCCTCCTGCCTTTATTCTGGGAGGTCCTCAGGTGTGTTGACATAGTTTTTGTTCTCTGGGACTTTTCCGGTGTGTTGCTTGCATGTCAGCCCAGCTTATCTCAGTGCATGTCAGCTCCAGGGCACCTGTGCTCCACATAATTTCAGTTAGCACCAGTGTGAGTCCTGTGGCTGTTAATAGAGGCGGAGTCCCAGCTGTGAGAGGAAAACTGGGAGAATAGGAAGGTATCATGGCCAAAACATTTCATATCTCATTTAATGGAATTGACCACTTCATGGAAAACAGAGTTTGAATCATTGTCCTCAAAGGTTTCAAACCCCCTTTGAGATTTTGACCTTTTAAACTGTAGAGCATTTGTGTTTTCATGGATGGTTATGTTTAGTGTTATAAGGACCAATTCTGCTACACTTCGGATTTTCAGGTTCCTAAAGAGAAAGATGAAATGGTAGAGCAAGAGTTTAACCGGCTGCTAGAAGCTACATCTTACCTTAGCCATCAACTAGACTTCAATGTCCTCAATAATAAGCCTGTGTCCCTTGGCCAGGCATTAGAAGTCGTCATTCAGTAAGTACTTTGATACTGCTTATTATATAGTGAATTCCACGTACAGATTTGCTGTTTGTGTTTTAAGTTTTTCAGCACGTATTACTTGAGCTCATTTTTATGTGAAATAATTAAATGCAAAGTAAGACCAAGGACCAGCCCCATGGCATAGTGGTTAAGTTCCTGCACTCTGCTTTGGCAGCCAAGGGTTCGCCAGTTTGGGTCCTGGGTGTGGACCTACACACCACTCATCAAGGCATGCTGTGGTGGCCTTCCACATAGAAGAACTAGAAGGATTCACAACTAGGATGTACAACTAGGTACTGGGGCTTTGGGGAGAAGAAGAAAAAGAGGAAGATTGGCAACAGATGTTAGCTCAGGGCCAATCTTCCTCACCAAAAAGAGGAGAAAACTACAGGAAAAAAAGAAGAGGAAATTTCAGTGGGCCTGGATGCCCTTGAATGTTTTTGGTGGTCACCTGTCTTGTGCTGCAAAGCTGGCTCTGTGGCCAGGGCACACGTATTGTCTCTCTTAGGTTACAAGAAAAGCACGTCAAAGATGAGCAGATTGAACATTGGAAGAAGATAGTGAAAACTCAGGAGGAATTGAAAGAACTTCTTAATAAGGTGAAAGTCTGTATTTTCTTCAGAGCTGAAAATGCATCATTGGAGGAAAAAAGGCCTTTAATTTAGAAATCTTAGAAGCATTTCTGGTTTTTTCCCTCCACGGGAGAGACGGTCTGCGCATCTGGGACTCTTTATTCTTAAGAAAATAACGACTAGCAAAAGGCACTGTTTTATCTGTCAGTCTTGGGTGTGGCATTATTAGTAAACTGTTGCCAGAGGAAGCACATCTTTCCTGTGTCAGCTTCCCTTTGGCCGTTGCAAAGCTGGCCCAGTGTCCTCTGGTGATGAGAGGATGAGAAGGAGATCAGCTGTGCTGGGGTCGAGTTCCCACTGATGAGACAGCAGGTCAGCAGGCAGGACCGTAATCCATTACCATAGTTATTTCACTTGAAGTGTCAATATGGGGACATTCCCCAGTGGTATGTCTGTTGAAGACCCCTTCCAGAGCCTTGGCTCTAGACTGGGAAACCATCTATTTCTCCTCCTCCTGCCAGCTGCAAACATAACACCAGTTTAAGGAGAACACATGAAGTGGGACAGCCTCTCCCTGCCTCCCCGTGGAGGGCTTTATAATGCAAAATCTGGGTGTGTCTTGTGACTGGACTCTTGCCTCATTCTCTCACTGGGCCTCATTTCTTCATCCTATCAAATGAAGAGGTCTCTGGAGCACCTTCTTCATGGATGGTGGTTCAGATGAAATGAGAGGAGTGGCTGGGTAACAGCGAACTGCCAGGATAGCGCCCTGCCATAGACAGGGCCCCCAGTCTCAAGCTTTAACCGTCACCCTCGTCCTGTGTAGTACTATCAGAAACCTGAGAAAACTAACATGAGGAATGGTTCCTTAAGGTTCTTCGTGGGATGATTTGACCTTTATGTATTAAAAGCAAATCAGGACAGTTTGTTTCCTAAAACGATAAGTTTAAGTTAAATTGGTGGTAGTTTGTTTTTCCTAGAAATTAACTTCAATTTATATGTTTTTTTATTAATGGGACACTTGTAGTTCTCTCACATTTTAAAAGACAGAGCTAATCTTATTTATCTGATAGTGACGTGGTACCTCCTTGTTGAGCCATGTAGGATTTCTTTCTGTAGTAAAATGTCACGCTGTAGAACTGGTATTTAAGAATTCCAAGGACCTTGCGTTGTAAACTTGTTTTGGTGTAATAGCGGTTTAGAGGAGGAGCCAAAGCTCATGATTTAGAGATGAATTACCTCACTACCTGGAATGGTGAGTGTGTATTTTTCCCTCTTAGATGGTAAATTTGAAAGAGAAAATCAAAGAACTCCATCAGCAATACAAAGAAGCGTCTGAAGTCAAGCCACCCAGAGACATCACTGCTGAGTTCTTGGTGAAAAGCAAACACAGAGATCTGACCGCTCTCTGCAAGGTGCAGTATACAGACATGCCCAGTTGGTTTAACTTGGAATCCTAAGAAATAGTATAGATCTGGGAAACTTTGAAAAGAGAGAGCCCTGGAGTGGGAAGAAGAGAGTTTGGTACACAGGAGCCATGGGGCCTTAATGGGTTAGTTTGGTTTGAGATCTGCTTTTTCTGCAGAATTCTTACCTTGTTTTCACAACCTCATCCTTCAGCTTACTTACATCTCCGTTTAGTCCTCTGTCATAGTCTATCACTGACAGTTTTAGAATAATGATAATGAACAGAGACTTCAGAGTCATTTGGAGTCAGACTGGCTGATTGAAGTCCCTAACTTAGTATCTCCTAGTCATGTGACTTTGGACTCCTTAATCACCTCCTCGGTGACATGGTGTTAATACTGCGTCACCTGTAGGCATCCACAGTGCCTACCCCATGCTAGGGACGCGGTGAGTGCACAGGAGGTGGTCGTTGCTGTTCTTTTTCACCCTTACTTCGTAGCACACTAGCACAAGTCTCCCTTTCTTGCCTCCTGCGTGCCCCTCACCGCCATCTTAATTCCAGGCTCACGCTGTAGCTTGTCTCCAAGAACAGCTGTCCCTGCGCTCTGACTCACTTTTAAGTTGGGGCACACTTACAGATATAACCTAGACAGGGATGTGGTCTAGGCCTTACACTTTGTGGTATAGGTAACGAGGTGGCTCTCTGACCCATTAAGATGAACCCAGTTCTCTTTATTTTATCAGGAATATGATGAATTAGCTGAAACACAAGGAAAGCTAGAAGAAAAACTTCAAGAATTGGAAGCCAATCCCCCAAGGTGAGGAACACGCGCCATCAAAGAGAGAGAGTTTTTGCTGTTCTTTCTGTTACATTTAGAAAGAAATTATAAAGTACTGCGGGCTTTTATTTATGTTCAGTGAATGGATTGTAAATTGCATAATGAATAGAAGATAGCGTGCACATAAGACTGCTTGTCGGGTTCCTAAATCCCCTACTTTTATATTGTAATGTGTGAGGGTATCTTTTATATTTAATGTTTTTGAAAAGATACCCTTTCTCCGTAAGATCTGATATTTGAATGAAAATGTTGTCAATGGAAATTGTCTTCGCGTGGTATAGAATGTGCTGTTGCTTTAAATTCTCGTAATTCTGGGGACCAGGAAAGTATTATACTTTATAGCCATTAGATTTTTGATAGTGAATACTTTACGTGCTGAGACTGCGCCCATGTTGCATCTGGCCTCCACATGTATATACTCTGTTCTCTAGTCAGGGATGCTACCCATTCTTGCTTTTTAAAAATATAGTACAAAATGGTTTACAACGAATACGCTTTTATGATGCAAAGTAACAGTATGAAGAAGTCGTCCCCCCAGCCGACAAATGGAGCCTGATTGTAATTTGATTTATGTAGTGAGCTTGGCACTCCTCTAGGCACCAGGAATAAAGGGCTTAATAAGACAGGTAAGGTCTTCCTGTTGGACTCAGAATTTCTTCACATAAGGCACAGTCCTAGGTTTAGGTTCCCACAGTTAACTGAGATCATCCACAGCAGCCCATTGAGAACGATGGTAACGTCCTTGAATGACCTTGTGCCCCTTTGTTCTCATTTTGCAGTGATGTATACCTGTCGTCAAGAGACAGACAAATACTTGATTGGCATTTTGCGAATCTTGAATTTGCTAATGCTACACCTCTTTCTACGCTCTCCCTTAAACATTGGGATCAGGTAAAACTCCTGGATCATTTATTTTGTTGCAAGTGTCTTTGAAAGGGCTATTTAGAGAATCTGTTAATTTGTTCAATATGTGTTTTTAAGCAACTTTATTAAGAGAAATAATTTACATACAGTAAAACTTACCTATTTTAAGTAAACAGTTTGATGTTTTACCAAACTCCTGTAGTCATGAACCACCACCACAATCAAGATACAGAACAATTCTGTCGTCCTGGAAAGTTCTTTCCTGCCTTTTTGCAGCCCTCCTGCTCCTGGCCCTAGACAACCACTGCTTTGCTTTCTGTCACTATAGGTTTGCTTTTTCTAGAATTACATATAAATTGAACCATACAATATATAATCAGACAGTATATAGCCTTTTGTGTGTGACTTCTTTCACTTAGCAGAAGTTTTTGAGATTCGTTGTTGCGTATATCGGTAGTTTGTTCCTTTTCATTGTTTAGTGGTATTTCACTGTATGGATATGCCACAGCGTGTTTATCTGTTCACTGCTACATTGATGGACACTTGGGTTGTTTCCATTTTTTGGCTATCAGTGAAGCTGCTTTGAACCTTCATGTCTTTCTCTTGGGTAAATATCTAGGAGTGAAATTGCTAGGTCTTATGGGAAGTATATTTTTAACTTTCTTAGAAACTTCTAAACTGTTTTCTAGATTGCATTCCCATCAACAATGTATAAAAGTTATGCTTCCTACACATCCTCACCAATGCTTTGGTATTGCCAGTTTTTAAAATGTTAGGCATTCTAATGGGTATATAGTAGTATTCCATTGGGGTTTTAATTTTCGTTTCCCTGATGACTGGTGACGTGAAGCATCTTTTCGTATGCTTATTGGCCATTCTTATGTCAATTCTTTGGTGCAAAGTCTGTTCAGATCTTTTGCCCATTGAAAAAATTTGGTTGTCTGTCTTCTCACTGAATTCATTCATTCATAAGAGTTCTTTAAATTCTGGGTACAATTCCTTTGTCGGGTTTATGGTTTGCAAATATTTTCTTCCGATTTACAGCTTACCTTTTCAAAAGTTTTTAATTTTATGAAGTTCTCTTTATCAACTTTTCCTTTTAGGCTTTGTGCTTTTTATATCCCAGAAATCTTTGTCTAATTTCGAGGTTGCAAAGATTTTTCTCCTTTTTTCTTTCTGAAGTTTTATGGTCTTATCTCTTATGTTAGGTCTGTGATCCATTTTGAGTTCTTTTTTGTGTATAGTGAAAGGTGAGAGTAGGGTTCATATTTTTCCAGGTGATTAATTAATTATTCTAGCACCATCCTTTTGCTTCATGTCTTGGCACGTTTGCTGAAAATCAGTTGCCATGTGTGAGTCTATTTGTGGCAGTGCTTTCTGTCCATTTATCTGTCTGTCCGTGTGCCACTATCACACTGTTGTGATTGCTGTTGCTTTATTACGTCTTAAAATCAGGTAGTGTAAGTTGTCCAACTTTGTTCTTTTTTTGAAATTGTTTTGGCTATTTTATGTCTTCTTTATTTCTATAAAAAATTTAGAATCAGCTTATCAGTGTCTACAAAAAATACCCCTGGGATTTTAATTGGGATTGCATTGAATCTGCAGATCAATTTAGAGTGATTGTCATCTTAATATTGAATCTTCTAATCCTTGAACATAGTTTATCTCTCCATTTATTTAAGTTTACTTTATTTCAGCAATATTTTATAGTTCTCAATGTGCAGGTCTTACACATCTTTTCTTAAATTATTCTTAAATACTTTAAATGTGATTTTACTCTTGAACTCGTGAGAAATCACAGGGCTTGTTGCATATTGAATGGACCAATCTCTGAATCTGAGACTTTGGCCAGACTTAAAATGGTATACAAGTACATATTAAATTTTTACTTAACATATACGTATTTTCATTTTCATTATACATTTTCCTAGTAAAATTATTTTGACTTCTAATCTTTAGATTATACCCTCGTATTCTTTAGTATTTGAATTATAGTGAGGATTGGACTTCTTAGTGGTAAAAATTTTGCAGAATTCCTGTGATTTTTCATGTAAATGCTAAATTTGGCCCTTCCGAGTCACTGATTTATCCTTTGAAGTTTTAGGATGTATCCATTTGCAGTCATTTTAAGTTTTGAATGTAGGTGACTTGACCTGATCCCCTTGGGGAACAAGTGGGTCAGTCACTAAGTAATGAGAGTTTTGCTGCCAGCCTAGTATTTTTATCAAATTCCTAAGAATTGTGGTATTTTTTCCTCAGAAATTTCATGAAATTAGAAATACTGAATAGCCTTCAAAAGTTTCTCTATACAGAACATTTTTCAGTAAGTTCAAAGAAATATGATCATTTTGGGAATTCGTTCCAGCCAAATCTTGACTTTACTATATGGAGTATCTTGGGCCAGTCTTTATAATCCTAGATTGCTTCATCTATTTGACCTACTTTAATTTTGGAAGTCTTCCTCAACTTTAAAATCTGTGAGTTTAAGAAATAAAAACTGACTTTGCTCTTCGGTAATAGAAAATGTAATTAGGATGATGAATCAGATATCCCCCAAATCGGTAATACATCCAAAAGCCAAACAGACAAACTCTTATATCCAATCATGTGAATTGACTGAATCAGCTTCCTTCCGTCTCCCACCCCACATGGATAGTCTAGACTTGGTAGTGTAAGACTGTGATGACAAAAACTCTATCTAGGGAAAAAGAAACTGCCTTAATCTCACTGCCCAAAGGTAGCCATTAGGGACATTTTGGCATGTTTTCTTTTCCCTTCAGTTTCCCGGGGCAGCTGTAGCTGAATACTGAGTAATTGTTCTTTAATTAATGCCTTAGAAATTGACTGTTTCCACAGGCTGGGGGCTTTCAGTGTTATGTCTTACAGAACTCAATATAAATGGCATAGATTTAAGAAAATGTGAAAATACATCCATTTCCCTCGTCTCTAGGATGATGACTTTGAGTTTACTGGCAGCCACCTTACAGTGCGGAATGGCTACTCCTGTGTGCCTGTGGCTTTAGCAGAAGGCCTAGACATTAAACTGAACACGGCAGTTCGACAGGTTCGCTACACAGCTTCAGGTATGTCACTGCTTTACTGGGAAGACGCATCTCTTATCTGAAAGTTTGACCTACAGAAAAAATATGAGGTACATTTCCTGATAGAAGGTCTTGTAAACTCTGACTCCTCAGTTAACAACTTGGCATTTACAGAGGGATTGAGGCTGGAGAGCCTTCGGAGGTTCCAACCCCATTATTGCATAAACCAGAAAATGGAGACAGGTTTTAGTTTCCAGTTTGTGCATGAGTTAGTTTGGTATTATAATAATAGCCAGTAAGTTTGGATCTAATTTTGCTCAGTATATTCTTAAATACCAGGATTTTGGTCCCTATCCAGTAGGTCCTACTTGTTACATTTCACTGTGTGCATTTTGGTCTTTGGCTCCATTCTGGCTTTTCCTGTTCAGGTGGGCTGACTGTTCAGGCTGCTTTCTAGTTCCGGGAGCAGTCCTGCTGCTAAGTGACCGCAGAGGCGCCCTGCGCTGTGCTTCCTGCGCCCTGGGCACAGTGCTGCTTATTGCTGGTTTCAGGGTGCATTTAAGGTGGAGTGAGGGAACCTGTTGTCCAGCCACTTTTGGAATTAAGATAGCCAGTCACCACCCCCTCTCTGAGGGCCCTGATGACAGTGGAGATGTGGCCACCAATCTTGCCCTCCATGACCCCTTTTCTAGAGTTGCTGAGATCGCTACAAATATGTTTTTACAAGCACTTTTTCCATTTAATTTTCTCTTCAGAGGCAGCTTCTAGCTGACGGTATTGAGATCTGCAGCCTTTAAAGAGCCAGTTACAGGCAGGTGAAGAATAGTAAGGACAGCTTTTGTGGCACTGTGCCTGGCTCTGTGGCCACAGGAAATGGATATGCGCTGAGCTCTCACAACTTGCTTTGAGCTATATACATATATAATTTTTAATTATATAAATAGGCATTTATTGAAGGAAAAAACAAAAAACATAACATTAACCTATTTTCAGTGCCTTTTCTGTGGTCAACTTTGAGCCCATTCATATTTTGGCAAGCTGTGCATCACAGTGCGTTCTCAAGGACAGCACGCTCTATAGCTTTAGGCAGCATCCCTTACATCTGCAATATAGTCTTTTGGTATCATTCTCAGAGGACAAGCACTTTACTCTTTTTTTTTTCTTCTTCTCCCCAAAGCCCCCCAATACATAGTTTTATATTCTCCATGTAGGTCCGTCTAGTGCTATTATGCGGAACCCCGCCTCAGCGTGGCTTGATGAGCGGTACTAAATTGGCGCCCAGGATCCGAACCGGCAAAACCCTGCTCGGCCACGGGGCCGGCCCCAGGCATTTTACTCTTAATTTTGGTCTAAATTTACTTTGGTAAATGATAAGGTCCTTTTATTAGTCCGGAAGATCACCACTGTATCAGGAAGGTAGGATAGTATGGTGATGAAGATCAGGGATTCTAAAGTTGACTGTTAGGGTTTAAATCCTCAGACCTATGTGACCTTAAACAAGTTACTTCACCTCTGCCTCAGCTTTCTTCTATAAAAAATGAATAGAACCGACTTCATAGACTTGTAGTAAGAATTAACTGAGAAAGCCCGTAGATTGTACTGTGCACTCAATGTTTACTATTTCAATACCTTGTCAGTACCGTCCTTATCGCCAATAAAGTCTTTTCCCTCCACCCTCCAGGATGTGAAGTGATAGCTGTGAATACCCGCTCCACAAGCCAAACCTTTATTTATAAATGTGATGCAGTTCTCTGTACCCTTCCCTTGGGTGTGCTGAAGCAGCAGCCACCAGCTGTTCAGTTTGTGCCACCTCTTCCTGAATGGAAAACATCTGCAGTCCAAAGGATGGGGTTTGGCAACCTTAACAAGGTAACTTGGCCTGGGCACCTCTATACCCATTGTACAAAGACCAGTCTTACTACTCTCCGCTCAGAGAGAATAGGGGTCTGCATTTGTGTGCATTTTGCTGTGCTCTCATCTCTGATTACAGGGTGAGGCCCGTCAGTTCATTCACTTCACTGCCTGATTATATAGCCATGAAGATTTACTCTTTGGGGTCACTTTGCAATCCCAGGCCTACAAAAAGAGAGCTCTAAATGTTGTCCTAAGTAATACATTTGTAATAGGGATTTCTAGGCTTATGTTGAGAGTCGATTAGAGAAGACTTCAGTAAGGTCTGAGGAAGAAGAACTTGTGTTGAGGCACAGCTGTTCTTAAAGCCGTCTTCCCTGGACCCTGTCACCAGCTCACACGCTCCTTTTTACAATAGGTGGTGTTGTGTTTCGACCGGGTGTTCTGGGATCCAAGTGTCAATTTGTTTGGGCATGTTGGCAGTACCACTGCCAGCAGGGGTGAGCTCTTCCTCTTCTGGAACCTCTATAAAGGTAACTGCTTTCCAGTTCTGATCTTTTTCATATGTAAGGAGTAGAGAATTAGGAATATTCTGGTTTTTCTCAAATATATGTGTCTTGATTTTTCATTAACTCAACAAACAATTTCTGAAATCCCTTCTAGGTGGTGGGAATATGGGGAAAAACCCCTGCCTTCAAGGAGCTCACAGCCTAGCTGGGGGTACGGTGAGGAGCTAGGCAGTCTCAGAACAGGGCAGTAAGTAGAGTGGCAGGGAAAGCCCAGAGCCCTGCAAAGGAGAGCAAAGGAAGACCCGGCCCAGCCGGAGGGACAGCCGCAAGCTGCCTGGGAAGTCATCGCCAGACTTGTGTATCTGACTTGCCCCTGAGTCTTTGATCACTTTCCTTAGGATGTATTTATCAAACTCCTACCTCCTGTTTTGCTTTCTTCTGTAATTGGATTGCTCTTAATTCTATATAGAGCTAAAAAAAAAAGTATGTTTAGACCCAACCTCATTCCAAGAAAAGAATGTATGACATTCTGCTGTGAGCAGTGTGAAGAGGCATGGCTTTCCCTGAGCGCATTGCTTTCCGATGACAGTGGAGTGCTCTTTCCCTTTCCCCTCCAGGCCAGCAAGTCCTGTCAGTGCCAGCCTCACTCTCTCTCAGACCTATTTCCTTCTTTTCCACTGCCCACCTCGCAGTCAAAGCCACTCTCACCTCTTACCTGCTCAGTTGCCGGTAGTCACTAACTGCTTATCCCTGCTTCTGTCTTTTGACGGCTTTCCATTATCACGGCCATTAGGAAGGCCCGCACAATCTAGCCCTTCTCTTCTACTTCAGCTTCCTCGTTGTCTGTCTCCTCCCCACCCCTTCCTGGGCTCCAGGCACACTCCTCTGCACTCCTGGAATCCTGCAGTGCACATGTCCTGTGGCCTGGGCCTCGAGAGCCTTTATGTTGATTCTCTTCCTTCCCAACGTGGCGTACTCTACCTCCAGCCTTTAGGTCTTGACCTAAATGTCACTATTTCAGAGAGGACTTCCAGGACACACATACCCCTACTGCCTCAAATCTCAATTAAGTCCCTGTATTATTTTCTCTGTATCCTGTGTTTTTCTTCACAACTTTTATCACAGTTCAAAAATATTTTTATCTGTGTGATTATCTGTTGATCTATGGAGTATACAGTCTCTAGCTTTTATATCCCTAGGATCTAGTACTGTGCGTATCACATAAGCCTGTTGCATAAATACTCACCAAATGGGTGAGTCAAGGTGGTGATGGGCTTGGAGGGGCCTGGGGTAGCTGAAAGGATGTAGCCCTTGTCATGGAGCTCTCGAAGGGGGCAGGGCTAAGAATGCTGTGCCTAAATCTAGGGATACTTCTTAGTTTTCTTTTGTTAGCGAAGTCCGAAATTCTATCTTTAGGACATCTGTGTTCTGCAGAGCTATAAGTGGTGAAATACATGAGTCACACTTCACTCACTGTAGTTTACCTAGCATGAGTGGTGCATGTCTGTCTATTGATCATCAGATTTCAGAGTGCCGAGAATAATGTGGGCCCAATAAAGAGGTTCTTGAGAAAAGTCTTTAGGAAAACCCTGGAATTGTCCTTTCTGTTTCCCTAGCTCCAATACTGTTGGCACTAGTGGCAGGAGAAGCCGCCGGCATCATGGAAAACATAAGTGATGATGTGATTGTTGGCCGATGCCTGGCCATTCTCAAAGGGATTTTTGGTAGCAGTGCAGTGCCCCAGGTAAGTAAGTGGGTGGGGGCAGACGGGGATCTGGGGTTCAGATTGACACAGGATCTGACATTTTCTCTTAAGTTGCAGCATAGCTTCTTGGTCAAGACACTTTCAGCCCAAATGAGAGGTGTGTGCTGGGTTTACATGAATGCTAATGCTTGGCGTTCATGCCCTAAGTGTGGGATTCAGAAGAGCCCCCAGTACGTGAGCTGGGGGATTGAGAAGGCTGTCGGCTGCATTTCTCGGCTTGCCTTGTCCGTTGTCTCTGCTTGTGGGATTACACCTCCATCAGCACCCCACCTTTTGGACAGTGTCCAGACTCCCTTAGGGAAGTCTGAAAGGACTCTCTTGGTACTTTTTTCTGTCCTTTAGGCCCATTGAAACACTATTAGACCTTGCAGTTCCTTGGAAAGGAGGTATATTAATGCTTCATGTGAGTTTATGAAAGAGGTTAAAGGTCAAGTCCTGGGTAGATCTCTGGATTCACAGACTGGAAGGCAGCAAGGCAGCCTCCGTGCCGTCGCAAGGCATTCCGTACTGTTGAAAAGCAGCAGCGTTCCTCACTTGGCTAAGTGATTCATCTCATGCATGTGGCCTCTTTGTCTCTCTCACTTGTAGCCCCACCCACCACAGTTTTTCCATCTTTCAGGGATGACTGGTAGTTCTTCGTGTCCAGTTAATAACTTCTGCTCATGGTTTTTCCTTCAGCCCAAGGAAACTGTGGTGTCTCGCTGGCGCGCTGATCCCTGGGCCCGGGGCTCCTATTCCTATGTAGCTGCAGGATCATCTGGAAACGACTATGATTTAATGGCTCAGCCAATCACTCCCGGCCCCTCAATCCCAGGTGCCCCGCAGGTGAGAAGCCGGCAGACTGTACTTGGGCTTGTTAGGAGAGAGGCCAGGATCTCGGTGAAAATGATGCCACTGATTGTTTGACATTTTAGTTGTTCTGTCCTTGACCCTTTTAGACAACTAAGAGCAGAGGAAAAGGGAAGAGGAATAGTATTTGTGTCTGATTTCTCACATTTTGACTTCGTAATCTAGGTAGTCTATGCTGGGAATGGAAGAGTCCAGAGTATAAACCAAGTACTTTTTCCTTATTCAGATTTTTGTCCCTAAAAAACAAAACCCAAAACATTTTTAATTGAACCCCATTTTGAAATAGCTTATAGGATTGTTGCAGGGTCCCAATTCACTAGGGGCCTCCAGAGCATGCCCCTGAGAAATAACCTTGGGTCCTTATCTAGACAACGCCAGACCCTGCTTCAGAGTAGTAAGGGTCCCTTAGGACCCTGTGGTAAGGAATGCCTGCCCTGTACTGAGGCAGAGGTGTTCCTGACTAAGAACAGATGCTGTGTTCTCTATGGTTCCGTGTAGTCAGGAACCCCCTCCCCCCAGTAGGTACTGCATGAGGCAAAGGAAGCTCTAGAACTGAGTATCCCCAAGAGTTCAACCAAAAATTAAGAACAGATGCAGTTAAGCATCACCCTAGAACTAAGGCTGGGCTGGATTTTATTGTCTCACTTCTACTTCTGTCAGTTCTAGGAGATTGCATGCTCATGAGAGAGAGCCTTTTTTGGTAGAAAGACAGACAAGCAATGGGGTGGGGGGGGGGGGGGGCGGGGGCAGGTTAGCCTTTAAAGGCCAGCAGGAATTTGGCGGCTCAAACGCAACAAGAATAAAGGTCTGTTTGCAACCTGCTGATTTTCTTTTCATTTTTTTCCTGAACTAGCCAATTCCACGACTCTTCTTTGCTGGAGAACATACAATCCGTAACTACCCAGCTACAGTCCATGGTGCTCTGTTGAGTGGGCTGCGAGAAGCAGGAAGGATTGCAGACCAGTTCTTGGGGGCCATGTACACCCTGCCTCGCCAGGCCACACCAGGCGTCCCTGCACAGCAGTCCCCAAGCATGTGAGACAGACGCGCTCTAAGGGAGAGGCTGACATGCGTGTCTTTTGCTGCGTAAGGAAAGCTCTTCTGGCAATACTAGATTCCGCTGGGAAACTCACCTGGGTGTCTGGGCTCCCTAGCAGCTGCTGGTGCGCACGCTGCTCAGCTGGCCAAGGGGCTTGTCTGGTTTTGATGAAGGAGGGTGCCTCCTCTGAGTGACTTAGTGTCCGTTAGTGTGGAGGCCTGTGTTCTTCCTAAAGACTGAGGCGCGCAAGCGCTGTGGGAGAACGTTAGTCTCTTGGTGTAGGGTGGTTTTTTTTTAATATTTTGAGAATAAAACTTCATATAAAACTAGTCCTATCACTTTTTTGTTTTTCCTTAGGGTTAAAGTTGTATACAAGAACAGAGTGTTATTCCTTTGGAAATACCAGTTTTATGCATGTTTAAATAAGGGGGATGTTTATATAAAGGAGAAAAATAGTTGGGTCAGGTCAGAAGATAGGGCTGCAGGGGTGGGATTCTCACAGAAGCAATGGGCCTCCTGGTCTGGGCTGGACTTGCCCACTGGGTTGTGGGGTGAGTGTGTGCCAAAGATGTGAAACTGCAGGTCAAGCACGGGGACATTAGGAAACTGAATTTTCAAGCTAAAACACAAGACTGGTTTGGGTGGGTCTCTGGCAGACCATTCTGTCTTTATTCCCTAGATTCCCTCCGTGGGTACGTGCTAACTTTCCATTTCTCTACAAAGTATTGGTATTAAAGTTTTGGGAAGTGTTAAATAAGGAAAAGATCACAGATTTAGGGAACTTAGCTGATATATTAGTTTCCTGTTGGTGCTGTAACAAATTCCTGCTGCGTGCTGAGGGAGGATTCCATTTCCTTGCCTTTCGCAGCTTCTAGTGGCTGTATTCCTGGGCTCGTGGCCCCCTCCCTTCCGAAGTATGTTACTCCAGTCTTGCTTCCAGCGTCACCTCCTCTTGTTCTGGAGTCAGGTCTGCCTACGTGTCCCTCTTAGAAGGACACTTGTGATTTCATTGCAGAGCACCCAGATCACCTCCCCATCTGAGTCCTTAATCACATCTGCACAAGTCCCTTTCGCCATGGAAAGTGGAAACATTTTTACAAGGGACTAGTACCTGTTCCTTCCCAAGGGCTCCTAACAAACACATTGTTACTATGAATGCATGGACGTCATCTGCTTCTGCAAATTGGGTTTTACTTGTGTTAGTTCTTCCCTATAGTTAGTCTAAGTGAGGTTTCATTCTGGGTAATATTTAAGGGACATGACCTTGTGGGTCTGGTTGGATGAAAATGAAAAGGGTGTTTGTTTTTCTTTTAGTCTTAGAATGAATGACGGCAGTGGGGAAAATGTGCACACCAGGCTGCGGGGCAAGTGGTGACTGATGCATGGGGAGTACACGGACTGTGGGCTGCTGCCTGTATGTGAGCCCCAGCTCTGCCGTTAACGTGATTGCCTCGGGGGGTTGGGGTGTCTGGCCAGTGGTAGGTACTTTTTAAAGAGTTTTTGGTTTTTAAATAAATGGCATAGGCAGCTTGAGAAACAGACGATCGTTTGTTTTTTGGGTGTGAAACAAACAGGTAAGCCTAAAAATAAAATGTAGCAATGAGATAGCTACTAAATGATTCTAACTCCAGTCCAGTTATGTAGGTCCTAGGCATGTCCTTTTCCAAGCCTTAGCCGTTTCCAGTCCTTACAGCATCAGTAATTGGCTGAGAATTTTAAATAAAATACAGTGAAATATACTAGCTGCACGAATGCAAAGAAAACAGTTGTACGCAGAGATGACATCAACAGAAATGGCATCACTGACTCACACTCACACAGAGCACATGGGAACGAGGGAGCTTTATTGGTTACATATTGTGCTGCAGAGCCAACAGACAGCATTAGAGCCAGAGGACACATGCAGACAGGCAGCTTCAGCTCTACACATGCACCCAAGGAGTCCTGAGTCACCGCACATGGCTTTGCCCTGGTTCCAGGGACAGGGTCTGGCCTCCTTGGTCCCATGCTTGGAGCAGGAATGTAGAAGCTGCTGCACCTAGACTCCAAGGGGCAGGAGTGAGACCAGAGCACCTGCCTGAGCAAGTAGGTGTGGACCGGCAGATACTGATGTCCCCTAGCAAAGGGGCCTATAATGCAATAACAGTGTGAGGGCTACTTCCCTAGCCCTCCCAATCTTTAAAATACAAAAAAATAGACTTTATTCTCTTAAAAATACATTCCATTCAGTACATGTTCTGAGCTGTGAAGCAGCAGGAAAATAGGGCCCCTTTCCTATGATCTTGGTTGTGAGGCTATTCGGAGAACCCTGGTCCCCACTGGGGGTATTCAAAAGATAATGCCTAAAAGCAGCTCTTCCAAAGCAGTCTTGTCAGAGTAACAACAGAAAACCCCACACCAGCAAAGGCAGCTAGGGACCCAGACGCAGGGTCCCTGTTCCTTTACTGGGAAGTGGTAGCACTTGGCACTAACCCGCTAAATGTAAAGAACTAAAACTGCCCCAGGATGACAAGTCCAAGATCAACACCGACTCCTGCACTCCATGAGGGGGATGATTTATGTGCACGCTTGCCTGGGGCTGAGGCTGGAGTCCCTGGCCCCACTGCAAACCCTTTTAACCCACACTGCAACTGCTCCAGTGCCCCTCAAAAGCAGAAACAGCCACGGCTGCTTGGCCCACCATGGCTGCAGCTTTCTCTGGTTGGTTTCGGTATCCAAGTGGTGAGAGACAGGCGGCAGCAGGTGGGACAGACCAGCTCCTGGCACTTAGGCAGCTCTGCTTCCTCCGCCCAAGCAGCCCTGGAGAGCCAGGTTCCCCAGCCTCACTCAGAAGCCTCCTGCAGCTGGACGCCTGCCAGGAAAACTGAGTGAGAGCCGAGCTGCAGAAGAGGTCTGTCATGAAGTGGGTTTGCTGCCTGGGACAGTGGGGACATTTGGCTTGATTAGACAACTGTTCAAATACCAGGTCTCTCCTTTATTTGGACATTCCCTCCAGGACCCCTGATGGTGAGGCCTGGGTCCAGATGGTCACACCTAGGTTGCTTTTTAGAAATGTGCCTTCCAACTTTGGAATTTGAGAGCCAGCCTTGCCAGCCATTTGAAGGCCAGAGGAACTGAACCTCCAGCCTCCACTTGCTATTACAAATGGTATTTCCTGCAATGCTGAGGACATTTAAAAATAAAATCTATTTTACAGCGGTTCTAGAAAGTGTGCAGATTAACAAATAAAATATTTATCCTGAAACAATTGTTACAAGCAAACCCTATTGCACTCAGATTTTAAGATAGCAGCCCCAGCAAGAGGGTACTACAGCTGTCCTCTTCCACAGAGCATTTTGGGTAGTGGTAGATGGTGGTGGTGCTGAAATGTGGAAAGATCCAGACTTTGGCACCAGGAGCTACAGCACCAGAATCCAGGGCTCCAACGCCCGAGGGCGAGCATTATTGGCGAGATCTTTGTAGGCATGGCTTGGCACCCTTCTGTTTCCATCAGCAGAGATGAGCCACAGACGTAGTTTGCTGTACCCTCAGTTGACCACCACAGAGGTCGGTTTCCTTTGGACTCTCAGGGTTGCCAACCAGTGAAGAATGACAGGTAGGCTGCAGGTGAGCGCTTGCAGCCTTGAGCAAGCTAGATTTTGGCCAGTGACCCAGGAGAAGCAGCAGGAAGAGATTTTGAAAACAGCATCTTAGATTGAGTATCTGAGGCAGCGGTGTGGAGGAAAGGCAAGCCACATGACAATGCCCTTAGATTGGCAAGACTCTGGAAAGTGGAAGTGTGAGCAAAACATTCCTGTTCCTAAAAGTCACGCAGGTGCCCCCAAGCCTCCTCCAGGATCGCCACGTCTGATGCAGACGAGGACAAGACGACCGCTGGTTCCCACACTGAGTGGAGGCAGAGAAGACAACTCGGGAAGCGCAGGAACAGGAGACACACCAGCGTACGTTATGGAAAGCACCTGGCCTGAAAGCCAGGAGATGCTGTGTGGCATTGGGCAAGGCTGGTGCCAAAACGGGCTGCAGAGAACATTGCAACTAACTCTTCACTACACAGACTGGAGAAATGAGGCTGGGGAGGCTGCTCTGAGCTCATCCTCATGGCATTAGAGCATGGGGAAACTGGGAAGAATAAGGCCTAGAAAAACAAAGCCAGGGAGGAGGACGTGTTCCCCAAACCCATTTGGATGATACCTTCCAAAAGCAAGAATCACCCCCACAGGATGGTGGAAACAGAAGAATCGTACAAGGCCAGATTTAAGACCCTAAGAGACCATCTATTTCAAAGAAAACATTTTACAGATGGGGAAATCGAGACCCTGAGAGGACAACGACTTGCCCAAGGTCACACAGCAAAGAACGAAGCCATGGAGAAAACTTCGCTTTCCTGACTCCTAGCCCGATGCTCTGTGAGGGAAGAGGGTCTGCTGAAAGGGGATCCTTTGAACTGAGGGAAACTACAGACAAAGCAGCGCCAAGGACATACGGTTCTTTAACTTCCCCATGTGAATGGTATAAGGAAACGAATCGATTTTTATTTATGTGGCTTTCTAAAAGGTTTGCTACATTTTGAACTATATTAACCTGGGGCTCCCGGTGGGCATGTATTACCTTTTCCTCCAACGAAGTCATCATCATGAGAGTTGGTTTGCAGGCATCACGGGCCCACTTCCGTAGGAATGCATCAGCTTGGTAAAGTGCGACAGCTCCTCCGTGGGGCACGGAGGAGGAGGAACAAAGTCCATGCCTTTCGTGGAGCTATTGCTTTGTGGAGTGACTAAAGGGAAATCGCTTCCTCCTGTCCACTTTCCCCCTTGCTGGGCGCTTCCTAGAAGGCAGAGTATGCTGGGTCAGGCCCAGTTAAGTCTGGGAATATTCCAAAGCTGGAAATGACGAAGTCAGCCTGAAGTCTCCCGCCACAGGACAGGAGCAGGCAATGCCAGCAGCATTATTGGTGCCCAGGGAAGGAGATGCACGAGGCTTGGGCACTTCCAGGTGCCTTTGGAAGGTGAGCAGAGAGATGGGGGCTTGGGAGAGGGACGATGTCATTCCAATAGGTGGGTACCCGTGTGCTCTGCCCCCAGGAAACAATGGTCAGCCGGGGGGCCTGGTCAGAGAAGCTTTAACCTAAAGAGTAGTCCCATAATCCCTTAGAGGCAGCACAGGCCTCTTCTGCCATAAAAGTCTGAGGAACTCCAGAGGGAAAAAGAATGGAGGCCCCTAGAGGGAGCTGATGGCTGGTAAGTCTCAGTGGGTACTTAGGCCCCTAGGACACACGAGGAATGAAGTGGATGCTGTGAGGAGACTAAGAAATCAGAACATGAACCACACAGAGGGGCTGCCCTATGACACGGGAACAACCCACCAAGAAGCAGAGAAGAGCTTTTGCCTGCTGTCATGTGGTGGGGATACAAGGGCTTTCTATATCTTTCCCTGTTTGGGGGCCAGAATGACCCATCCTACCTGGGGGACAGGGACAAGGAGAGAGGACTCATGCGTCAGGGAAGGCTGGGCCCAGGTGACTATGTCCAGCTTGTAGTTTCTGATCCCCTCTGGCCAACTGGCAAAGAAGACCTGAGCCACAGCTGGCTCTCTGCTCCAGTCTCCCAGCCAAGACCTGGTGTCTGTCTAGCCCACGTAACACCTTGGATCCTTCATAGGGCGGGAAGGTGGAGGAGCTGAGGAGCAGGAGCAGAGGAGACAGCAGACCTCAGCCGGCTGGCTCAGTTCTCCTCAGCACAGGGCCTGGTTGGCCGTAACCGTTCCTCGGCCCGTCCTTGCCCAGGCTCTGGCAGCCCCTGCTTCGCAGGCAGTTCAGACCGTTCCAGAGAGTTGTGCAGTCGCCTACAGGCACTGAGTGTATAATCATCACCTTCCTCCTGTGCCAATAAATGACAAAAGTGAGCTGTGGAGGACAATCACAGTGAGTAGCAGGATGCCCTGACTCCCCCCACCCCAATGGTCCTCTCCAAGCTGGCAAAGGGAGATGAGCACACAGTTCATAGTATAACTGCAAAGATACGCTCTGGCCTGAGGACAGGCCAGGATAAAGGTCCTTGGAAATCAGGGTGGACTACGAGCTCCAAACTGCTGGGAGCTCCTGGAGTAGAGTGGGAGGCTCAACAGAACAGGAGCCCTAGAGAGGACAGGGCCTGGAATGGGGCACAGAGTGGCCCCCATACAGGTAGGGCCAGCAGTCCTTGAGTTCTGCACAGGCAGGCCGCATGCTTCTGGGGCGAGAACCATTCCCTTGGGGGCGGGGGGAAGTCCGCTGGAAAGGAAGCTGGCTGGCTCTTTCCCTCCTTCTCACCTATAAACCATCACCGAAGTTCACATGCTGCCCTTTTCTATCCCATCCTGCCCCTCGTCCTCTCTCTCAGATACCCAAAACTTCAGGGGCCCAACACCCGTCTTCGCGCTCCTCTTCTACAGAATTCTGCTTTTTTAATGTTCCCCTTGGTCCTCCCAAGCAAATGCAGATGGAGTATGAGTGAGCAGTCAGGTGGGCAGGGTGGAAAGGACGCTGCGTTTAGAGACAGGAATCCTGGATTTGAATCTTAACTCTTCCAGTCATTCACTTGGGTGGCCCTGCGGAAGGCACTTTGTGTTTCCAGCTCTGTTTCTACGTGTAAAAAATGGGACAGGACTGAGACTGAGCTGGTGAGCGGGGAGAGCGCGGTCCCGTGTTAAGTCCCCTGTAAAGGCTTACGGGGCTTTTCAAGTTAACACAGCCACCTCCTGTGGAAAGAAGGGAGCAGTGTCTAGGTCCAAAATGTCCTTCGTCATCACAGGCTCCACATCTAAAAGACACTCCCGGGGGGCTTCCCTGTCACATACTACTATGACCTTCAACTAAGGAGGTGGTTCCAGAGTTATCTGTCCTGTGATGAGCCAAACTGAACCAGTCCGGCTCTCACACTGAGGATATACTGGGCTAGACGGGTGTCTGAGGCAAAAGAAAGGGGCGCTCAGGAGTCAAGCTTATAAAGGAGGCCCAGTGGAAGCCCGGGCCCTCCTTGTCCCTTACATGCCAGCAGCTGACAAGGATCTGCTGCCTAAACTGAGGCGGGCAGGAACTCGCTTGCCTGGCCCCCTCTCCGTGCTCTACAGAAGAGCCCCCAGCTTCCTCCTCACCTCGAGCTGCGCAGCAGCTGCAGCTGGTTCCTGGGCTTCCAGGTGCTGCTCTGGGGGCCGTGAGGGGAGCTCCTGTGGCTGCTCTGGCAAACCCAGAGGATGGAGGCCGTCTCTCTCTCCTTTTTGTGTGGCCTTCATATATGAAGGCAAAATGGAGGAGATAAATTGGGATAAAGATTTTGGAAATGCCTGCCACTCTCAGCCCAATATCACCTTCAGGGTACTTTCTTCTTCCCGCCTTAGCTCTGAGCAACCCACTTGTACCCAGTGTTTCCCAACCCCATGGTCTCCATAAGACTGAGTCACACAGGCCAGGGCAGAATAAAGGAGAAAAGGGGGAAGTGAAAGGAGGGGGAAGGGAGAGAGAAGAGGCAGGGGAGAGGGAGAGAGGGAAACAAGTGCGACGTACCATGCCAGCTGAGTGGTTCCAGGCTGCGGCCGGGACGGCATCTCCTACCCGATTCCGGCGAGTGAGCACCTCGGACACGGTGAGGCTGCTTTGGGTCCTTCTGGAGGTGAGCTCAGGGGCTTCCCCCGAATTTCCCACCCTTCGAGCGCCCTGCTCAAAAAGGTGTGGCCTGGGCTGTTCAAGGTCTGAACAGTCTGTGGAAGACCTCTGGGTGTAGGCGTTGCTGGGCTCCACGTTTTTAACTGCTCGAGTTAGGGGGTCTTCTAAAGAGTTCAAGTCTCGCCTGCTCTTCCAGGCATTCCGCACAGTGACATGTCTGGCATCTGAGGGGCCCACTTCTGAAGGGGCACTATGGCTTTTCCACCTGATTGTCTCCACTGGGGGTGCATGGCTGTTCCTCTCCACAGGATCCGACGGCTTGATGATAATGCTGCTCCGCGAGACCACTGTTTCTGGCCTGTTCTTCAGGGACGCATCTCCTGCTCCTTCAGCTTCTGTAAACTGCAGGGTGATGTCATGTTTGTGAATGGAGAGCTCAAAGGGAGAGCTGACGTGGTTGCTAACTGACGTGAGCTCTGGTGGCCCAACCTGGATGTTGCTGGTGGAGGTGTGCCTCTCCCGCAGGCCCTCGCCTGGGTTGGCTCTGGGGCTGCCACTGTCAGAGGGGTAGATGGTAATGCTGCTTGTCACTTTGTTTGGCCCTGGCCAAACAGAGGTGGAGGTGGATTGCTGTTTCTCTAATGCGGCCTCAGTTCCAGATCCTCCCATAATTTTTTTCACATCCTTATCAACGATGATAGGTTTGATGACGGCCCTGGACCGCAAGGCCTCTCTGGGGCTGAAGGGGCGCTGGCTTTTTACCCCAGCACCATTGGCATCCGGGAACTCCACGGCATTGGTGGAGGCTCTCACTGGCTTCACAGATTCATTTTCTGCCCCAGCATCTTTATCATTCTCAAACAGGGCAGCTCTGAGTCCCCCGCGGGATCTGGCTTTTTCTCTCGAGTTGAGCTGTTGTCTGGGCTCTGGCTCCGGAGTGATGGTTGTGTTTACCAACTTGGCCGTAACAAGAGACACCACGTCCACATCATCATCTGAGTCTGGCTTCTCTCTGCCACTGGATTTGATGACTCGACACCTCAGGGCCTCATGCTGACTGCTGTCTTCCATCACAACTGCTATAGGTTGATCAACTCCTTTATTTGGGGTTGAAAAGCCCTGAAGGATGTTCTCTTGGCTTCTGGAGCTATAAGGATACTTTGATAAAAGTGCAGCCTTGGCATTTGCGGAAGTGGTATCAGCCTCCGGGCCACTGGCAGCCTTTCTGCCCTTAGAGAGTCCTTCTGAGGAAGATCTTCGAGATGAGGCCAGAGCTCCAATGGTCTTAGAACTGCCAGAGTCTGAGGCCTGAGTGACTTGGCTTCCACTGCCAGGCCCCTGCCCCCGCCTGCCAAAGAGGGCCTCAGCAGAAGCGTCCGAAGCCTTGTCAGCTCTACCCAGTGTGTCGTTGGGAACGGATCCGTGAGTGGTCTCACTAAACGTTCGTGTTGTCTTCTCTACCTTTCCCTTCAGCCCACTCTCAGTACCTGGCTTGGGAGTTCCCTTCCAAGCTTTACTGTGCTCCTGAGCCGCGGGCGGGTAGCGGCTGAGCACAGACGGCTGCTCCCTGCACTTCTTCCCTTCGCTCTGAGAAGAGCCAGATGCAAATCGGTCTTCAGCCCTCTTCGTGTCCTGGGCCCCGCCGTCCGCCCCCGCCCCAGGGTTGGAAGCTCTGGTGGTCCTCCTCGCGGTGAGACTGGGCGAGGAGGCCTGCCTGTTGCTCAGCGGGTAGTTCTCGTTGTTGACGGCGAGCTCCCTGTTCCGGTGCCTTTCCCGCCTCTGCTGGGGTGACAGCTCCCGGGGCGCGTGCCTGGACACAGGCACCTCGCTCCCGAGGCCCCTGGACTTAGTCCTCTCGTGCCTGCCCTTGCTGGACAGGAAGGCCTCCTCTCCCTCCACCTCCCCGTTCTCTAGCTCCTTCTGCTTCTTGATTTGTAGCTTTATCTCCTCCAGCTGGCTGGCTAAGAGTTTGTTTTTATTTTGTTCACTTAGGTAATTGTCCTGAAGGTCATTATTTTTGGCCTTCATTTTCTTAAGCTCTTCTTCCAAAGATTCAAAGTGTTTGATTTGTGTCTTAAGTTTCTCGATCTCTTGGTTAAGGTCTTTGACTTTATTGTCTTCCTGATTTCGGTTCTTCTCGTTTTCTGACTTGTTTCTTGTTTCATTCTCCACTTGCTTTAGATAGTCCAGACTGCCCTTCCTCCTCGACTCTTTGGACGGGAGTGTGGAGGAGATGCCGTCCTCGATCCGCAGGTCGTTCCTGTCTAGGAGATTCGAAGCATTCCTTGTGTAATCTCGGTTCATTTTTTTGTTCTGTTCCAGTTTTTGAGTGAGCTCTTTTATCAGTTTCTCATTTTCTTTCTCCTTCTCATTCAAGTATTTTCTCTCACTTACAAAGCTCAGAGTTAATGATTTCAGCTTTTCCAACTCTGACACTAAACTCTGCTCAGTTTTACCCAGGCGGTCCTCGGAAGATTCCAGTTCTTTCACTTTGACCCTGAGCATTTCCAGCTCCGAGGAGATTTTCTTTGTCAGGTTTCTCTCCTCGTTCAGGCTCAAACAGAGTTGGGTACAGTCATTCTTACTCCTGCTGAAGGCCTCCTCTAGCTTCTCCAGTTCAGCCATTCGTTTCTGAAGCTGCTCAATCTCGGCTTTCAGCTCCCGGGTAAGGTTTTCCTCCTCTTCAAGTTTCTCCTTCATCAGCTGGCACAAATCCTCCGCTCTCTTAATTTCCTCGTCTTTGCCCTCGATCCTCAGCACTCGCTGGCGCAGCACTTCGATCTCGGCCAACATGCTGGAGTTGCTGCCTTCGGCCTGTATCACCTTGTCCTGGAGGTCCAGGAGCTCATCCTCCGCTTTCTGGAGGTTTTTTGTGGCTTCCTCCAGCTCATCAAGGCGGCGGCTTAAACTCTGTAACTTAAACCGCAGGTGGCGGCTAGAGGCAGTATCTTTGTAGCTTGTAAATTCGGCCATGTCTACTGCCAGCCAATGTGGGCTCCTAGAGGCACCCAATTCCACTCGAGGGGATGAGAAATGGTTACCTTTCTCTTGGCATCCACGACCTTCTTTGGCAGCTGGAGATCATTATCAGTCTATGGGAGGAAAGCAGAAAGCATGTCAGGCCGCAAATCTATTTGATCTGGGATCTGGGATTCAGATCCCAGCTGTGAAAAGAGCTCCTGAATATAGTTCTGTACCTAGAACATAGCAGGCGCTCAGATTTGTTGAATGGATGAATTTGAATAAATCTGCAGGAAAACACAGCTTCTCTCTGGCTGATACTGAACTGGTAAGCAGTTTCCCCCTATGAAGAATGCCACCAGTGGCAGCAGGGCAAAAAGACACAGAAGAAACGCTTTGTTTCTCATGGCAGCTCCGAGAAAATCTTTACCGTTTGCCACCTGCATAATCTCAGGAGAGTCATTAACTTTTCTACAAATCATTAAATCAACAGCCTTGGTTTTACTTAGCTTTAAAATGGGGGCAATGATGCCTACCATACCCCTCCCCAGTACTGTCCTGAAATAATGCATGGACAGCTCTTGGTAACAAAGCAGTAAACAATCCCAACTACAGCTTCAGGGAAAGAAGTAAACCAGTTAACAAAAAGCACCTCCCTGACACAGGGAAATAACAAGACCCGGGCTCTGTCAGAGGAGAAAGGAAGGGCTGTGTCCCAGAGAATTTATAATCTTGGGTCTGCCCTCTCTTGAGTTCAGGATTCAAATGGACACCACCTTAGTGGTCTGGGATCAACCCGCCCTCACTGAGAATCTAACCTACAATGGTCTCCGCCTGCTAACAGCCCTGGGAAAGCCTGTTCACCTCCCAGAGGTAAACAAAAATACTCTGGGGAGAGAGACTCCCTACCGAGGTCACACAGGAGTCCCACAGACGAAGTCCTGCTGACGCCGAGTCTACAGTCCCAACTACACAACACATAAGGGCCAACCTGCACTATGGCTGACAAAGGAGGTCTGCACCAGTGAGCTCGAAGTCAGTGCGACGGCCTGGAGACCGTAATGAAGTGCTTTCCAGTGTTGCAAGTCATAAAAGAGGGAATCAAAAACAGGAGGCTATCCGCAAAGACAGGAAGATTGAAAGATCAACCAAATAGAATTGCTGGAAATGGAAAGAAAAATAGCAAATTAGATGCAAATGAAGAGAGCATAGTGGTTAGGAAGAGAGATGAGGAAATTACAAAAGGCAGCACAGAGTTAAAAAGACTGAAAAAGTGAAAGAGACGTCAACAGACATGGGGAATAAAACAAAGAGGTCCCAAAATGAGCAAGTTTAACAGGCAGTCCAAAAGGAAGGCACAGAGAGAGGGGAGAGGCAATACTTGAAGAGCTCCCAGAGTCGATGGAAGACACAGAGCCTCATATTCAGAAAGCAAACTGTCAAACAGGCAGGATAAAGATTAAATCTGAACCTAGATACATCATGAGGATACAGCAGAATACCACAAAGAGAAGATCCCATAAAAACAACAAGAAGGGGGGTAAAAAGACAAATATTCTATGAAGAAATAACAACTCAACTGGCTTCTCAGGAGAAATTTTTTCTTTTTTGGCTGAGGATGGTTCACCCTGAGCTAACACCTGTTGCCAGTCTTCCTCTCCTTTGTCTGTGGGCCGCCGCCAGAGCATGGCCACCAACAGAAGAGTCGTCTAAGTCCGTGCCCAGGAACCAAACCCAGGCTACCGCAGCGGAGCACACCGAACTTAACCACTAGGCCACTGGGGCCAGCCCTCAGCAGAAACTGGTAAGTAGATGTCAAGAAGAAGAAAAAAGACATGGTAGTATCTTCAAAGTTCTAGGAGAAAGTAAGTTTAACCCAGAAGTAAATACCCAGTGAAACTATGAAAGAAGGTACAATTAATTAGAAACACTTTCAGAATAAAAGGAAAATAAAAACCCAAGTGTTTATTATTCACAGACCCTCACTGAAAGAACTGTTTATGGACGTACTTCAGAATACAGAAAACTGATTACTTAAGGAAAGCATGAGATGCAAAAAGGAATGGTAGGCAAAGAAATTAACCCAAACAAGCACTGATTCAGTTAAACAATAACAAAAATTAATGGGAGGGTTGGGGGCAGGATAAAATCAAAGTGGAGCGAAAAAACTGGACAATAATAACATGCAAGTCATAGAGAGAGAAATCAGAACTCAACGTTCTTAAAACACAGTATTCCTTGGGAAGAGGACAGGTTATTATAACTAAGTTTAGACCTGAAGAGTAGCTATCAATCATATATCTGATAAGACATTAATAAACAATATATAAAGTATTCCTACAACTTAACAAAAAATAACCTGATTAAAAAATGGGCAAAGGACTTGAATAGACATTTCTCTAAAGATGATATCCAAATGCCACAAGTATAGTAAAAGATGCTCAATAATCACTAAGCATTAGGGAGTGCAAGTCAAAATCACAATGAGGAGGGCCAGCCCAGTGGTGTAGTGGTTAGGTTTGCACGCTCCACTTCAGCAGCCTGGGGTTTACAGGTTTGGATCCTGGGTGTGGACCTAGCACCGCTTGTCAAGCCATGCTGCTGTGGAGGCGTCCCACATAAAATAGAGGAAAACTGGCTCAGCAGCAATGATCCTCACCAAAAACAAAATCACAATGGGGGGGTCCAGCCCCAGTGGTTAAGTTCAGCACGGCCTGCTTTGCCGGCCCAGAGTTGGTTCCCGGGCTTGGACCTATAGTGCTCTGGTAGCAGCCATGCTGTGCTGGTGGCCCACATACTAAAAGGAAGATGGTTACTATCAAATAAACAAAAAATAAGTGTCAGTGAAGATGTGGAGAAACTGGAAACCCTTGTACACTGTTGGTGGGAAAATAAATGGTACAGTTACTAGGGAAAACAGTATGGTGCTTCCTCGAAAAATTAAAAGTAGAATTACCATGTGATCCAGCAGTTCCACTTCTGGGCACAGATCTAAAAAAACTGACAGCAGAGTCTCAAAAAGATATTCGCACACCTGTGCATAGCAGCATTACTCACAACAGGCAAAAGGTGGAAGCAACCCAGCAAGGGATGGATGGATACACAAAATGTGGTATATACATTAACATATTATTCAGTCTTAAAAAGGAAGGAAATTCTGTTGAGGAGGCACGGAGCAAAATGGCGGGGTGAGCTGACCCGGGATTCTCTCCCCTCCAAAATACAACAAAAGATTGGAAGAACTGAATTTCAGAGAATAAACATAATGCCAGCTCGTTAGAGACCTACAATACCAAGAAGGCGGAGATCATAAACCTTGCTTTACACCTTCGGAGGCCCTGGAACGGTAGGAGAGAACATCGCTCCCTCCCCTAGAGTCTGCGATCGCTGCGGCGCGGGTCGGGAAGGAGCGAGGGAGGGGCCACACGACTGGGGATCATCCAGGACTCCTGCCGCTGATTCAGTGGAGACCCGCTGACAGGGGGGAGAGCTTCCGTCCGCGAGGACCCTATAAATCAAGGGCCTTGGGAGACCAGAGAACAGAACTGATCTGAACCCAGACCGGCGCGTGTGAGTAACAGCCCCTCCCCCCCCCAGCAAAGCCAGTGGGCGCAGCCATCTTGCCCCAAGGTGGAGAGCTAACATGCCGCTCTCGACCCCCATCTAGTGGCGACAGGCTGTAACTGCAACTGAATTCTACCACCATGAGAAAAAACCGCTCCTCTACCATCCAGCAATTTATAAAAGCCCAGACCAGAAGGAAAACAATAAAAACATAGAATTAAGTCCTGAGGACTTGGAATTAGGTAAACTCAGTGATAATGAATTCAGAGCTGCTATAATCAAAAAACTCAATGAGGTAGAGAGAAAGATAGAGAAACAAGCCGAGTTCTGGAGTTACTTCACAAAAGAGATTGAAATCATAAAGAAGAATCAAACAGAATTACTTGAGATGAAAAACACAATGGACCAGATAAAACAGAATACGGATTCCCTGAATGCCCATGTAGACAACATAGAGGAGAAAATTAGCATAATCGAGGACAGACAGGCTGAATGGCACCAGACAGAGGAAGAAAGAGAACTAAGAATTAAAAAAAATGAGGAAAATCTCCGAGAGATAATGGATTCAATGAGGAGTAAGAACATAAGGATCATAGGAATTCCCGAGAATATGGAAAAGGAAAATGGAGCAGAAAGTGTGCTTAACGAAACTATTGAAGAGAACTTCCCAAATCTAGGGATCAACGGAGAAAATGTGTGTAGAGGAGGGTTTTAGATCTCCTAGATTTGTCAATGTAAAAAGACCTACCGCAAGGCACATAGTAGTAAAGTTGGCAAATAGGAATGATAAGGAGAGAATACTCAGGGAAGTAAGGAAAAAAAAGAGAATAACCTATAAAGGAGCCCCTATCAGACTGTCAGCGGATTTCTCTACAGAAACCCTACAAGCTAGGAGAGAATGGAGTGATATATTCAAAGCTTTAAAGGATAAAAACCTTTAGCCAAGAATACTCTATCCAGCAAGAATTTCCTTCAGATATGAGGGAGAAATTAAATCTTTTCCAGACAAACAAAAGTTAAGGGAATTTGTAACTAAAAGCCCTCCATTACAAGAAATCCTCAAGAAGGCTCTCATACTTGAAAAAAAGAAAAAAGGGAGAAAGGGGACACAAGCCACAGACTAGGGAGACCGATGGATAGAACCAGAACAGGATAGCAAATATTCAACTATAGCATTAGGGTAAAGGGAAGGAAACTACCAAAACAAGGATGAGCTTAGCACTCTAACTACAAATTAATAAGATGAGTTGGAATAAAAAATTAAAATAATTATTTAGGAGGGGAAGAGCAAAGGGTCTAAATCAGTATTGGTCAAGTAGGTAAGAGACCACCAGAGAACAGACTATATTATACACGAGATTCTAAATACAAATTTCAAGGTAGACACTAAAATAAAGTACAGAACAGAGTCACAAATCATAGATAAGGAAAAATCTAAGAAACCCAGCAAGACAAATTGCAGTATTAAATGGGTAATCTAAAGCACACAGGAAAAGAAACACAGGAAAACAAGATAATGAGCGACACATTGACAGCATTAAGTCCACATGCATCAATAATCACTCTCAATGTGAACGGATTGAACTCTCCAATAAAAAGACACAGAGTGGCAAAATGGATTAAAGAACAAGATCCAACAATTTGTTGCCTCCAGGAAACACACCTCAGCCCCAAGGACAAACACAGACTCAGGGTGAAGGGGTGGAGGACAATACTTCAAGCACATAGCAAGGAAAAAAAGGCAGGTGTTGCAATTCTCATATCAGACCAAGTGGATTTCAAAATAAGACAGGTAAAGAGAGACACAGAGGGACAATATATAATGATCAAAGGGACACTTCATCAAGAAGAAATAACGCTTATAAATATCTATGCACCCAACACAGGAGCACCAAGATTCATAAAGCAACTATTAACAGACCCAAAGGAAGATGTTAAAAACAGCACAATAATAGTAGGGGACCTCAACACCCCATTCACATCAATGGACAGATCATCCAGACAGAAAATCAACAAGGAAATAGTGGAGCTGAATGAAAAACTAAAACAATTGGACTTAATAGACATATATAGATCACTCCACCCTGAAGGAGCCGAATACACATTCTTCTCAAGTGCACATGGAACATTCTCTAGGATAGACCATATGTTGGGAAACAAGGCAAGCCTCTACAAATTTAAAAAAATTGAAATAATAACAAGCATCTTCTCAGATCATAGTACTATAAGGCTAGAAATTAATTACAAGAAAAAAGCTGAGAAAGGCACAAAGATGTGGAGACTAAACAACACACTACTGAACAAGCAATGGATCATTGAAGAAATTAAAGAAGAAATAAAAAAATACCTGGAAACAAATGAAAATGATAGCATGCCATACCAACTCATATGGGATACAACAAAAGCTGTATTAAGAGGAAAATTCATCGCAATACAGGCACATCTTAACAAACAAGAAAAATCCCAAATAAGCAACCTTAAAGCACTAACTGAACTAGAGAAAAAAGAACAAATGAAGCCCAAAGTCAGCAGGAGAGAAATAATAAAAATCAGAGCAGAAATAAATACTATTGAAACGAAAAAGGCAGTAGAAAGGATCAATGAGACAAAGAGCTGGTTTTTTGAGAAGATAAATAAAATTGACAAACCACTAGCCAGACTTACAAAGAAAAAAAGGGAGAAAGCTCAAATAAACAAAATCAGAAATGAGCGAGGAGAAATAACAACAGACTCTGCAGAAATACAAGGAATTATAAGAGAATACTACAAAAAACTATATGCCAGCAGAATGGATAACCTAGAGGAAATGGATAAATTCTTGGACTCCTACAATCTCCCAAAGCTCACTCAAGAAGAGGCAGACGATTTGAACAGACCAATCACAAGGAAAGAGATTGAAACAGCAATCAAAAACATCCCAAAGAATAAAACCCCAGAACCAGATGGCTTTCCTGGGGAATTCTACCAAACTTTCAGAGAGGATTTAATACCTATCCTTTTCAAGCTATTCCAAAAAATTAGGGAAAATGGAACACTTCCTAACACATTCTATGAGGCCAACATCACGCTGATACCAAAACCTGACAAGGACACCACGAAAAAGAGGACTACAGGCCAATATCACTGATGAACATAGATGCAAAAATTCTCAACAAAATTTTGGCAGCCAGAATTCAGCAATTCATCAAAAGAATCATACATCAGGATCAGGTGGGATTCATACCAGGGACACAGGGATGGTTCAACATCCGCACATCAATCAACGTGATACACCACATCAACAAACTGAGGAATAAAAACCACATGATCATCTCAATAGATGCAGAGAAGGCATTTGACAAGATCCAAAAGCCATTTATGATAAAAACTCTGAACAAAATGGGCATAGAAGGAAACTACCTCAACATAATAAAGGCCATATACGACAAACCCATAGCCAACATCATACTCAATGGGCAAAAACTGAACCCCATCCCCCTGAAAACAGGAACGAGACAAGGATGCCCTCTATCACCACTCTTATTTAACATAGTACTGGAGGTCCTGGCCAGAGCAATCAGGCAAGAAAAAGGAATAAAAGGAATCCAAATAGGGAGGGAAGAAGTGAAACTCTCGCTGTTTGCAGACGACATGATCTTATATATAGAAAACCCCAAAGAATCCATTGGAAAACTCTTAGAAGTAATCAACAACTACAGCAAAGTTGCAGGGTATAAAATCAATTTGCATACTGATGTCAAAGAGTGTACTGCCTACGTTTTCTTCCAGAAGCCTTATGGTTTCAGGTCTCACCTTTAGGTCTTTAATCCATTTTGAGTTTATTTTGGTGAATGGTGAAAAAGAATGGTCAATTTTCATTCTTTTACATGTGGCTTTCCAGTTTTCCCAGCACCATTTGTTGAAAAGACTTTCTTTTCTCCATTGTATGCCCTCAGCTCCTTTGTAAAAGATAAGCTGTCCATAGATGTGTGGTTTTATTTCTGGGCTTTCAATTTTGTTCCATTGATCTGTGCACCTGTTTTTGTACCAGTACCATGCTGTTTTGATTACTGTAGCTTTGTAGTATGTTTTGAAGTCAGGGATTGTGATGCCTCCCGTTTTGTTCTTTTTTCTCAGGATTGCTTTAGCAATTCGGGGTCTTTTGTTGCCCCATATGAATTTTAGGATTCTTTGTTCTAATTCTGTAAAGAATGTCATTGGGATTCTGATTGGGATGGCGTTGAATCTGTAGATTGCTTTAGGTAGAATGGACATTTTAACTATGTTTATTCTTCCAATCCATGTACATGGAATGTCTTTCCATCTCCTTATGTCGTCATCCAATTCTCTCAAAAAGGCCTTGTAATTTTCATTATATAGGTCCTTCACTTCCTTAGTTAAATTTACCCCAAGGTATTTTATTCTTTTTGTTGCGATTGTGAATGGTATTGTATTCTTGAGTTCTTTTTCTGTTGGTTCATTACTGGAGTATAGAAATGCTACTGATTGATGCATTAAAAGGATCTTTTCGGACACCATGCCTTCTCAGAGAAGGGAAACAACAGAAAGAATAAACAAATGGGACTTCATCAGATTAAAGAGCTTCTTCAAGGCAAATGAAAACAGGATTGAAACAAAAAAACAACCCACTAACTGGGAAAAAAATATTTGCAAGTCATATATCTGACAAAGGCTTAATATCCATAATATATAAAGAACACTCGCAACTCAACCACAAAACATCAAACAACCCAATCAAAAAAGGGGCTGGAGACATGAACAGACATTTCTCCAAAGAAGATATACCGATGGCCAATAGGCACATGAAAAGATGCTCATCATCGCTGATCATCAGGGAAATGCAAATCAAAACTACACTAAGATATCACCTTACACCCATTAGAATGACAAAAATATCTAAAACTAATAGCAACAAATGTTGGAGAGGTTGCGGAGAAAAAGGAACCCTCATACCCTGCTGGTGGGAATGCAAACTGGTGCAGCCACTATGGAAAACAGTATGGAGATTCCTCAAAAAGCTAAAAATAGAACTACCATAGGATCCAGCCATCCCACTACTGGGTATTTATCCAAAGAGCTTGAAGTCAGCAATCCCAAAAGTCCTGTGCACCCCAATGTTTATTGCAGCACTGTTTACAATAGCCAAGACGTGGAAGCAACCTAAGTGCCCATCAACAGACGAATGGATAAAGAAGATGTGGGTATATATACACAATGGAATACTACTCAGCTGCAAAACAGAACAAAATCATTCCATTTGCAATAACATGGATGGACCTTGAGAGAATTATGTTAAGTGAAATAAGCCAGTGAGAGAAAGATAATCTGTGTATGACTCCACTCATATGAGGAATTTAAAATTATGGACCAAGAACAGTTTAGTGGACACCAGGGGAAAGGTGGGGTGGGGGGTGGGCACAAAGGGTGAAGTGGTGCACCTACAACATGACTGACAAACATTAATGTACAACTGAAATTTCACAAGATTGTAACCTATCAATAACTCAATAAAAAAAAATTGAAAAAAAAAAAGGAAGGAAATTCTAACACATGCTACCACGTGGATGAGCCTTGAGGACACTGCTAAGTGAAGTAATCCACTCACAAAAGACAAATACTGTATGATTCCACTTTATGAGGTAGCTAAAGTAGATGCACAGAATCTACAGAATTCAGAGAAACAGCAGAACGGTGGCTGCCAGGGGTTGGGAGGAAGGGGAAATGGGGAGTTTTTGTTTAATGAGAGAAAGTTTCAGTTCTGCAATAAAAACCATTTCAGAGATAGGCTGCACAACAATGTGAATATAGACTCCACACGAAACTGAACTGTACACTTAACATGAGACACTTTGTTACGCATTTTTTACCACAATAAAACATCATTTTAAAGTTTTTAAAGCAGGAAAGAAGTAAAAAGCATAGAGAAGGCAGGGCAGGCTCCAGTTTCTGATCCAGCGTGTAAGGAGCTTAGAAGTCATGACTTTGTCCTAACAAGTAAAAAGCTGAACAAGCTAACAATCAACTCTGCTTAGATCCATCACAGAACTGAGGTCACAGAGAAACCACTTCCCCTCAAATTAGACAGACAGATAAGTGGAATACAGAGAATCACAATTTACCAGAGCAGAAACCTCCAGGGGAACCAGTACCAGGGTAGGGAAACCAAAACCGCAATTGACAAATCGCTGGAGGCTCAGTGTGAAAACCCCGAGAGTGAAAAACGACGGGGGCTCTCAGTCTGGGAGGGATGCGCCACTGTGTGAGCCACACTCCAAAAGCTGCCCCAGGTTCTCATGCGAAGCTGAGAGGAAACCCCCGTGTGCTTCCAGCAGGGGGAGGGTAAAAGAACCATCTGGAAACCAGAGCCTAACCTACTGGACTCTTACCCAAGCCTGACTGACCTGGAGGAAGGGAATACCCAACTCCAGCCCACTCCAGCCGTCCCATCCCCCCTAAGAGGCAGGGGGCAGGAGGCAGGGACACCAACTAGAAGCACTTGTGACGTTCACAGCCCAGGGGCACAGGCTCACTAAAAAACTGAGACCTAATCGTAGGACAACCCAACACTTCCCGTCCCCACACACCTGACCACCACATCACTAGAGGCCTCCTCACCTCCGTTCTTTCACCCAGGACATCACGTCCCATTTCCACACAAAATTACAGAGCATATTCAAAGGCAAAAAACACAATTTGAAGAAACAGAGCAAGCATCAGAACCAGACTCAGATATGGCAGAGAGGCTAGAATCATCAGACAGAAATTTAAAACTATAAAACTCTGATGAATCAAAGAAAAATTAAATAAATGAAGAGGTAGCCTATGTTCATGGATAGGAAGACTCAATACTGTCCAAATGTCAGTTTTTTCCAATTTGAACTATAGATTCAATGTCATCCTAATCAAAATCACGACAAGTTATTTTGTGGATACAGACAAACTGGTTCTAAAGTTTATACGGAGAGGCACAAGACCCAGAACTGATAACACAATATTGAAAGAAAGGAACAAAGTTGGAGGACTGACGCTACCCAACTTTAAGACTTTCTATAAAGCTTCAGTACTCAAGACAGTGTGTCATCGCGAGAAGATAGACAAATCAATGGAATAGAACACAGAGCCCAGAAACAGACCTACACAAATATAGTCAACTGATCTTTGACAAAGAGGTAAAGACAGCAATACAATGGAGCAAAGACAGTCTTTTCAACACATAGTGCTGGAACAAATGGACATCCAAATGCACAACAATCTGGACATTCATAAAGATTAACTCCAAATGTATCACAGACTTACATGTAAAACATAAGACTATAAAACGCATACAAGATAACATAGGGGAAAACCTAGATGACCTTGGGTATGGCAATGACTTTTTAGATACAATCAAAGGCACAATCCATAAAAGAAATAATTGATAAGCTGGACTTCATTAAAATTTAAAACTTTTGCTCTGCAAAAGACACATCTGATAAAGGACTGTTATCCATAAAATACAAAGAACTCTTAAAACTCAACAATAAGAAACCAAACAACCTAATTAAAAAATGGTCCAAAACCCATCACAGACACTTCACCAAAGAAGATATACAGATGGCAATTAAGCATATGAAAAGATGCTCCATATCATATGTCATCAGAGAAATGCAAATTAAAACAACAAGATAACCACTGCATTCCTATTAGAATGGCTAAAATCTGAAAACACTGACGACACCAGATGCTGGTGAGGACGTGGAGCAACAGGAACGCTCACACTTTCCTGGTGGGAACACAAAATGGTACAGACACTGTGGAAGACAGTTTGGTAGTTTCTTACAAAACTAAACATTCTCTTAGCAAACGATCCAGCAATAGCACTCGTTGGTATTTACCCAAAGGAGTAAAACCTGCACACAGATGGTTCTAGCTCTGTTCATACCTGTCAAAACTTGGAACCAAGCAAAATGTCCTTCAGTAGGTGAGTGAATAAACAGAGTGTGGGACATCCAGACAACAGAGTATTATTCAATGCTAAAAAGAAATGAGCTATCAAGCTGTGAAAAGACACAGAGGGGCCTTAAATGCATGTTATTAAGTAAAAGAAGCCAATCTGAAAAGGCTACATACTGTATGATCCCAACTATATGACCTTCTGGAAAAGGCAAAACTATGGAGACAATAAAAAGATCAGGGGTAAGGAAGGAGGGAGGGGTGAACAGGGGGAGCACAAAGGATTTTTAGGGCAGTGAAACTACTCTGTATGATACTATAATGGTGGATATATGTCCTTATAAATTTGTCCAAAACACCAAGAGTGAACCATAATGCAAACTACGGACTCTGGGTGATAATGATGCGTCAACACAGTTTCATCAATTGTAACAAATCTACCACTCTGGTGGGGGATGTCAATAATGGGGGAAGCTGTGCATGTGTGGGGGCAGGAGATACATGGGAAATCTATGCATCTTCTGCTCAATTTTGCTATGAACCTAAAAGTCTCTAAAAAAAACTGTCTGTTAAAAATAATAAATAAAACAGGGGCCAGCCCAGTGGCATAGTAGTTGAGTTCGCACGCTCTGCTTTGGCAGCCCAGGGTTTGTGAGTTTGGATCCCGGGCGCAGACCTGCACACCACTTGTCAGGCCATGCTGTGGAGGCGTCCCACATATAAAATGGAGGAAGGCTGGCACAGATGTCAGCTCAGGGACAATCTTCCTCAAGCAAAAAGAGGAGGACTGGCAACGGATGTTAGCTCTGGGCCGATCTTCCTCACACACAACGTATATACTACATAAGTAAATAAATAAACAAAAACAATCTATCTTAAAGGCGGGGAAGAAGTGAGTGGGGCTGTTGAGAGGACTGCAATTTTAAATAGGGGAGCTGGGGTGGGGCGCAATAAGAAGGTGGCACCTGCGGAGAGACTTGAAGGAAGCCACGAAGAATGTTTAGAGGAGAATGATCCAGGCAGAGAGAAGATGGAGGAGAAAGGCATAGAAAAAGGAGTGCGCTTAATGTAGTCAAGGAACACGGACGGTGCGGCCAGACCTGAGGAACAAAAAGGACAGAAGCAAGAGATGGAGTGGACGAAGTGGAGAGATCATCAAGGAAAGCTCGGTGGTCACTGGGAGGACTGGTTTCTCCTCTGAGAAACAGAACCATCAAAAGGTTCTGAGCAGAGGAATGAAATATTCCGACATGAATTTTAAAGGGATCAATTTGAACTATATGGTTCCATTTATCTATAGTTGAAAAACAAGCAAAACTAGTCCACGGTGACAGTGGTTACCTCTGGGGAGAGAGGGACTGGAAGGAGGCTGCTGGGCGTGCTCTGTGGACGGCAGAGTCCCGGCAGTTACATGTGAAGTCTCCAAGCGATAGAAGGTTTGTGCACTCTACTGTGTGTTGCATCTCAGTAACAGAAAATAGAGACAGATGACCTAAACAGAGAGAAAGACCGACATGACTGCTGTGCCAAAACAGACTACAAAGGGTGCGGGCGAGAGCAGGAAGGCCAAATAGGAGCGCACTGCAGTAATCCAGGCAACAGACAGTGTGGCCTGGCCCCGGATGGTGGCCACACGAGTGGGAAGAAGTGGCCAGGTGTTGGCCACTTGAAAGTAGAGTCACAGGATTTGCTCCTGGAGTAGGTGAGGCGGGAGACAGAGAGGAGGCAAGGATGACTCCAGGGGTTGCGGTCTGAACCTGTGGCAGGACGGAGCGGTGATCAGTCCAGACGGGGACAACAGCCCGTGATGCAGTCTGTGGACAGAGCAGCTGAGAAGGACGGTCAGGGGTTCAGTGTGGGACATGTTATTTATGAGACGTGTATTAGTCGTCCAGATGGAGAGTTAAAGAGGCTGTTGAACATATATATCTGGAATTCAGGAGAGAGAATGGGCTGAAGAATAAATCTGGGAGTCAACAACAAATAGATGGCTTATAAAGCCATGATCTGGACGAGACTGTCAAGGAACTGAGCGAATACAGGGAAACGAGAAGGCAAAGGTCTGAGCCCCAAGGTGACCACGCTCGTTTACTGGCAGAGACCTAGAATGACCAGCAGAGGAGACAAGCGCAAAGGCAGCGGGGCGGAAGGAAACGTGGTGGAGCGCAGAGTACTGTGGAAACCTAGCAAAGAACGTCTTTCAAGAAGAGCTCAGGGCCCAGACCGGTGGCGCAGCGGTTAAGTGCGCACGTTCTACTTCGGCGGCCCGGGGTTCACCAGTTTGGATCCCCGATGTGGACGTGGCATCACTTGGCAAGCCATGCTCTGGCAGGTGTCTCACATATAAAGTAGAGGAAGATGGGCACGGATGTTAGCTCAGGGCCAGTCTTCCTCAGCAAAAAGAGGAGGACTGGCAGCAAATGTTAGCTCAGGGCTGATCTTCCTCAAAAAAAAAAAAAAAGAAGAAGAGCTCAATTCTGTCAAGTGAAGCTGATGGTTCACGTAAGATGACTAAGAAGTGACCATTAAATTTAACAACGTGGACGTCACTCTGAAGAGCAGGTTTGGTAAAATGATGGAAGTGAATGAAAGCTTTATTAGAATGACTTTAAGAGAGAAAATAAGGAAATGAATTGGAGATAACAAATACCAGATGATTTTTTAATTCTGCTAAAAACCAGAGCAAAAAGTGGGAAGGCCGTTGACAGAAGTGGTATCAAAGGTTTTTCTTCTTAAGATGGAGAAAAAAGCATGTTGGTGTATTGATAGAATAGGATCCAGGAAAAAGGGAAAATGGGACAAGTTCTGAAAGAGAAGCAATGTTCTCGGGCAGAAGAGGGAAAGTGGGCTGTAGCAGCAGTGCTGAGAGAGCAGCGGTCACCCGTGGTGCCGGGCGGGAGGGCGGAGCACGTGGGCACGGGTGTCAGTGGGCAGGTGAAGGCAGGCACGGTGACAGGAGTCTGGTGAAGCTCTCTTCTGAGTGTTGTGGCTTCTTCACTGAAGCAGAGAGCAAGGTCATCTTAAAGTGACGCCGGGGCGAGAGTACTACAGGTCATCCAGGTGAGTGGAAAATACAGAATGACTGCCAGGCAACTTTCTGGCCCCCTGGAAATGCACGTTATGAGTTACAGTGAAACCAAGCAGCAGGTTGTGTTTTTACACCCAGTCTTGTTCAGCCGACCAGAAGAAGGCCCCGAGGAGACGGCCGGACTGAACCAGGGTTGGGGCTCTGTGAGTCTAACAAAGCAAGAGAAGGACGAGGGAATTGCAGGCGTGTGCGAGGGAACTTCAGCTCAGTCGGTAAAGAGGGACGAGAACATTAAGAACACGTGGAAAACACTGACACTGCAATAGGACCAATCAACGGAAGGTCCCAATGAGGGCTGAAGGATGTTGGAGCCAGGGTACTAGCGGGAGTGAGCCTGAACGACAGGAGACGGTAATCAGAGAGGGACTTCGGGGAACTGAAGTTACCGAGGGGCTGCAGGAAGTAGTGACGTCAAACACTAAGATGTGAGCAGGTGGCACAGCACTGGGATTTTTAGGGCAGTGAAACTACTCTGTGATACTCTAACGGTGGATACACATTACACACGTGTTCAAACCCTCGGAGTGTACAACGCCAAGAGCGAACCGGAATGTAAACCGGGGACTTTGGTGACCATGATGTGAACGTAGGCTCATAAGTTGTAACAAATGTACCCCTCAGGTGGGGGATGTGATAATGGGGGAGGCTGTGCGTGTGTGGGAGCAGGGAGTACATGGGAAATCTTGGTAGCTTCCCCTCAATTTTGCTGTGGAAACTGCCCTAAAAAAATAGTGTTAACAAAAAAATGAAAATAAAAAAGCTAAAGTATGATGGTGGGAATGCTGGGGGTGGGGAGGAGGGGAAAGGAAATCACTGGAGAGAGAAATGGCTGAGAGGAGAAGGTGCTGCAAGGGTCCGCACGCCGCACCTGACAGCAGCACAGACTGCCCCGGCCAGTGATGGGGACAGCGCGTTAACCAAGCTCAAGGCCCTGAGAAGTTAGGGGTGGTGACCCGAGCGCCAGCAGATGACAGCAGCAATAAGGGTACTAGATGACGTAGTCCGATAAGATTCGATTTAAAAAGAGGGGAAAGGAGAGAGGGAACACGGTCTGAGCCATAAGAGAGAAAAAGTGACACAACAACGATCCTTTAAGAAAACCCAGGGCAAAAGAGAAACATTAAGTGGGATTCAAGGAGATGCCAAATGCCCACTTCTCTGCAACCCGATCCCTTCCACTGATTGCACTGTGAGCCGGGAGCCACCAGGTGGAGCCCCTGCTCAGCCCATAACCACCACCAAGGCCTCGGAGGTGCTGGGAAGTCAGCCTCCCTCCAGACCCTGCCCTCTCCACCACTCTGCCTCCCTGGGTACATCTTTCTCTGTCCTCTCATCTTTGCTTCTTTTGGTCTCCCCTTCTTTTCCCAGCCTACATGCTTCCTCATTCTCAAAAAAATATATATATATATTTTTTTTTTTTTTTTGAGGAAGATTAGCCCTGAGCTAACATCGGCTGCCAATCCTCCTCTTTTTGCTGAGGAAGACTGGCCCTGAGCTAACATCCGTGCCCATCTTCCTCTACTTTATATGTGGAACACCTGCCACAGCATGGCCAGGATCCAAACCGCTGAACCCCGGGCCACTGAATCAGAAGGTGCGAACTTAACCGCTGCGCCATGCGGGCG